>NC_139992.1:66306095-66621095 GCF_964263955.1 Coregonus lavaretus | reverse complement strand
CAATGATTGGTCATTGTATTTGACTCTGATGCCTCCTAGTGGTCAATATGAAACGGTTACAGAACGAATCGCTAAGCTTGTGGAGCCAGCAGTACTCCTTGAGAGTTTGAATACAATTCAGAGTTGCAAAAATGTTTGTGATATCATGGGATATATATATATATGGTCCTTGCATTCTTATGTTCCTCCATAAGGGTAAAGACCATGTTCTATAAGTAGTTCCTCTCTAAACTTGCAGCCTGCAAGTCACCAGAGGAGGGTGTCTGAGGGAGATTCTGCGCTGCTGAAGCTTCCTGTTGTCTCTTCTACCCACTCTGCTCTGCTACCTCTTTTACCTCCTCCTCAAGCATCTCCTCTTCTTCCTGCACTGGCCTGCTGCTTTTCCTCCTCACGCTTTTGGTCAGTCGGATGAAAATGTGCTATTCTGTTGGTTTTCGTGCTGCATGTTTAAGCCTTCCTGCATGAGTTTTCATTGGCTCCTTTTTCAATGTACTTCAACATGATCAAATTGGTAAAAAATACACTCTTGAACACAATAATACAGACATAAATACATGCAATACTTAGTTGAGATACATTAAAAGACAGAGTTTCCAGACTTTTGACCCAATTTTTATCATACAAAAAAGCGTAGATGGTTTATATGGGTTTATAATTATAAAGTGATGTAAATCAGACACACTGTTATTCAAGTGAAACACCTCTGAAAGCACTATCCGGAAATCCACTAACTGCTATTGATTGAATACCGGCTTTTGGTTATATCTGTTATTTGTTACTGACTAGCTTAGATTGGGTTGCATGCTTTCTGTGAGAGAAGAGTGATCTTTAGTGATCTTTAAAGTTTAAACATACAGTACCAGTCAAAAGTTTGGGCACACCTACTCATTCAAGGGTTTTTCTTTATTTGTACTCATTTATTTTCTACATTGTAGAATATAGTGAAGACATCAAAACTATGAAAATACACATCATGTAGTAACCAAAAAAGTGTTGAACAAATCAAAATATTTTATATTTGAGATTCTTAAAATAGCCACCCTTTGCCTTGATGACAGCTTTGCACACTCTTGGCATTCTCTCAACCAGCTTCACCTGGAATGCTTTTCCAACTGTCCTGAAGGAGTTCCCACATATGCTGAGCACTTTTTGGCTGCTTTTCCTTCACTCTGCCGTCTGACTCATCCCAAACCATCTCAATTGGGTTGAGGTCGGGGGATTGTGGAGGCCAGGTCATCTGATGGAGCACTCCCTCACTATCCTTCTTGGTAAAATTGCCTTTACACAGCCTGGAGGTGTGTTGGGTCATTGTCCTGTTGAAAAACAAATGATAATCCCACTAAGCCCAAACCCGATGGGATGGGGTATTGCTGCAGAATGCTGTAGTAGCCATGCTGGTTAAGTGTGCCTTGAATTCTAAATCAGACAGTGTTACCAGCAAAGCACCCCCACACCATAACACCTTCTCCTCCATGCTTTACGGTGGGAACTACACATGCGGAGATCATCCGTTCACCCACACCGCATCTCACAAAGACACGACGGTTTGAACCAAAAAAAATCCAATTTGGACTACAGACCAAAAGCCTGATTCACACAGTCCCCTCTGAACAGTTGATGTTGAGATGTGTCTGTTACTTGAACTCTGTGAAGCATTTATTTGGGCTGCAATTTCTGAGGCTGGTAACTCTAATGAACTTATCCTCTGCAGCAGAGGTAACTCTGGGTCTTCCATTCCTGTGGTGGTCCTCATGAGAGCCCGTTTCATCATAGCGCTTGATGTTTTTTGCGTCTGCACTTGAAGAAACTTTCAAAGTTCTTGAAATGTTCCGTATTGACTGTCCTTCATGTCTTAAAGTAATGACGGACTGTCATTTCGCTTTGCTCATATGAGCTGTTCTTGTCACAATATGGACTTGGTCTTTTACCAAATAGGGCAATCTTCTGTATACCCCCTTACCTTGTCACAACACAACTGATTGGCTCAAACGCATTAAGAAGGGAAAAAAATCCACAAATTCACTTTTAAGAAGGTACACTTGTTAATTGAAATGCATTCCAGGTGACTACCTCATGAAGCTTGTTGAGAGAATGCCAAGAGTGTGCAAAGCTGTCATCAAGGCAAAGGGTGGCTATTTGAAGAATCTCAAATATAAAATATATTTTGATTTGTTGAACACTTTTTTGGTTACTACATGATTCCATATGTGTTATGTCATAGTTTTGACATCTTCACTATTATCCTACAATGTAAAAATAAAGAAAAACCCTTGAATGAGTAGGTGTGTCCAAACTTTTGACTGGTAGTGTACATGAAGTACATTCTAATCACTCCCAGTCATTCTAATCACTCCCAGTTATTCAGCAATACAGACAGCCCCGGGAGACTTTGTGTTGGATCTAGGCATCTTCCTCTTTTTTGTTTATTCTGAATTTTGTTTTTGTAGTTTCAAATGGCTCTTTTGCTACTTGTTTCTATTCTGTTCCTGTCTTTTGTAACATGTTTGAAGTCTCCAGTTATGCTTTCCACATGTTCTTTTTACTTCAACTCATTGTGTTGTCAGACCTGAGTGTATTTCATAGAAACTTAATTTGTAAGTTCAGTATTTGAATACCACACTAGCCAATTCTCCCAGATCGTATGAATAAAACAAGTGTCCTCCTAAAGATTTGACTGCTCTCTGCTTGTAATGCTACATCTTCCATCTGCCCTCCCTCCCCCGCTGGCTTCACATAATCGACTTCACAGAGAAAGATCAGGCCCAGATTCTGGATGTCTCTCCCTGACGTCCAACGGCTGTTCACTTCAGTTAGATATCACAGGCTGCACAGTGAGGAGTCTCTGCTTTATATAACCAGCCTGCTGAATATTGCTTCTGCTCTCTATTTCTCTGTGATGGCCTTGAAGAACTAAAGGGGAATATGAGATGCTAGATGTCTTCATTAAGCCCAATTCACTTGTCTGAAGTATCCCTAACACAATAATATTATGTTTGCTGTTGTGTGATTGTGAAAGTGATGTTAGTAATACTAAATCAGCTTTCTATCAGTTTACAGTGCCTTAAAGTATTCATACCCCTTGACTTATTCCACATTTTGTTGTGTTACAGCCTGAATTCAAAATGGATTAACTTGATTTTGTTTCTCACCCATTTACACACAATACCCCATAATGACAAAGTAAAAACATATTTTTAGAAAATGTTGCAAATTTATCGAAAATGAAATACAGAAATATTTAATTTACATAGTGCCGTGAAAAAGTATTAGCCCCCTTTCTGATTTTCTCTATTTGTGCATATTTATTTATACTGAATGTTATCAGATCTTCAACCAAAACCTAATATTAGATAAAGGGAACCTGAGTTTACAAATAACAAAAAAATATACTTATTTTATTCATTTAATTAACAAAGTTAAGCAACACCCAATTCCCCTGTGTGAAAAAGTAATTACCTCTTACACTCAATAACTGGTTGTGCCACCTTTAGCTGCAATGACTAAATGCTTAATGTAGTTGTTGATCAGTCTCTCACATCGATGTGGAGGAATTTTGGCCCACTCTTGCATGCAGAGCTGCTTTAACTCGGTGACATTTGTGGATTTTCAAGCATGAACTGCTTGTTTCAAGTCCTGACACAACATCTCAATTGGGATTAGGTCTGGAATTTGACTAGGCCATTCCAAAACTTCAAATTTGTTGCTTTTAACCATTTTCATGTGGACTTGATTGTGTGTTTTGGATCATTGTCTTGCTGCATGACCCAGCTGCACTTCAGCTTCAGCTCATAGAGGCTGGCCTGGCATTCTCCTGTAGAAGTATCTGATACAGAGCAGAGTTCAGGGTTCTTTCTATTAAGGCAAGTTGTCCAGGTCCTGAGGCAGCAAAGCATCCCCAAACCATCACACTACCACCACCATTCAAACTGTGGAATGCAGTGTTTTGGTTTTCGCCAGACATAATGAGACGCATCTCGTCCAAAAAGTTGACTCAAGTTTGTCAAAAATCACCTGGAGGCACCTGGATGATCATCAAGACTCTTGGAAGAATGTTCTATGGACAGATGAGTCAAAAGTATAACTTTTTGGACGACATGGGTCCCATTTATGCCTGGTGAAAACAAACACTGCATTCCACAGTAAGAACCTCATTTGCAAAAGTAGAGAACATTTGAAATAATGGGGCAAATACTTTTTCACAGCACTGTCGGTATTCACACACTTATTCAATACTTTGTAGAATCACCTTTGGCAGCGATTACAGCTGTGAGTCTTTCTGGGTAAGTCTCTAAGAGTTTTCCAGACCTGGATTGTGCAACATTTGCCCATTATTCTTTTCAAAATACTTCAATCTCTGTCAAATTGGTTGTTGATCATTTCTAGACAACCATTTTCATGTCTTGCCATAGATTTTCACATCAATTTAAGTCAAAACTGTATCTCAGCCACTCAGGAACATTCACTGTCTTCTTGGTAAGCATCTCCAGTGTAGAGTTGGCCTTGTTCAAATTGGTTGTTGATCATTTCTAGACAACCATTTTCATGTCTTGCCATAGATTTTCACATCAATTTAAGTCAAAACTGTATCTCAGCCACTCAGGAACATTCACTGTCTTCTTGGTAAGCATCTCCAGTGTAGAGTTGGCCTTGTGTTTTAGGTTATTGTCCTGTTGAAAGGTGAATTCATCTCCCAGTGTCTGGTGGAAAGCAGACTGAACCAGGTTTTCCTCTAGGATTTTGCCTGTGCTTAGCTCCATTCAGTTTCTTTTTTCTCCCTGAAAAACTCCCCAGTCCTTAACGATTACAAGCATACCCATAACATTATGCAGCCACCACTATGCTTGAAAATATGGAGAGTGGTACTCAGTAATGTGTTGTATTGGATTTTCCCAAAACATAACTTTTTGTTCAAAGTGAATTGCTTTGCCAGATTTTTTGCAGTATTACTTTAGTTCCTTGTTGCAAACTGGATGCGTGTTTTGGAATATTTTTATTCTGTACAGGCTTCCTTCTTTTCACTCTGTCAATTAGGTTAGTATTGTGGAGTAACTAAAATGTTGTTGATCCATCCTCAGTTCTCTCCTATCACAGCCATTACACTCAAACTGTTTTAAAGTCACCATTCGCCTCATGGTGAAATCCCTGAGCGGTTTCCTTCCTCTCCGGAAACTGATTTAAGAAAGATGCCTTTATCTTTGTAGTGACTGGGTGTATTGATACACAATCCAAAGTGTAATTAATAACTTCACCAAGCTCAAAGGGATATTCAGTGTCTGCTTTTTAAAAACATCTCTACCCATCTTCGAATAGGTGCCCTTCTTTGCGAGGCATTGGAAAACATCCCTGGTCTTTGTCGTTGAATTTGTGGTTGGAATTCACTGCTTGACTGAGGGACCTTCACAATTATCTGTATGTGTTGGGCACTGAGATGAGGTAGTCATTCAAAAATAATGTTAAACACTATTATTGCGAGTGAGTCCATGCAACTTATGTGACTTTTTAAGCAGATTTTACTCCTGAACTTACTTGCCATAAAAAAGCGGTTGAATACTTTTAATTTGTAATTAATTTGTAAACATTTTGAAAAACATACTTCCACTTTGACATTATGGGGTATTGTGTGTAGGCCAGTGACACAAAATCGCAATTTAATCCATTTAAAATTCTGACTGTTACTCAATAAAATGTAGAAAAAGTCAAGGGGTGTTCATATTTTCTGAAGGCATTGTATATACCTGCTGCTTCATTCTGAAGTGGAGGAGTACTTCTCTTATTTACAGTATTTGCTGAATTAACTGATTCTCTTTAATATTGAAAGTCTGACCGAATGGCTAGAGACCACATTCTCCTCCCCATCACATCACCATTACTCATCACACTACAGTTCTACTGTTGTTCTTCATCGCAACTTAGATGAGACAATGCAGATTTTGTTTCTTCAATTTTTACGATTCTCAACTGAAAATGTCCTCTTGTCATCTTCCCTCCTGTTGTGCTGCAGGTGGCCAACCTACTACACTGGAAGAGATTATGGAGCAGGAGGAGACAACTGCCTCTGTAGTCCTAGACTCTATGAGTGATGTCCAGGAGGACGACAGCAGCCTCAACCTGTCAACAGCAGACATCTCTGTGGACTCTGAGAGAACCGAGGGTGTCTCTCCACCCCCGGACGCCCCGCACGCTGAGATGGAGAACTCCCCACCACCCGAGAGCGAGTACCCAGCGGGGGAAGATCAGTCTTGTGATCTGTCCTCAGATGGCAAGTACGAACTCTAGCAGATAGTCCTACACTATGAATTAAGTAGTGCCTCTTTGACTTGGGTTTTTGCATTGCTTTTCTTAACTCCTGTTTTTGACAGATTAGTGCACAGCATGGTGAAAAACGCTGAGTGCACGGTTCCCATGCTGAGTGTGGAGATGGACACATCTGAAGCAGCAGATGTTGGTAGGTTTACAAGTAGTGATGAATTCAAGTTCCTAATGCGTTAACTATGGATTTAATGCTATAGCTTTTGTAGCAATGTTGGCAAAATCCATGTCTACTTTGTACTAAATCATGTTTTTTTGTTCTCCAGAAAGCCCTCCATACCAAGCTGAGGAAATAAGTGGTCAGACAGGTTTTCCATGTGAAGATTCCACAACACAAGATGGGGCCAAAGGTGAATGCAGTACTGAGAGCTCTCCTACTATCAACCCACCAGCAGCCCAGCCGGTGACACAGAGCACAGGAACACAGGCCTCAGATCATCTGGACTCTGACCCGTCCTGTGATGAACGACCAGTGGCCACCAGCACCCCCTTTCTCCCTGCTGAAGATGCCCAGGTCCAAACTAATCTCACGCCGCCATGTCCCGTGTCACCACCCCAACAACAGGAAGTGCCTCCCCCTGCCAAAGCCTCTACCTCTGGAGCGGTGGGGCAGAAGAGGGACATGTCCACATCCACAGAGGAGCTGCTGACCACTGCTGAACCCATCACACCTGCCTTATCTCCTGCCTCTGCAGCCCATCAGGGCCAAATGTCCACTGAAAGTGCCCCAGCCCCACCGAAGCCATCCAATGAGCTGACCAGGGACTACATCCCCAAGGTGGGGATGACTACGTACACTATCGTGCCTCAGAAGACTCTGGAGAAACTGAGATACTTTGAGGTGGCGCTGACGTTGGAGTCCCCTCATGTGGCTCTAGAGAAGGAAGTAGACATTGGTTCACTTGAACTCAAAGACTGCACTACACAGGCTGAGCAGTTACAGGTCAGAACAGAACAGACAGAGCTGCCGTCTACTGTACCTAGGGAAGACTCTCAGTTTCAGCAAGTCCACAGCACTACTACTAGTGAGAGCACTGTAAATGGCAACGTGATCGAGTCTATTCACTCCCCCTCAACACCAACAACAATACTTCCTGCAAGAGATGACAAGATTCCATCCCCTGCTAGTGGTGGAGACCAAGCAGGCTCAATAGCAGAGGTCAAGGAGATGAAAATTCCACCCGCAACTAAACCCAAGCCTGGCTCTTTCCGCTTGCCACAGCACAAAAGAACACCTGGTTATTATGTAACCTCAGCTGCAGTGAAAAGTTTGAGTGCCAGTCCTGACGCTGGCCAGAGGGAGGCTCCAGGCAGTCTAGTGGCAGCAGCAGCGCAGGCCCTGCAGCCAGTAGGGGGCAGCTTCCCCCCTCCTCCTCCTCCGGTGCAATGGGACGAGGAGACATCAGAGGGCGCTGAAGTAATTGATGTAGAGCTGAGGCCAAAGGAGGAAGAGAACAGAAGTGTACCCCCTCCACAGCCCAGTCCCTTCAGGGCGCCCCCATCCCCAGGACTGAGCCTGGAGAAACTGAGGAGTTTTACTGCTCCCAAACCCTACTCTCCTACTACCCCATCCCGCTTTGCCCAAGCTGTATCTTCGGCGGTCAAAAGGTCCCAGTCCTTATCCACTGGGTCCACCTCACCATCTCCTCGCTCGCCACCATTCTACCCATTCACAAGCCGCTTTTTAGTTAAAGATCCTAAAGGAACAGATAGGGATAAGGTGAGTAGTTGCAGATGTTTTGTGTCATGTTCTTTCTATTAGACTCTGTTTTCTCTATATTAGAACATACAGTAGTAATCTGGATATTTATCTAATTCAATTCAATTCTAAATACTTTATTTATCCTACAAGGATAGTGTATCTTCACAGCTCACTACACTGAATGACAAAAAGCAAAGTAGTTGCTTTTCTCAACATTTTGAGGCTCAAATGTTAATTGCTTTGATACTTGTATTTAAGTTCAAAGCATAGGACTACTTTAAAAAATACTTTGCAGTAGAATTGAATATCTCATCACAAGATGATTAAAAGTGATCCATGTTTCACTGGCAGTGCTATCTCTAAACATTTGGCTACCCTCGGATGAACTCTCCAGTCTGCTGTTTTCCCATGTCCTTTAGGGTCAGCTTTGAGACTGTTGAATAACACAGGAAAGGGGAGGTGTACTCCTCTCTGAGAATGTATATACCATTTTCTCTCAATGGAATTGGAACACTCTACAATAAGCTTTTGTTCTGAGGCTGAGTGTGTTTTTTCCCCCGTGTGGCCTGGTAAACAATCCTAGCTGCTTATCCCACCTCTTAGACACCTTGACCTGTGACACGTCCCCTCCCTGAGAGACGGTGCCGGTGTGCCTGCGTGTCAATGATGTGCCTGTCCCTGGGAGCCAGTGGGGAACACTTTGTATCTCCTTGTTAATAGCCTGAGTGCACGTCTTTTACCATAGTTATTCCTGAAGGACTCTGTACCGGGCCTATACCGTATTGTACAGGTTGTTGACGTATGTAAAGCATGTACAGCAGTGTCTTTCGAGTTTCTCGGTATTGACTGGCACACTCAGTTCTGAGTCTTGATTGATTATGTACATTGTGTCTTCTCTGCTGAGCACAGGGCAGTGACAATAGAGATTGGGTGAAGGACAAAGACTTGGAGCTCCAGGGAGGGGGGGACCCGTGCGGTGTCCCAGCCAGTGACATGACTGTTCAGATGGCAGGCCAGAGTGACCCTGAGCAGCGCCTCAGTACGTGTGGAGAGGAGCTGAGAAGAAACGGATCAACAGAGACATCTACAGTAAGTACTAGACTGTCACATAACATAGTGTTATAACATGGTGTTAAGTGGGGAGGGACTGAGACAGTGTCATATTGCAACAGTGTCATATTACAGTAGGGAGTCTACGTACTGTAATATGACACTGTCGCGGTCACTCCCCACTTAACATCATGTTATAACACTATGTTATGTGACAGTCTAGTACTTACTGTAGATGTCTCTGTTGATCCGTTTCTTCTCAGCTCCTCTCCACACGTACTGAGGCGCTGCTCAGGTTCACTCTGGCCTGCCATCTGAACAGTCATGTCACTGGCTGGGACACCGCACAGGTCCCCCCCTCCCTGGAGCTCCAAGCCTTTGTCCTTCACCCAATCTCTATTGTCACTGCCCTGTGCTCAGCAGAGAAGACACAATGTACATAATCAATCAAGACTCAGAACTGAGTGTGCCAGTCAATACCGAGAAACTCGAAAGAAGACACTGCTGTACATGCTTTACATATGTCAACAACCTGTACAATACGGTATAGGCCCGGTACAGAGTCCTTCAGGAATAACTATGGTAAAAGACGTGCACTCAGGCTATTAACAAGGAGATACAAAGTGTTCCCCACTGGCTCCCAGGGACAGGCACATCATTGACACGCAGGCACACCGGCACCGTCTCTCAGGGAGGGGACGTGTCACAGGTCAAGGTGTCTAAGAGGTGGGATAAGCAGCTAGGATTGTTTACCAGGCCACACGGGGGAAAAAACACACTCAGTGTCAGAACAAAAGCTTATTGTAGAGTGTTCCAATTCCATTGAGAGTCTAGTACTTACTGTAGATGTCTCTGTTGATCCGTTTCTTCTCAGCTCCTCTCCAAACGTACTGAGGCGCTGCTCAAGGTCACTCTGGCCTGCCATCTGAACAGTCATGTCACTGGCTGCCCCTCCCTGGAGCTCCAAGCCTTTGTCCTTCTCAGACTACATTAATTTATGTATAATTGCGTTGAGTTAAGTTTAAAGTTTGCTCTTTTTTGTATTTTTAGGAGCCCGATGTCCTGCCCTCAAGTCTGTCGGTGCCTGAGCCCAGGAAAGAGGAATAAAAACTTTGTTTGATAGTTTTAAGACCTCTGTTGCTAGTCTTAACAACAACCTACAAACTATAAAAGACTACTTTTCTGTTTTGTTATGAGATAAATTACTGTATGTCCTCCACATAATTTTTATGTTATTATGAAATAATTGTATATGTATTTTTCCCAATTGTGTTTGAAATTTGATTCATATTGGACTTTTCAGCTGTCTTATTTTGTCAACAAATATGTATATTATTAGTTTTAATATTGAGTTGTAATTTTCGAGGAAATACAGTAGCCTATTTAGTACTGTATATAATTTTGAAGAGGTCAATAATTGGACTGACCTGAAAGTGGTACTTATAAATTCCTCAGTCCATATTTTATTTTATGTTACTCATTTGGTTTTTATAAAGCTGTGCCCGGACATACACTGGTATGTAGAGATTTCTCTAAACATATAATGCTGTTATGAATAAAAGTTACATTCACAGTATATTAAAGTATTATATTGACAATCAAAGAGTATCTCACTGACTTTTTTTTTTGAATGAGTTCAACACTAATTGCAACCAAATCATATACAGTAGACAATGTTATTAAAAGTACAAAGATCCAGTAATTGAAATTAAGTTCATAGCATGCTGCAACTATGCAACTACAATTATCCCATCACAATTAAACGGTACAAAACAACATCACATAAAAAGTAAGCAAGTGTAACCTGATACTTCTCTCTACAAGATTGAAACCTTTTCAGGCAGGATCTCAGCGCGAGACCTCTTTCAAGTAAAACGTGAGGGCTGTGCATGACGTAACGCTTGAGTAAATATAAACACCTGTCTAGGGAGAGCGCATGGGCTAGATGAGCACACACCTAAAGGACTGCGATGAAGACGAGAGAGGAAGCGATATGCAGTAACGGTGCCATTTCAGAGAACAGCAGGTATTATATTACAATAAACGATGTTCTGGGGAGCACTGGCATAGGCTAATTGTTGGAGTTAGACAGAGTATAGCTAGCCTACTGTGTAATTATGTTAATGTCGATGGTTACATGGTGTCCTCGACCTATCCATAGTGTTTTTAGATTTCCTTTGATTATGTTGACTCAGAATCTTATTTTCTGACAGACGATGTGTGTGGTGCATGTTCCTGTGCATCGTCCCAGCAAAGGTAAGACACGTGCAGCCTACCTGTCTTGTCTATGTCATAGAGGTTGAGGTGAAATAATTAAGCCTTTAAAGCTACAAAGAAATTCACATAGAAATGGAATGATAGTTCTGTCATTCTAATTGAAAACAAGTGTAAGAAGCAATGGTGTGCAACTGCAGCCCATAATTCGGGCGTTCCTGCATGTGGCCATTCGTACATCTGCAGGAAAGCGCGCCCACCCCTCTCTCTCGAGTATCCCATTGTTCCCCCCCCCCCTCCAATTGGTTCCTGCTTGTGCCACTTAAGTTTAGTTTTTACTTTCGGTTTTGTACACCAGCATCAAACAGCTGAAAATACAATATTTTTGGTTATGGAAAATGTATATCACAGCGGTTTAGATGGTACAATGATTCTCTACCCAATGACTGCTTGTTTTGTCACAAACTGAAATTAGACGAACTATTACAATTTCAGCAACCAGTAAATGGCGGAGCGATTTCTGCATATTGCATCTTAAATGTGAATTGAAAAGTTATGGAAAAAGATAACTAACCCTTAATTATACAGTCACAATTCAAAACATAATTTCAACAATCTTCAGCAAATATGTTTTACTTTGTCATAATGGAGATTACAAATAGGCTACTATAGTGCTTTATTTCACACAGATAGACTACAGTAAAATGTCACTTCAATACCATACTACTGCCATCTTGTTGTCATTTGTAGGAAGTTACTGAGTCATGACCCGACATTGAAACCTATATGGGCTACTAGCCTACTTGTCATTAATTAGAGCAGAAGGCCATATAGGGTGCAGTCACCTAAGCATCAGTAAAGAAATAATGGTATCCAATTATAGCACTTAACTGACCATGACTAAATGTGTAAAACATTTAATTACAAATGTTAATAAATAATTTATAATGTATTACTTAAGAAAATGTCAACCTGTTATTGGTAAAATATAATAATTATTAAATTATGTAGCATCATGCCTTCACTTTTGGTCTTGAAGGTAGTAAGTTTGAAAGAAGCATGATCCAGTTGGTGCATAGCCGGTAGGAATTAAATAATAAAAAAATACTAATAAAGATATTTTGCTTCCAAATCCTGACTCAGTAGGTTTGAAATTCATTGCTGGTTATTGCCTCTTATAACATTATTAAAGAAAGAGTGTGTATTTTTAGTAGTTGATAAGGAAACCTCTAAAATAACCACGTAGGGCCTATCTTCTGCAATACACTGAGGCTAAAACCTCTTCAGCCTAGAGCTTTATTACACTCTCTGGGAACAGGCTATGCTGTACAGATTTAGCTCATTTTATCTACACGTTTCAATAATTTTCTCCTAGAGTTGCAAAATGCTTTGGCTGCTCAGTCATGCACATAATGGCTCATACAACATTTCTCTCTAATCAACTACATTGTCTTGGTTTTTGTGAATCAGAGCATTTTGTTCAAACCGGGACTCCAAGAAATTATAGATTGCGGTATAATAGCTGTTCTCTTTTCTGCGTCAATAGAGGATGAAGCATTAGAAAAGAAAGCCAGCTCGCTATTTCAATTCTATGAGGTTCCCCATTAGAGCAGCTGATGTAGTGTAGCCAGCTGGGACTGGGAGTGTGTGGTCAGACTGCTTAGTAAGTTGTGCTGTAAAGGTCAAATGGGTGAGAGAGTGTGTTATGTGTGCTGTGTTTCTAATGCGCAATTGTGTTTCTACGTAACTGTCTAAGAATAACTGTTTCTGCACTTTCCATAAGCGCAGTATCTAGCATGTGTGAAGTATGCTGCTCCAAAGATAAATAATTGATGATGATTATGAGGAGAATGTTTGCTCAATTACTTCATATCCTAGCGAGAACATACAGTCTAGGGGCTAGATCATATATTGATGTCAGTCACACTGTAAGAGCCCAGACCTGTTCCTGTTTGTACAGCTACAACATAAACCACCCAACCTTGATGAAAGACACCTAGGCTTTGTTTGTCTTTGCGAGCTTGTCATAAATTATATTTTCCTTACGAAATCATCTGTGACACTGTAAATACCACGTTACTGTACCTGCCCAACTTGTCTCAGTAGGAAGGCCAACCTAATGTAGCACGGATTGCAGCTCACCTGTCCTCCCAATGTCAATCATGAATGTCAGGTGAGTGGGACTAGGATATTCTGTAAGAACAATGGACTAGGAAAAGACCAGCACTACATTACAGGTTTGTAATGACAGTACATAAGTGTTGATGTAGCTATGCTAAACTCTATCATTAGCTCCAAATAGAAACCATTGAGACTTCACTGTATTTCCCAACCTGGGGTGTAGGCTAGACAAGGCAGACTGTTCTAACAAGGCCAGGCTAGTGCTGTGGACAGTCTAAGTGTTGGATCGAGAACTGAGAGGGGATCACTTTCAGTGGGGCTGCTGAATGTATGAGAATGCAATATGACCTCTGGGAGACAGAGCACTAATATGGCTTTGTTTCAGTACATGTACTGTATGTGTAATGACAACAACTTACAGTACCAGTGTCCTTGTCTCAGACTTTGCTTTTGTAGGACCCCAGTTGGATCGTTTGACTCTCTCTTACTGTCTTTTTGTCTTCCTCTCTCTCTCTCTCTCTCTCGCTCTCTCTTTCTGACACACACAATACTAACCTCCCGAGTGGCGCAGTGGTCTAAGGCACTGCATCGCAGTGCTAGCTGTGCCACTAGAGATCCTGGTTCGAATCCAGGCTCTGTCGTAGCCGGCCGCGACCAGGAGATCCATGGGGCGGCGCACAATTGGCCCAGCGTCGCCAGGATTGTGGGTTCGATTCCCACGGGGGGCCAGTATGAAAAAAAAAAATTATGTATGCACTCACTAACTGTAAGTCATTGGGCGGCGCACAATTGGCCCAGCGTCGTCCAGGGTAGGGGAGAGAATGGCCGGCAGGGATGTAGCTCAGTTGGTAGAGCATGGCGTTTGCAATGCCAGGGTTGTGGGTTCGATTCCCACAGGGGGCCAGTATGAAAAAATTAATAATAATGTATGCACTCACTAACTGTATGTCGCTCTGTATAAGAGCGTCTGCTAAATGACTAAAATGTACTACACTAATGCACTATTGTGCTGCTTATGCGATAGACTAGTGTCCTGTTCAGGGGGTATACTTGTACATCAAGCTGCCTCACGAAACAGGAGATGGGCTCCTACCCTACAGAAACAGGAGATGGGCTCCTACCCTACAGAAACAGGAGATAGGCTCCTACCCTACAGAAACAGGAGATGGGCTCCTACCCTACAGAAACAGGAGATGGGCTCCTACCCTACAGAAACAGGAGATAGGCTCCTACCCTACAGAAACAGGAGATGGGCTCCTACCCTACAGAAACAGGAGATAGGCTCCTACCCTACAGAAACAGGAGATAGGCTCCTACCCTACAGAAACAGGAGATAGGCTCCTACCCTACAGAAACAGGAGATAGGCTCCTACCCTATGAGCCATTCCGGCTTCCACAAGGCTCGTTTAAGGCTACTTACTTACTTAATTACTTACTTACTTACTGCTTATGCATTGGATGAATAAGCATGGGACTATTTACATTCACCTTAACAGAGACTTCAGCAGTAGCATGTCACTTCTGTCATTTATTTGATTGTTTCCTGTTGTTTTTTTTGTGTCATGCTTTGTCAGTAGTTCTCTCCAGAGAGGGGGCCTTTCTTATGATGGTGTGTCTAAGTGAAAAGGTAATCTAAGCCAGGTGGAGCTGTGTTATTGTGACAGTGCTGTTAGCTCAGGCTCATTTACACTGGGAATGCATTGCTGGAGGCACACAGCTCCCTTTCATACAGATCTGTCTGATTTCCATTGAATTGCTAGGGGGCTGCTTAAACAACTGAGGACCCATAAGGCTCTGGTCAAAAATAGCGCACTATATAGGGAATAGGGTGCCATTTGGGACGCACACTGAGACACAGGAGCCTCTTCAGGGTGAGACTGAAGCCATGTTCTTGGAATAGATGCTCAGTGTCCTCAAGAAAACCCTTTAGAGCTTGTTTTGTTGTTAACTGTGAAAATACACAATGATGGGCCATTTGATGGCTCTCGCGTTGACTGGAATCCAAGAATCCAGTGATAAGAAAAGCAGAACATACTTACTCATATTTACTCAAAACAAGTGATATTCAGGTAGTGGGACTTGTAACCCATTTGTTCCCACATTTTTCCCAGACATGCCACTATGCAAATCTTATGCCATTTGCAGATTTGGGGAGTAACAGATTACATGTAAAAAAATAAAAAAATAAAAAAGCAAATATATTGTAATCAGATTACAGATACTTTTGGAAAAACTAGATAATTACTTCTAGGATTACTTTTAAATTCAGAAAGGATGTTTGTGAGAAAATGATTTGACACCTGTTTTCTCAATGACATTCAAATCAGCATTGAAAAAAGGCACAATTTTAAGTTTGTTCCTAATATTTTGTACACTCAGTGTATTTGTGTATTTTACCCAAATGTTTTTTGACCAGTGGACAGCCAGTGAAAAATGTGCTCTTGCAACAGATGCATAGTACGGATCCCATCCTATGGAATAAAAGTTTGAGGGATTTCCTCCCTTCCTCCGTAGTATTGTGTTCCACATACTGTCAAAAACAAGTTTAATTTAAGAAGACCACGAGTGGGGCTTTTATTGCTCAATCTAATTTGTGCTGATAAAAAAAAAAATCCATAGGCCTAACGGACACATGCTCAAACTTGCACACTTTTGATAGACTTAAACAGCTGCAAATTATTGAGATATCAAAGTGTCACCAACAAAAAAGTTAACAATCGGCCTATAGCAAATGCAGCATATGGCATTAATCTTTCACATGCAAATAGCACTTTTCGGTAGTGCTTAAATCATGCCATTCCATGAGAGCAGCATTTATTTTTCAACTCGAAGCAATGAGCCCATCAGTCCTCCATGACAACAAAATCATAAACAACAGAGTAGGCAAATACGTTTTAAGTTTTTGGGTTATGCTCAGGTAAAATAATTTTTGCTAACATATTTCCATGTCCTATTCTTGAAGATCAAGGGGTATTAAATGAACTGGAATGACTGGAAATCTGACAGACTTTGTTAAAGATAAAAGCCTAATTATATTAGTATCTGTAGTAGAAAGGAATGGGTTAGAAGAAGCCTAAATAACCAATCCATAAAGTAAAATGCAACATTCATTCATGGCCAGCTATGTAAACTCTAATATTGATTTATCCTGCAATAGATGTCGTTCAATTGGTAATATACATTTTTGTCTTCTTCTAATGTCTCTGAAGGGGAAAGTAATATATTAAAAGTAACTGAAAGTAATCCGATTACGTTATTGAGTTTGGGTAATCCAAAAGTAATGTTACTGATTACAATTTTGGACATGTAACTACTTACTGTAACAGATTACATTTAGAAAGTAACCTACCCAACCCTGGTCATTAGTAACCCTAACATGTAATCCATATAGATTTTTTTAAATATATTTTTATAAAATATTGAAAAGAATGTAAACAAGTATGTTTTATTCTCGGTCACAATTGTGACCGATGGGAACATATACAGTGGTGTGACTATAATACAATGAACAGACATTGACCCCTATTCCTCAGCCCCAATATCTATATACCTCAGCCCACTTACCCACACACCTAAACCCAATTAGCCACACACCCCCACCCTGTTACCCCCATGCCCTGACCCTAACACCCACATGCCAATATCCTAATATTGATACAATCAAGTACCGATACACCCATATCCTAGCCCTAAATGCCCTATTTGTTACTCATAGACTCCTTTGCCAATACTCCTCATCCCTGTTACTTGCCTAACTCAGCCCTGTTACCCACTTTCCTTTGGCCTGTATTCCCTAAGTCACCAACAGTAACCTATCTAGCAATTCGCTGCACACCCCAACCCTGTTATTTGCATATCTTAGTCCTGTGACCTCTGACCTGTATACACTAATCATTTCATAGATAAACTCATAGTACAGTTGTGTAACACATGTGCCCCAGCTACATTAAACTTTTTTCCTACCACAAACTTGTTACCAGAAAGAATTTCAATGGACAATAGACGTTCATCCAGACCCAGCCATATGAGCCTTGTGTATCCCTACACCCCATTACTCATGTAAACCAGGTAAATACTCCTATAAAATAGGTGTACCCTAGTGCCCAAGCCTCAACATTCATACAAACAAGGTCTACAGTTGTACTTCAGCCCCAATATTCTTACAGACCAAGTGTTTTTTTTGTTTTTTTTTACAGGTCTACTGCGACATGTCAGCCCCAATTGTCATAAAAATAGGTGTACTTCACCATTTCAGCCCCAATATTCATACAAACCAGGTCTACACCTGTTCTTCAGCTCCAATTTACATACATTTTACATTTACATTTTAGTCATTTAGCAGACGCTCTTATCCAGAGCGACTTACAGTTAGTGAGTGCATACATTTTCATACTGGCCCCCCGTGGGAATCGAACCCACAACCCTGGCGTTGCAAGCGCCATGCTCTACCAACTGAGCTACACGGGGCCCCTACAAAGTATGCACCTGTGCTTGAACCCCAATAGTCATCTAAGCCAGGTCTAAATATGTGCCAAAGCCTGAATACTCATAAACTGTAAACCAGGTCTACACCTGTATATCTCGGCCCAAATACCCATACAAACCAGGTTTACACCGGTGGCTATGTCCCAATACTCTGATAAACCAGGTCTACCCTTGTGCAAGAGACACTAAACAAACCTATTGAAATAAAATATTTGTTACATTATTACACTAATTCAGTTTATGGGTCTATACATGGCCAATCCCCCTGAAATAACAAAATATATATTTCTACCGTCAAAATCACTGATTTAAACACACAGTATGTAAAGGCTAATGGATAATTGTAAAATCATCTTGATCAATTATATCCATAACCCAACTCAACTTCAATCTACTTAAAAAATTAAGAATCCGCTATGATTAATATGTTAGAGCCACTGTATTTTCCCATTGGTCACAAATGTGACCGCTAAGATATGTTCATATACCACCAGCATCATGGATTCAATGTATTGAAAATGGAAGGCACATATGTAAACTAAACCCTTTAAACATTATATTTAGAAAGAAAATGTACAATAAAATGTAAATGTGAAATGTGAAAATATAAAAAAATGTCAATAATGTATTTGTTTTTTAAGCTGTTGAATACAGACTTCTGGTGCCAAATACAGTATGTCTGTAAAAGTACACCTTGGAGATTTATGCTTGTTGTCTTGTGACCATTAGAGAAATCATATAAAACGTATCTGAATCATACTAGACACCTTAATAATGCATAATATATTACTTATTTGTTGATAAGTACAACTTTAACTTCTCTAGAGCCTGTAAAGTACAAACATATTTCCACTAATGTGACCAATGGGAGTAAATTGGTTAATAGCATTTGCCATAAAAAAAATTTGCGATTTAAGTAGCACTTTGAAAAGTTGCTCCTGTACAGGTAATGGCCACTTTTCAGTTTTGAAGCACATAACATTAATAATCACCCTCAGCAGCCAACAACAAATTAATGTTCAATGTCTACTTACTAATAAAGTAGAAATAGTCATAATTGGCGTTAGAAACATTTGCAAAGTTTTGTATGGAATGAAGAAGTTCTGTCATCTAGATTTCAGCAAGCTAAGTAAACTGGTACTGCGACCAGATGTTACCTTAATCACATGCAGGCATTCATTATCTACAGTAGCCTCTCAGCCCCAGCCCAGTCTCTGTTACACATTACCTTTCAGATAGATGTTATCACGTCAACCACCGCCCCACATAATGCCTGGCTGGCTGTCACAGAATGACACAGCCTACCACACCACAGTCCACCACATCATGGCTGAGTCACTCTGTCTGGGATACTCTCCACTTCGACATGCATCCAGTCCAGCACAGGGCTCAGTTTAAAGTGCAATTGGGACCTCAGTGCGAAGTCTGTGACAAAAGGAACAGTTGGTATTACAGTCTGGTAGCCATCCAGGACTCATTACAGAGCTAAGTTACATACCAACAACTAACAACCCTTTGTGTAAGTGTGCTTTGTGTGCAGGTCTGTTTTCCAGGTAGTGGGAGAGAAAAAAAACGAAGAAAAAACTAACAAAGAAATAAAGATGGAAAATTAACAACTACAACCAAACCAGGGGGAAAAAACAGACTTGGTGCATGCATTTTAATACGCCACTGTGTCAAAGCGAGTGCTCATTTGCAAGCCATTGCGTTAAAAATAACTTTATTGTGGTAGATCATGTTTTGGTAGGAGGGTTTATTTTGCCCCACTGGGCCAGTCTCATGGGCAGCAGATGAGCCTTGCAGAGAGGCTTGTGTGTGCTGTGAACAGACAGAGGATCCCAGCCAGCTCTTGCTCCCTCTCTCACTGTGCTCTGCTCTGCTACTGGCCTGTACACTCCATTCCAACAGCTCGTCTCTTTTCTCTGCTCCAGATGATGCCTTGGATATAGCCGGCCCCCATGAGTGATATGAGTAACACACTGGAAGACATACACACCTCTGACAGCCTCGGAGAGAAAGCAGAGATTTTTGGGAGTGGGAAGGGTAATGTGAGTGGCTTTTCCAGCCCATCCCTCATCCCTTTGCATGCTCCTTTACAACCACCAAATGCCCAGCTCTCCAGGACTGCTGTCTGCCAGGGGAATAGGTATGGTTCATTTCTCCTTTGGAATGGCTGGTGTGAATGAGCATGATTTATTGTCACATTTTTCTGTCTAAAACACAAACCTCATAAATGTGTTAGTAATATATATCCCTGCATTTCCTCCAAAAGCCTCAGCGTATCTATCTTAGTTTATACTGTAAGTCACTACTTTAAAGTTAATCTTTAACATATGTGATTAGTAGCTCGTACAATGTGCTCTCTTACAGAGGAATAGTACACCCTTTGTATTCACAGCAGCAGGGCACAGAGGTCCCAGTTGAACATTTGCTGTAGACTTTGTACCGGTAAACGCACGACTGTCAGCGAGAGAATGGTTTTACCCAATTTTGATAATACACTGAAAGAACTGGACTCGTCTCAAACACCTGTTACTTTGCTGCTTGTAATTAGTAACTTAGTAACTGTTGTGTGTTTACATAGCAGTAAGGAAATGTCAATGTGAGCCACCTTTTACCATTCAAGGCCTTCAAATCAAATGTATTTGTCAAATGCGCCGAAGACAACAGGTGTAGACTTTACCGTGAAATGCCTTCACATATAAACTGTGTTAAATCTCAATTTCATATCTTCTCATGATACTAATGGAAAATGTGGTGATGCTTTTGTCAGCCCGGTCATTCCCACACGGACAAGGTTACTTTTTCTGCTAGATTTTGATATGAACGAATGAAATGGACACGCTGGCTGCGTTTTGTGAAGTGAACAGCATAACGGCCATCATGACCGCTCCCTCATACAGACACTATCAGAAACCCATGTCAGATAAACATAAGGATTATAGGCCTACACTGTATTTCAGTTGTGGATTCACTATGCATGAACGGGGCGACCCAGCTCTACAGAGTGTAGCCTATACATAATGTATAGACGGGAGCCAAACTGTCTTGAATAATGTCAAGTTTAATGGACTTTATGGTAACTTAGAGAGAGCCAGGATCCAAGGGCTCTTTCTAAGCTGCTCACTGGTGAGGTGGAGGGTGCAGTGTTATCTATCGCCTCATCAAAGATCTGTTTGTCGCTCGGCTGGGTGTGTCGTCTGACTGGCTGAGAGCGGGAGGGGGCAACACAGTCACAGACATGGCCAGTGTCACTGTCGGTCAGCCATGTCTGTGTCTGTCTGGAAGTATCAACTGTTCAGTCATACTGATCCCCTCGAATGTACAGAAGACACATATTATTCACAACAAAGGCACAAACAATAGCTAGGAGGTATACAGTAGAATCTGGCAATACACACGCTTCAGTTTGGGTGTAGGTAGAGGCTAAGAAGATCCCATGACTCGCTGTAGGCTCCAGACAGACAGCCATCCAGCCATCTAATATATAATTGCAATGACATTACCATGAATGCCTCTCTCTCGTCATTCCAGATGGAAAGACTGACCGACAGACAGCATATTGTTTGTGTTAAGAGTCAAGCTCCTTGGTTGTCAGTATAATGTTTTATATACTTATTCTTTCCCTCTCTCCAGGAAAATTAAAGAGGGAGAGGAGTCTCTGCTGGCTGCCCCTGTTCCAAGCCTTTTCCCAGAACTCATTCCCTCAACCGTCTCATCACTTGTCTCCGATTGTTTATTACCCTGGACCAAAAGTGGCGCAACTCAGGTGAGCAGATATTTTATTTTATTTTACACAGACATATAGAAAATACAATGCCCCCCTGTAATGTTTTCCAGTGAAAACCTCAGGCATTACATGTGATTCTAAAAGGGATGACACTGCCAGATAAAAAAACAAGCCGCAAGACACGTGTAAATTCAAATTCTCGCATAACTCGGTCATGCTTGGCATGAGCTAAGCGTCTAAAACTGTAGGGCGTGAGGACGCAGAACCAGTTGTGTGAGTATGCAAATGAGGAGAAATTAGGAAATTAGAATTCTTCTTCAGCACACTACAGAGAATCCGAAGAACATGTGATTGTGAGATCCTGACTTTGTACCTAGATTCTGCATCAGCAATAGCGTTACAATGAACAACACACTTGTTCTAATGGTACAACGTGTACAACCAAAGAGCTCAGACAAGGGTGGTGACCCAGTATTTATGTAGGCCTATGTGGTGGTGTTGTATCGCCACACTGCCACGCATGCTGTTCTTCACCCTGCCATGGTTTGCATCCCAAATGGCATCATATTCCCTATGAAGTGCACTACTTTTGACCAGCTCTATGGGCCCTGGTCAAAAGTTGTGCACTTCATAGGGAATAGGTTGCCATTTGGGACGAAGCCATAGAGCGTGGTAGAGAGTGTTGACTGTAAAGGAGGTGAATGTGGGGGAGAAGAGAGCTGGCACTGGATCAGCGTTCACTCCTCACTGGACCCTGGCTCTGCTTTGTTCTGCTTGTTCTCATCACATGGAGTTCCTGTGCTTGAGTGAATAATTATTCAGTGCATGCTTGGGTAACACTGTTATAAAAAGAATAATCCAAAAACAATTAATTTGTTTGAGTAAAAGAACATGGCATTAGCCATGGCAAAAGGCATAGAATTGCAGAAAAAGTGCTTTAAAACTGCAAAATGTTCTCTCAGCTCCATGGAAAAATTTGTAGAATTGCAGGAAGTTCGCTTTAAAACTGAAACAATTTCTCTCCGCTCCATGGAGAAATGTGTAGAATTGCAGGAAATTGGCACACTTGGACAATCAGAGAGGGGGCAAATTATTGTGGCCCTGGTGGCACAAAAGAGTCAAAAGGTCTGACTGCAAGAGATGCTTCGGGAAATGGTCACAACGGGGGACCAGTGTGTGTGTGTGTTTCAGGATAGGGGGGTGTATCTGAGTGCCATCAGCTAGGACTTGACATTGGTTAATCAAATCTCTTGCTAAATTTTGCATGCCTTCTCAAACAGCTACAACTGTATATGCATTCGCACATCAAGTCTTCTCTTGAGTTGGACTCGGGGATGGAACAACATCTGAGCTTGTGGTTGTTTGTGGGGAAAGGGTGGTGTGTTTACTGTATGTATCCCAGATCTGTTGCTATGGGGTAATGATGTTGGGGACAATACAGGATGAATCACAATAATTGTTTGCCTAAATAATAATTGCTTGCCAAACATTACATTTTTGAAATGCCAATCCTGGTTATAGGTAACAATCCTTCGTATGAACTGCCAACATTATGATGCATATTATTCGTTAATTGTGTAAATAAATTACGATATGCAAGATTTTTAATATATATATATATATATATATATATATATATATATATATATATATATATATATACAGTGGGGAAAAAAAGTATTTAGTCAGCCACCAATTGTGCAAGTTCTCCCACTTAAAAAGATGAGAGAGGCCTGTAATTTTCATCATAGGTACACGTCAACTATGACAGACAAAATGAGAAAAAAAAATCTAGAAAATCACATTGTAGGATTTTTAATGAATTTATTTGCAAATTATGGTGGAAAATAAGTATTTGGTCAATAACAAAAGTTTCTCAATACTTTGTTGTACACCCTTTGTTGGCAATGACACAGGTCAAACGTTTTCTGTAAGTCTTCACAAGGTTTTCACACACTGTTGCTGGTATTTTGGCCCATTCCTCCATGCAGATCTCCTCTAGAGCAGTGATGTTTTGGGGCTGTCGCTGGGCAACACGGACTTTCAACTCCCTCCAAAGATTTTCTATGGGGTTGAGATCTGGAGACTGGCTAGGCCACTCCAGGACCATGAAATGCTTCTTACGAAGCCACTGCTTTGTTGCCCGGGCGGTGTGTTTGCGATCATTGTCATGCTGAAAGACCCAGCCACGTTTCATCTTCAATGCCCTTGCTGATGGAAGGAGGTTTTCACTTAAAATCTCACGATACATGGCCCCATTCATTCTTCCTTTACACGGATCAGTCGTCCTGGTCCCTTTGCAGAAAAACAGCCCCAAAGCATGATGTTTCCACCCCCATGCTTCACAGTAGGTATGGTGTTCTTTGGATGCAACTCAGCATTCTTTGTCCTCCAAACACGACGAGTTGAGTTTTTACCAAAAAGTTATATTTTGGTTTCATCTGACCATATGACATTCTCCCAATCCTCTTCTGGATCATCCAAATGCACTCTAGCAAACTTTAGACGGGCCTGGACATGTACTGGCTTAAGCAGGTGGACACGTCTGGCACTGCAGGATTTGAGTCCCTGGCGGCATAGTGTGTTACTGTTGGTAGGCTTTGTAACTTTGGTCCCAGCTCTCTGCAGGTCATTCACTAGGTCCCCCCGTGTGGTTCTGGGATTTTTGCTCACCGTTCTTGTGATCATTTTGACCCCACTGGGTGAGATCTTGCGTGGAGCCCCAGATCGAGGGAGATTATCAGTGGTCTTGTATGTCTTCCATTTCCTAATAATTGCTCCCACAGTTGATTTCTTCAAACCAAGCTGCTTACCTATTGCAGATTCAGTCTTCCCAGCCTGGTGCAGGTCTACAATTTTGTTTCTGGTGTCCTTTGACAGCTCTTTGGTCTTGGCCATAGTGGAGTTTGGAGTGTGACTGTTTGAGGTTGTGGACAGGTGTCTTTTATACTGATAACAAGTTCAAACAGGTGCCATTAATACAGGTAACGAGTGGAGGACAGAGGAGCCTCTTAAAGAAGAAGTTACAGGTCTGTGAGAGCCAGAAATCTTGCTTGTTTGTAGGTGACCAAATACTTATTTTCCACCATAATTTGCAAATAAATTCATTAAAAATCATACAACGTGATTTTCTGGAAAAAAAATTCTCAATTTGTCTGTCATAGTTGACGTGTACCTATGATGAAAATTATATTAATTATATATATATATACAGTACCAGTCAAAAGTTTGGACACGCGTACTCATTCAAGGGTTTTTCTTTATTTTTACTATTTTCTACATTGTAGAATAATATTGAAGACATCAAAACTATGAAATAACACATATTGAATCATGTAGTAACCAAAAAAGTGTTAAACAAATCAAAATATATTTTAGATTTTAGATTATTCAAATAGCCACCCTGCCTTGATGACAGCTTTGTGGACTCTTTACATTCTCGCAACCAGCTTCACCTGGAATGCTTTTCCAACAGTCTTGATGGAGTTCCCACATATGCTGAGCACTTGTTGGCTGCTTTCCTTCACTCTGCCGTCCAACTCATCCCAAACCATCTCAGTTAGGTTGAGGTCGGGTGATTGTGGAGGCCAGGTCATCTGATGCAGCACTACATCACTCTCCATCTTGGTAAAATAGCTCTTACACAGCCTGGAGGTGTGTTTTGGGTTATTGTCCTGTTGAAAAACAAATGATAGTCCCACTAAGCGCAAACCTGATGAGATGGTGTATTGCTGCAGAATGCTGTGGTAGCCATGCTGGTTAAGTGTGCCTTGAATTCTAAGTAAATCACAGACAGTGTCACCAGCAAAGCACCCCCACACCATCAAACCTCCTCCTCCATGCTTCACGGTGGGAACCACACATGCAGAGATCATCCGTTCACCTACTCTGCGTCTCACAAAGACACTGCGGTTGGAACCAAAAACCTCAAATTTGGACTCATCAGACCAAAGGACATATTTCCACTGGTCTAATCTCCATTGCTTGTGTTTCTTGGCCCAAGCATGTCTCGTCTTATTATTGGTGTCCTTTAGCAGTGGTTTCTTTCCAGCAATTCGACCATGAAGGCCTGATTCACGCAGTCCCCTCTGGACAGTTGATGTTGAGATGTGTCTGTTACTTGAACTCTGTGAAGCATTTATTTGGGCTGCAATCTGAGGTGCAATTAATTGCTGATTTCTGAGGCTGGTAATTCAAATGAACTTATCCTCTGTAGCAGAGTTAACTTTGGGTCTTCCTTTCCTGTTGCGGTCCTCATGAGAGACAGTTTCATCATAGCGCTTGATGGTTTTTGCGACTGTACTTGAAGAAACTTTCAAAGTTCTTGAAATTTTCCGGGTTGACTGACCTTCATGTCTTAAAGTAATGATGGACTGTCGTTTCTCTTTGCTTATTTGAGCTGTTCTTGCCATAATATGGTATTTTACCAAATAGGGCTATCTTCTGTATACCAACCCTACCTTGTCACAACACAACTGATTGGCTCAAACGCATTAAGAAGGAAAGAAATTCCACAAATTAACTTTTAAAATATATACACTGCATTCGGAATGTATTCAGACCCCTTGACTTTTCCACATTTTGTTACATTAGTGAAGACATCAAAACTATGAAATAACACATATGGAATCATGTAGTAACCAAAAAAGTGTTAAACAAATCAAAATATATTTTATATTTGAGATTCTTCAAAGTAGCGACCTTTTGCCTTAATGACAGCTTTGCACACCAAGAATGTGATTCACCCCCCCCCCCCCAAAATAAAAAATGTAAATGATTTGGCTTAAATATTCCAAAATGTCTCTACACCGCCAAGGGGAAGGGCCTCTAAAATCCAGCTGTGTCAACGGGCCGACCGTGCCCATTACCACGCCCCCTGCCCTGTCCACAACCTAAGGCCCTTTTTGATCCAGAAAAAACCCTGCAAATATTAAAAAATATATGAAAAATCGTATGATTTTTTTAGTGCTATTCAACGAAAGTGGGGGAATAGGGTTTAGAAATTATTGAAATATGATCATACTTAGTGACAGTACAAAATTGGCATAATTTCATATAAATGATGACAGAGCATTTTGGCATTCAAATGCCTGCTGACTCATCCCTCTGTGACCAAGAGAAAGTGGTCTTGTTTCAATTCTACTAAATGATTTTGTATTTTTTCATATTGAGAGCTCTAAATCCATCTGAGAACCTCACAGCGAGATGAGACTGTGTTTGCTGCAATCTCCCGTTTCATATGCCATATTGTAAGCGGAGCTGCAAGGTTCACATCCTTTGTCTCAATATGCCAGATAATGTAATGTGTTGCTCCCTATGCAAATGAGGTGTCAGATTTCACATGCTGCATCTCCGATGAGAGCAGAGAATAGCATGCGAAGTTGGACAATCAGAGCTGTCACGGAGTGCACAGCAATTGATGTTTCGCTGTTCACAGAGCGCTCTGTACACACAAATTCAATTCAGATACAAAATAATTAAATTCAGCCTGCACTGCGGAAAAACATACGACATGGTCACACAACTGCTCTTGCTGTTCGTGATCTACAGAAATGCATTTGTAATTAATGAAGTAACACCAAAACTAATCTAATTTTGATTTGAATCAAAACATTTTCCTTTTCTCATCACAGGTCAGGAGCAATGTTATTGTTGTACTGCTCATATTTGATTTGAGCCAATGTTTAATTTGTAATGTATGATATATGAGAGTTTACAGACCCCATGCTCGGTGCCATTTACTAAAATGGGAGCGCACTCATTATGTTTCCAGCTTCATTATGTTTCCAGCTAAAAATGATGGTTATGCTTCAAGAAATGACTGAACATCAAAATGAAAAGTTTTGCTATACATTATCCCAGAGACTGTCAAGTCAGGCTGGCTGTGGCTCGTTCGTTGACCCATTCCCTGGAGGTGATTGGCTCCCTGCAGGTGTTAATTACACTCATTAGGTATCTCTGGCTGGGGGAGGGGAAGAGGCAAAGGGGGGTTAGCCCAACTCAGACCTCTGACTCATGGTAAAGCCTGAAATTACAGAGCTAACCGAAGAATATCAGCAGCATTAGACCTCGCTCCTCAGCTTTTAATGAGTTGCTTTCAGCATATATTTATCATTCTCCAGTTTGCTCCGGCGCCCGCCATTGTGCAATTTAGAATACTTCGTGATTTGCTAAGGGGCTGTAATCAGATTGTTGTTTGTTCTCCTGTATATAGTCTGATAAGATGCCTGTAGAGCTTGATTATCTTCCCCAAAGAAATTAAAGTGTCACTCTTCACTTCATATGGCAGTCTCAAATGAGCCCTTTATACCCGATCCCCTTTCCACTTGACCCAGGATTTACACTGGAAAATTAGATAGTGATTGCAATTCTCTAATGCACCCCTCGCTCTATTGTTTAAAAAAGTCCAAGGGATTAGCATGGATTTGTCATTCTCTTTTGATTTTCGAGAGTGAAATACTTCGAAATACTTTCTCAGCTGTGAAGAAGTAGAATGACACCTTGGTGACCTCAGGCTTGAACAGTGTTGCTCCTTGTTAGCCTGTCTCAATGTGCTCCTTATGTAACACAGTGATGAGGGCTGCATTCGCACCTGATTAGGCTGACAGGCTTTCACTCAGCCTTTTGAGCTTCGCCATTGTCAAGACAAAGGGACTATGTCAGACTGGCCAGCTGTTTATGTGTCACAATCCCCCAGTTGCAGGGTCACGACCCATCTTCACCAGCACTTGAGAAACCGGTGACATCACTGCCCTAGCCCCCCTAGCCTCATAAATGGGTGTGCCAAGGTCTGTCTTTTGAATCCCCCAGTCTGTCTTTGAGGGTAGTCTGTTTCCAGGCAAAACTGCTTACTCTCAACATTTAAAGCCGCAGATTATAGTGTCTATATATCATCAGATTTAATGATAAAGTAACGAACGCTTTACTTCCCTGTTTTTGAAACACTTTGTCCCACAAAAAGGTGGCAGTAGTGTTAAATGATAAAAGATATAGGGACAGGGCTAGACTTAGTGGTGGTGGTGTCTGCCTTGGTGCTAGTTGCCGTGGCAATTGGAGCAGCCAGTGTGCTTGTGCATGATTGACCAGGTTTTAGTTTACTGTGGTTGGCCTGAATGCCCATTCTGAATTATTTCCGAGGCCCTTTGCTTGACATGTCTTTGTTTTACATGGGCTTTAAAAGCTATTCCAGTCGTGAGAAAGCAGTTTGCCTGAGCCCCTGTCAACCGTGCGTTTTCAGTGTCATAGTGCATTTGCATAAGAAAGTCTATTGTGTATATCATTTGCCCTTGTCCATATCATGTTTGCTTCTCTGTCATATGTTTTATGGGAGGAACCAGTTTGGCCACACATTGTTTGAGTTCTATCATCATTGTTAACATTCAATGTTAAATATTCAACTGTTCAATATTAAAATGTTCTTCAAGCGAATTCATTAATATTGTATGAAGTATTATTTAGATACCGAATGCCTGTGGGGGTTTAAAGTTGTTGTTTAAATTATTGGAATTTTACATACACTTGTGTTTGTGTAGGGCAGACACTTTAATCACTGATTATTATAATCAAACACAATATTTTATGTTTGGATATGTTACATACTGTGTAGTGACTGTTTGACACAGTATATCATATTTTAGGTTTAATCACAATTGTTCAATTATCATTTTCACCTTATGTGGGCTCCCGAGTGGCGCAGCAGTCTAAGGCACTGCATCTCAGTGCTTGAGGCGTCACTACAGACCCCCTGGTTCGATTCCAGGCTGTATCACAACCGGCCGTGATTGGGAGTCCCATAGGGCGGCGCACAATTAGCCCAGTGTCGTCTGGGTTTGGCCGGTGTAGGCCGTCATTGTAAATAAGAATTTGTTCTTAATTGACTTGCCTAGTTAAATAAAGGTAAAATAAATAAATAAATTTAACTCTGTGCATAGAATGTGCAAAATGTTGTCACTAAGAAAGACAGAGAGGGTACATGGGCCAATGGCAGCCAGTGATTATGAGGGCAGATGTGGTGATAAGGGGGAGTAAGTAAATCAGTATCTGTCCTATACTACTCCTGCTCCCTCAGCCATATCACAGCCACTTTCACTGTGACTACCTTGTGAAATAGAATACTTGTGCACTTTGGAGCATGACCTCAAGTCAGATCCCATTGGCAATGCCAGGGACATAGCTCCTACCATGTCTTTGCAGCACCAATGGCCTTCAATAAGTTAGCACAAAGCCCTTTAATCCATACAAGGCTTGGCAAGGTATGCAAGGTAGACGCTATGGTTGTTTGTGTGGTAGGGAACGCGGTTGTGCAGAGCCTACTTTTGGAAAAGAACTTCAACCAAATTGTCCCATGACAGCTACTTGCAGGCCTGTCATATGTTGTGATATTTTGTAATGTGTGACAGCTTATTTGTGAGATATTGGTGGTTACGTTGCAATCAAATTGTTCATTATTATAATTGCAAAACGATCATAATAACATGCATATCATTATGTTATAGCCAGTAGAAAGTGCATAATATTGATTTCAATCATTCTCAGAGGCAACTTAGATTTCATACAATAACGGGCACCATAGAATCTTAGTTAAGTGGATGTCCACATGTATTCTGGTGAGTCTTTTAGGTGTACCAAACTGGTAGAGTGGAAAGACTGGACACTCTGCTTGGCCCATCACCAGACAGACACACACAGATAGACCGACAGACAGACACCCTGCTTCCAGAGAGTGTTAGTGTTCAGTTCTGCAATCTGAATGTCTGCTACCAGTCTGGAGCTATCACTGTGTCATATCATAAGGAACGTATACCTTGTGTACGTTAGGCTTGGGCAGTATACCAGGGTATTCAATTCAACACCGTCAATACCATTGAAACTATTTCTTATACGGTTTTTATACATTTGAATATTTGTAGCTACTTTTTAAGTAAATACCTGCGGTCAACTTGTGCAATACGTTAGGAGATAAAGCAGATAGCGTTTCACTTCACCTATCACATTATTTTACATTATGAAACTTACCAGTAGTCCCCAGTCACGGAGCCTTGTGAGTTACTCACTGTTGTGTAGCACACACCAGGTGATCTAGTTACAGAATGGAATTCACAACTAAATGTTTGCCAGCTAGATCTCTAATAACTATTCAGTTAACTGTCTAAAATGTGCTAAATGCTCTTTAGTTGTGCATTTGGGGATAGCTACTTGATTGAGGAATTGAGGACAAAGATATGTGGTTGTCCCACCTAGCTATCTTAAGATGAATGCACTAACTATAAGTCGCTCTGGATAAGAGCATCTGCTAAATGACTAAAATGTAAATGTAAGTGGTTAGCTTCTTGCAATCAAGCTCCTCTTGGTAACAGCAGAGAATCCACTCCTTGATCAAGAGCCTTGCTGTCTAATATTGGATTTGTTCGTGCAGCAAACTGTGAGTAGCATTTTTGAGTTACTTGTATAACTTTATGAGCTGGGATGTCTGTCCTGCAAATAGTTTGTCAGAGACTGTATAAAATGTTTGCTTGAGTACGTTAGCATTTAGCTAGCATTCACTATCGAATTCTAGATGTACTTGTTAGCATTGCTAACCTTCGGATTGAAAATAGCTCCCCTTGTGTTCAGTGCCAGTATTACCGAGTGTCCCGGGATGGCACAAGGTCGGTATGAAAATCTGGATACGCCTATGCCTAGTGTACACATGTCTAGGTGGACGATTTATGCTCTTATGATGTTAGGTCTGGCACAGTCAAGTAAAGCACCAGTGAAGGAGGATAGGAGGATATGAGAATGGAAATGGGAATTTATTTTATGTAATAAAAAAGATTAACCAGTGGTGTAAAGTAAGTAATAAAAAACTACTTTGAAGTACTACTTAAGTCGTTTTTTGGGGTATCTGTACTTTATTTTATTATTTATAATTTTGAAAAATAGTACTTCCTCCACTACAATCCTAAAGAACATATGTACGTTTTACTCCCATACATTTTCCCTGACACCCAAAAGTACTTGTTACATTTCGTATGCTCAGTCAGGACAGCAATATGGTCCAATTCACGCACCTATCAATAAAGACTCACTATAGCATTTACTTTAACTTTTAACTTTTACTCAAGTATGACAAATTAGTACTTTTTTGACCACTGTACTTAAGTACATTAAAAACCAGATACTTTTAGACTTTTACTCAAGTAGTATTTTACTGGCTGACTCACTTTTAATTGAGTAATCTTCTGTTAAGGTATCTTTACTTTTACTCAAGTATGACAATTGAGTACTTTTTCAACTACTGATATTAACCCTTTACACTCATGGGAATTGGCCTATAAGGATAGGTCTGAATTTAAATGTTTCTTACAAAATAAATATGAAAAGCATATGCATAACCATGGTAACAATTGAAATGGAACAGTTTGGAGATTAATTGAAAATTATTAGACCAAAGTTCACCTGACGCAAGACTGAATCCAAAACATTACACTGTTGATTTTATGTGCATTTTGTTCCATTTGCAGCATTTGTTGATAATGAAATCTGAAAATACTCTGGATACATTCATTAACATAATAAGAATATTCATGGTAAGTTTGAGGTAGGTGCACCATAAGACAAAACAATGCCATGGGTTTGAGTGAGAGATCTAACTGGTGTCTGCAAGTGGCCACACACCTCTCCAAAGTGTGCACAGTTCCCAAGTAATTTCAATAAGGTACTTTTCTGAGATCTAGCTGTGCCATTGAGGAACTGAAGCAAGCACACTTGTAGTTGTTTTGTTTGGAACACAGCCCAGCATCCCCAACATCACACATTTATTGTTGTTGTTTATGCAATCCAAAATTGTCCATTATAAATAGCAATCTGAGTCAGGTGGGCATCATTTGAAATCTTATTCCATTGCCAACATGACTAGCTGTTATAAAACATGATCTTACAGTGTTAGGCTTTCTTAAGGCACTTCAGAGAAACAGATAGTAATTTAGGTGTGCATAGAATGGAGTCATGAGTGCATTTCCTTCACAATATGACAAACAAGCTCATTCTGTTCAGAACAACCCAGGGTATGACGCCATGTCATCCTTGTAACTGTACATCAAACATAGCGATCATAAACGTTTGTTACTGTAAATTACATGAATATTATAATATGGAAATGTGAAGTGGTTTGCTTGTATGACATCAAAGCGCTATTTATTATAATCCTCAACGTCTCAGCTTTCAAAACACATCGACTACCCTTGATTTACAGCTTTCCCCACACACAAACAAAACATTTGTAAAAGTAGCCCAATTAGTGGGAGGGATGGGGGCATCTTCTCATTGTGCTTGGTGCTCACATTTAGAACTGCTGTCAGTTAAATCCCATACAGCGCTGTAAAGTGGAGAATCTGAGCTCTGATGTCATGTATAGCATGTTACTGTACAGCCACTGCTGTTTATCAGTGTCAAAATCTGCCATTTTTAACCCGTATACGGGTATGAGTGTGAATGTCTTACGAGCAGATAATACACTCTGTTGTGATATGGATTGAGAATATCCATTTGAATGTACTGTACAGTTGTGGTAAAAAGTTTTGAGAATGACACAAATATTGATTTTCACAGTCTGCTGCCTCAGATTTTATGATGGCAATTTGCATATACTCCAGAATGTTATGAAGAGTGATCAGATGAATTGCAATTAATTGCAAATAAGTCCCTCTTTGCCATGAAAATGAATTTAATCCCCAAAAAACATTTCCACTGCATTTCAGCCCTGCCACAAAAGGACCAGCTGACATCATGTCAGTGATTCTCTCGTTAACACAGGTGAGAGTGTTGACGAGGACAAGGCTGGAGATCACTCTGTCATGCTGATTGAGTTAGAATAACAGACTGTAAGCTTTAAAAGGAGGGTGGTGCTTGAAATCATTGTTCTTCCTCTGTTAACCAAGGTTACCTGCAAGGATACACGTGCCGTCATCATTGCTTTGCACAAAAAGGGCTTCACAGGCAATGATATTGCTGCTAGTAAGATTGCACCTAAATCAACCATTTATCGGATCATCAAGAACTTCAAGGAGAGAGGTTCAATTGTTGTGAAGAAGGCTTCAGGGCGCCCAAGAAAGTCCAGCAAGCGCCAGGATCGTCTCCTAAAGTTGATTCAGCTGTGGGATCGGGGCACCACCAGTGAATACTTTTTTGGAGGATGGCCTGGTGTCAAGAAGGGCAGCGAGGAAGCCACTTCTCTCCAGGAAAAACATCAGGGACAGACTGATATTCTTTAAAAGGTACAGGGATTGGACTGCTGAGGACTGGGGTAAAGGCATTTTCTCTGATGAATCCCCTTTCCGATTGTTTGGGGCATCCGGAAAAAAGCTTGTCCGGAGAAGACAAGGTGAGCGCTACCATCAGTCCTGTGTCATGCCAACAGTAAAGCATCCTGAGACCATTCATATGTGGGGTTGCTTCTCAGCCAAGGGAGTGGGCTCACTCACAATTTGTCCTAAGAACACAGCATGAATAAAGAATGGTACCAACACATCCTTCAAGAGCAACTTCTCACAACCATCCAAGAACAGTTTGGTGACGAACAATGCCTTTTCCAGCATGATGGAGCACCTTGCCATAAGGCAAAAGTGATAACTAAGTGGCTCGGGGAACAAAACATCGACATTTTGGGTCCATGGCCAGGAAACTCCCCAGACCTTAATCCCATTGAGAATTTGTGGTCAATCCTCAAGAGGCGGGTGGACAAACAAAAACTCACAAACTTCAAGCATTGATTATGCAAGAATTGGCTGCCATCAGTCAGGATGTGGCCCAGAAGTTAATTGACAGCATGCCAGGGCGGATTGCAGAGGTCTTGAAAAAGAATGGTCAACACTGCAAATATTGACACTTTGCATAAACTTAATATAATTGTCAATAAAAGCCTTTGCCACTTATGGAATGCTTGTAATTATACTTCAGTATACCATAGTAACATCTGACCAAAATATCTAAAAACACTGAAGCAGCAAACTTTGTGAAGACCAATACTTGTCATTCTCAAAACTTTTGACCACGACTGTACAGTGTACAGTGTACTGAAGGTACAGTTGAAAGAAAGAAGTACAATGATAGCTGTGTTTCTACTCCTATACCTCTCAACAAAGGCATTCATGCGTAATCATGGACCTGCATTTGCCAGAGAGTTCGTTTTATTTGCAGGCATGTGGGGTCAGAGACCGTTCCTCCTCCACCTCCTGCCCTGCTGTGTGTACGTGTGACTGTGTGTGTGTGTGTGTGTGTGTGTGTGTGATCCCTGCAGACTGGCGAGTCTCAGGCCTACTGCTCGGCTCTGACGGGGCCTGTGGAGGGGTCTTGTTTGAATCAAGCCCTGGTCAAGGACAGAGTGTCTGGAGCAGGCTTTGTTATGAGAGTTGTGGAGACTCCGTTATCAATTTGGCTCCATTAATACCAATTCATTTTTGCACTCTATGATAACTAGCAGCGTCTGCTTGTCTGTGCGATTCACAAGATGTTGTGCTGCGATTCCAGATAAAGAGTGAGCCTGTGAGCTTGGGAGGGACTCCTCCTTCATTCTCATGAGGGAAGATGTATGACAGTCACCGCTGTGCTGCCTGCTGAACCCGTCTGGTCTGGGAGGGAAGCAAAGAGTATCAGGAGAGGAGGAGTCCTCCCACTGCTACAGTGTGTCCGGATTTAGTTTAAAGTACATGGTCTGATTCTGACCTGTATACTGTGTTAGTGTACATTTCATGCACTTTTAATGATATTAATGTACATAAAGCCGTATGATATATTTTCTTGTTGAATTCATTAAAATGTATACCGATATCTGCCCATAGAATGTTGTTGATTAAATCATTTATCAGCCCTTTAGTAAAATAATACTACTAAAATCTTATTTTCTAGTCTCGTTGTTACTCATAATGAAGTCAGTGTATTATTTTATCTGCTGAAGTTGCCTCCACAGCTTGACATTTTAAGATTGATAGGAGAGTTTTGCCTCAAATGTTGAGCTTTGCCCTGCACTTGGAAAGACAGAAATATGTAGCAGAGCAGAACTGGCCTGTGCATGTGTGGTGTGTACAGTTGAAGTTGGAAGTTTACATACACTTAGTTTGGAGTCATTAAAACTCGTTTTTCAACCACTCCACAAATTTCTTGTTAACAAACTATAGTTTTGGCAAGTCAGGTTAGGACATCTACTTTGTGCATGACACAAGTAATTTTTCCAACAATTGTTTACAGACAGATTATTTAACTTATAATTCACTGTATCACAATTCCAGTGGGTCAGAAGTTTACATACACTAAGTTGACTGTGCCTTTAAACAGCTTGGAAAATTCCAGAAAATGATGTCATGGCTTTAGAAGCTTCTGATAGGCTAATTGACATCATTTGAGTCAATAGGAGGTGTACCTGTAGATGTATTTCAAGGCCTACCTTCAAAATCAGTGCCTCTTTGCTTGACATCATGGGAAAATCAAAATAAATCAGCCAAGACCTCAGAATAAAATGGTAGACCTCCACAAGTCTGGTTCATCCTTGGGAGCAATTTCCAAACACCTGAAGGTACCACGTTCATCTGTACAAACAATAGTGCGCAAGTATAAACACCATGGGACCACGCAGCCATCATACCGCTCAGGAAGGAGACGCGTTCTGTCTCCTAGAGATTAACGTACTTTGGTGCGAAAAGTGCAAATCAATCCCAGAACAACAGCAAAGGACCTTGTGAAGATGCTGGAGGAAACAGGTACAAAAGTATCTATATCCACAGTAAAACGAGTCCTATATCGACATAACCTGAAAGGCTGCTCAGCATGGAAGAAGCCACTCCTCCAAAACCGCCATAAAAAAAGCCAGACTACGGTTTGCAACTGCACATGGGGACAAAGATCGTACTTTTTGGAGAAATGTCCTCTGGTCTGATGAAACAAATGACCATCATTATGTTTGGAGGAAAACGGTGGTTGCTTGCAAGCCGAAGAACACCATCCCAACCGTGAAGTACGGGGGTGGCAGCATCATGCTGTGGGGGTGCTTTACTGCAGGAGGGACTGGTGCACTTCACAAAATAGATTGCATCATGAGGAAGGAAAATTATATGGATATATTGAAACAACATCTCAAGACATCAGTCAGGAAGTTAAAGCTTGGTCGCAAATGGGTCTTACAAATGGACAATGACCCCAAGCATATTTCCAAAGTAGTGGCAAAATGGCTTAAGGACAACAAAGTCAAGGTATTGGAGTGGCCATCACAAAGCCCTGACCTCAATCCAATAGAACATTTGTGGGCAGAACTGAAAAGGCGTGTGCGAGCAAGGAGGCCTACAAACCTGACTCAGTTACACAAGCTCTGTCAGGAGGAATGGGCCAAAATTCACCCAACTTATTGTGGGAAGCTTGTGGAAGGCTACCCGAAACGTTTGACCCAAGTTAAACAATCTAAAGGCAATGCTACCAAATACTAATTGAGTGTATGTAAACTTCTGACCCCACTGGGAATGTGATGAAAGAAATAAAAGCTGAAAGAAATAATTCTCTCTACTATTATTCTGACATTTCACATTCTTAAAATAATGTGGTGATCCTAACTGCCCTAAGACAGGGAATTTTTACTAGGATTAAATGTCAGGAATTGTGAAAAACTGAGTTTAAATGTATTTGGCTAAGGTGTATGTAAACTTCCGACTTCAACTGTATCTAACAATGCATTTCTGGTCCCTTTTCGGCTGTGACCCATTATAGGGCCTAGCTAATTGCATTACTGGGTTTTATGAAAAGAGATCTAGCACTCTTGGATGTTTCTAGTCTACTGTGTCCAAGGACATGTTTCTGCTGTCCTTTAATAAAACATAAGAAACGCTTGAACTCTCCATCAAAAACACCACTATTATCATCATTATCAAATTCCCCTTTTATCTCTTCCTTGAACTTTTTATCCAAGTTAAAGCTTATCAGCAGGAACATTTGGCAGAATAGCCAAGGGAGCTAATATAATTGTTTAGCGTTGTCGGAATTAAAATAAAGGTTTTTTCAGGGCCAAATCTTCTTTTACAATTGATGAAATGATTGAATACATCTTTATTTGATGTGTAACTCATCCTTATCAGACCATTGAGAGTGACTTTCATTATTACATCATTAACTCTAATGCATACTGTATAAGCCTGCTCTCATTTCATAAAGACTTCTTTGTTCATCCTTACAGTAAAACAGATGTAGATGATGAATTGTGGCAATTGTGGCTGTGGGAACAACTTGGTGCAGAGCTATTTTGAAGCCCCCAATTCACAGTCTCCCAACCTCCTCCCCTCCCCCAATCCTCTTTGCCTTCTGAGATTTGGATTCTTCCAAGGTTGTTTCAAACACGTATTTTCCTTGCTGTAGTGTCATATAGATATGAAATCAGCAATGCACTATTGTCCATTCCCTATATATGCACTTAACTTACAAGCTTTTTACGATACGAAATGTGGAGTAATTAAATATGAAAATTCATGTCAAATGTGATTTGATAGATATTATTGTGGACATATTTGAAAATTACATTATTCTAAAGTTGACAACATTTATACACTTCACATTTTGATTTATTGCAGGAGATTGTAGTACAATGATATTGTTGAATAGACAAACGTATTGTTCTGGTAAAGAAAAAAAGTGGTGTCAATTCTCCTAAATGACTGGCCATTGACTAAGTCACAGGTTTCCTTTTCAGCATTATTTTTTATTTTTTTTACTTAATGTTGCATTTGTACCAATGGAAAGACATTCTCTGAGCTGTTAGAAATGGGCAACTATATTACTATAGATAATACACCTATTCACTTTTGTGTCAAATGTTTAATCTTGATATTTAGTCATTTTAGCTTTCTGGCTTTCTCTGACCTTCTGCATTGTAAACTATAGTCCTCCTTGGAACAATTTTTATCAAGACTTGTTTGTGGCTTGTTAAAGTGGCTTTCTTTAAAAAAATCTTTTTTCAGATTTCCAAGGACAAAGGAGGAGTTTCTTGTACAGAGATGACTTCTCTGTCTCTGTCTCACACATTCAGTGTGCACAACCTCACTGTAGAGATATACAATACAATGTGCATTCTATAGCATACAGTAGAATCACTTGGCGAAGTCTTCTGAATATTAAGATATTAAGTATGACATTGCGTGTTTGATTTTTCTAAAATAATCTATAGAATACCAGTATTTACAATTAAGATATATGGATATTTTTTTACCTTAGTTGTTGTGTACTGAAGAAAGAAGCATGAACTTCCATGCGAGAAGAGTCACCTTGCCTGCCATTACTCCACTTTGTCTTCAGAAGCGGGTAGGAAACGTGCTTGTACCTTCCTCTCTTTGCCGCACTGTGCATGACTTCTGCTTTCTTTAACTATCCTAATAGTGTGTCAGTGTTAAATAGTACAATGCGATTCAACTAAACCACTCTGAAACTAGAAGTGGAAAAGCAGTTTATTCATCAACTTTTCTGAACTAGTTTGGCCTGGAGTTCAGAAAAAACATACGTCAAATCCAGAGAGAGAGTAGTTTTCACCTGATCCTTTGGGTTGTGCTTCAGTATTTATATCAGTTTCCCATCACTTATCACATTTCCTTTATTTACATTCAATTCATAGATTTGTCTTCAGTATGTTTTCCCCTTTACTGCTGAGGTACAACATATGGCAGTCATTGGAGCACCTATGCTTCTTCTGAGGTTAGCTAGACAAGCTGGCCTACATTTTGCACCATGCGCTTCCCTGGATCTTTATCAGTAGCATGTTTACAGTAGCAGCTTAATAGAAATGTGATACAATTCTGCAGTCTAAGCACTTATTAAAAAAACAATGGTTGACATTAAAACACAATTGTGTCCACGTATTTCAAAAGACTCTGTGAACTCTGACTAGGACAGCTCAATGCCATGATGATATCACACTAACGATAAATGTAGAAATAATTTGGAATGCAAAACATCTGACAGGTTGAAATATGTGTCTGTAACGGTCTATAAACCTGTTTGACAAAAATGACACTAGAGTGAGCCATTTCAAGGTTCTATGTGAGCCTGTTGCCTGTTGAACCACTGAGGATTTCCACTGTTATATGTGTAAAAGGTTCGACCTAGGGTTATTTATGGTCCTCCAACATATTCTTGGTTTGGTGTTATGACTACCTGAAAATGTGTTGTTCAAATATGTTTAGCATTAATCATGAAATGAAAGGTTTGACATTACGTGGCAGAAACATAAAATATACAGCTGCACAATGTTAAACTAAAATGCCTCAGAATAAGAGCAGTAGGACAAAGAGACTGCATAGGTCCAGGTGTAGCAGCTAGGCCTGCCGTGTCCAGACAGGCAGGGAGTTGAAGCATGTGGAGGAGTAGCCTGGCTAACTCTGAGCTTATCCAGTTCTTTGCTGTAGTGAAGGGCACTGTGAATGTACGGTTGTTACACACTGAGCCGAGCCCAGGGCTGAGGCCACTGCTGTGGCACTCACAGATAGTGCTGCAGCTGTGGGAGTGGAGTTCAAGGTAAAACCAGTAAACACAAATTAGTAAACTGGTATCCGCAATCTTGTCCTTGAGATAAAGAGGACTTATAGAGCAGTCTATGCTTTGCTAACAACGCTATATTTAGGCCAGGGTATATGTCTGAATTTTCCCTCCCTTTTCTGTCTCAATGAAAGACCATGTTCCTTTACTCCCGGAGTTTCAGTACGATTTGTATGTACAACTATGTTGCCGTTGACAGGGAAGGCCGGGGGTAGAATTTGGGTTGCAGTTAGTACTGGTTCATAGCTCGTAGCACTGCTTAGCCCTGTCATCACCGTTATCACTGTTGCCCAACTCTTATCTTATTTCCCTCAGCTCTCTCCCATGTCAGTCCCTGCACAGTGTATGTCATTGTGTTAAGTTCCCGCAGTTCCAGAGCGACTGTGATTATCTGAAGTTAATCGCGAGCACACCAAGTTGCCCGCATGTGCTCTGGGCTACTTTTCACTTCAACTGAGGCATTAAGCAGTACTTACGTATTCAATCCTCTTGGGATTTGTTATAATATTTGAGTGTTATCTTTGGACATAGTATAATGAAGAGAATATACAAATTGGTAGAAAATTGCAGCTTAAGACTTTATCAGTCTTTCTAGGAAAGGTTTTTGTAAAGCAACCACAATGACTATATTAGTATAATGACACTTTAGAAAAGTGAATTTGGAGTAGCATGGATACCTGATGAATGAATGCACCTCTTTGTGCTCATTGATACAGAAAGCAGCAGTTCACAGCAGCATTTTATCTGGCTTCGCCATTCATTTGACTCCCTAGACCAAATGATTTATCATGGATACCGAGGTCAGTCATTTCAACCCTAGTTGAAACATCCAACATGCTATGATCAAATCCATATAGGAGCAGCCGGCGCATGTAGGAGCTAGTGTCGGCTCAGACTGTTGAAGGATTCATTAGAATAAACTGCACTTTGTTTTTACTGTTAGTTAGTTGTGAACTTTTGCTGTCTGCAATCTTTTATCTCCAGATACAGAGTGTAGTTCACCAAAGGACACCAAATGAGGACAGAACCAGCAGATTTTATTGCTGAGTGTTGAATGCATTTTTAAGAACCTCACCAAATATTTGGCCAAAGCTCTCTTAAGTGGGTAAACATAGATATTAGTCAAGAGATATGCACACAGATTATATCTAGCTTTGCGGATCACTCGAAGGACATACAGGCCATATTTGTTTTCTTCCTAAATATACGGAGACTGAGTGCTACATGCAGTATGCATAACGTCTCGATCACACCTACAGCGTCATTGCGCAAAGTGGTACACAGCAGAATCTTGATATTTGTGCAACAAAAGTTCAACATTCACCTTCTGCTACCATTTCTGTCGAGCTGTCTACGCATACAATGTTATGCATACGTTCGATAAATCCAACGTATTCACCACACAGAACACACTGCAACTGCCTCTACCATGCAGTGCTGCAAGGCAAACGCAGCGTTCCATTGGAAATGAATGTACTTCTGGTGTACCAAAACGCAATGACGCTGTCGGTGTGATCAAGGCGTAACACTACAGTACTTTATAATGCATGTGTAGCATTTTCGTAAAGCAATAGCTCAAAATGAATACAGAAATGTTCTGTCATCATTCGTTTTGAGTGTTTCGTTGAAAAAGGTGCACTGTACCGGTAGTCATATAGAACTGTTGTTTCCAAGCAACTAAAATGTTGTAATTCATGTTGTATTGCACTGGAACAAATGACAACAAACTATAATTGAATAGGTTCAATTAAGAAAAAAAGTTGTAATAGGATTCTGATTGGGGTGACAAAATTACATTTACATTTTAGTCATTTAGCAGACGCTCTTATCCAGAGCGACTTACAGTTAAGTAAGCGCATACATTTTCATACCGCCAATATCCAGCAACTTTGCACAGCCATTGAAGAGGAGTGGGCCAACATTCCACCGGCCACAATCAACAGCCTGATCAACTTTATGCGCTGCATAAGGCAAATGGTGGTCACACCAGATACTGACTGGTTTCTTGATCCACGCCCCTACTTTTTTTTTTAAAGGTATCTGTGACCAACAGATGCATATCTGTATTTCCAGTCATGTGAAATCAATAGATTAGGGACAAATGAATTTATTTCAATTGACTGATTTCCTTATATGAAATGTAACTCAGTAAAATCTTTGAAATTGTTGCATGTTGCATTTATATTTTTGTTCAGTATATCTACAGTGAGGGAAAAAAGTATTTGATCCCCTGCTGATTTTGCACGCCTATCCTACAAGACAAAAACCTATAGGATCCAATAGGATTACTTTTGTTTCCAATAGGAAAGTGTCCAATAGGATTACAATAGGATCCTGATAGAGGTGACACAAAATTCTTTAGGATTGTGAGAATCCTATAGGATCCAATATGATTACTTTTGATTTCAAATAGGAAAAAAGCAGTCCAATAGGATTCTGAAAGAGGTGACACAAAATTCTTTAGGATTGTGAAAATCCTATAGGATTCTATTGGAAAAAAACACAAATCCTATATTGTTTTGTTGACTAGGGGTTTCCTATAAATATATTCAAATATCTTCCTGGCACAAAAATCCTAAACCTTGTGTAATATAGCATTATGTCCAGTGTATTTGTGTGGAGGAACTAATGTCAACCCGTCGTCTGCAGGAGTAATGCACTAAAAGCTTCTTCACCCCCTGACAAACCCTGCCCTGTTCCTCATGAAACACAATCCTTTGGAGATTTGATTTGGCAAATTCTCAGGAAGTGACTTCCACAGAGGGACACAACTGGATTCCTGCCTAGATGTTTTTTTCCACAGCCTGATTTAGAGGCTCATTCACACTCTTTTGATCTATTTTTTGCTTTTGTCATTTCTACCCCTGGAAATGCATTGGATGCATTGTAATGTTTTATACAGTAAGTGTTCTGGGCTTTGAGATTGTTATCATCTTCGGCTTTCTACTTCAACCTCAGTGACTTCAGTGTTGCTGCAATGTATGAGATGATTACAGTGTGTCATTATTAGCCTGTCCGTCCATACTGTACGGACAACTCAGCAAGGGGACATTAGCTGTTAAAGTAACCCCAGTAATGCAGTCCCTTGGCTTTTGTTAGGTGCCTGCAAAGGGAAATCCTTACGTGTTTTTTGGGTCTTGTAAATCTCGTCACTGACTGATTTTAAAAACTAGATTGTTTACTTCATTGAAGGGTGATGTAATAGCTGGTGGTTGTGATTCGCTGTGGGCTTCTTAAGAGTACTAACGCTAACTCTGCTGGAGTACTGTGACCTCGTTTCACTCCACAAACGAGGGCTGGCGCATCCTGCCCCACCGATCTGCCTTAAACCAAGGCACAGAGACCCATCCACACAGAAAGAGGCAGCCAGTTGATCTTTACTGTGCCTCTCTTCCTCCCTTCTCCCCACCCACCCCTGTCAACTTTAGACAGAGTTACATTACATTACATTTAACCAGCACCTTTGTAATGGCTTTAAAGCTCATGCAGGGCTTTATGCGAAGAACTCAAATTGCCATGGCTGTGTGAATAGGGGGGGGAGCGAGACTTGTGACTCTTTTTTTTCTTCTCCTCCTGGGCTGTGTGGAGCAGAACAGGCTGATCCTGGGCTCTTTTACTTGGGGAAAAGGTGGCAGGTGATTGGGCCATAGCCCGGTGACATATATCTGTGGAGTCAGGAAAACGCTGTGCTCAGAGGCAGCTCTTTCTAATTAGCTCATTTCCGCTCCACTGCAGTAAAGAGAGGAGAAAGAGAGAGAGAGGGCTCTACTTTTCGCTTCCCAGCTGATACTGACTCGCTGCTCTACTCTACTCTGCTTGGTTCTGTTCTGTTCAGCGCTGCACGGTCTGCCTGTCTGATGCATGTTTCCATGTTCCTCACTAAAAGCCTGGTTTACAATGCTGTGCACTCAGCCCTACATAGGCTGCAGAGTTAGCTCAAATTCACAAGTCTTGTCTCCCAACAGAAGGGTAAGTTGTGATGTTAGATGATTTGTTAGTAGTTTATTTGGTGTTTTGTGTTAATATTGCATGACTGTTGAGATTCTCTGAGAGCTTTTTAATGCAGAACTGTAATATAGCTGTTGTGAAGTAAAAATTGGAGCAATAGGCAGTAGGCAGGTTGACGTTTATTGTCATGTGTCTTGTCCTGGAGGCAGAACTGATCGATTTCCCCTTAGATAGGCCAGCTGCAATGTCCAAATAAAAATTCATGAAAACAAAAATTAGCTTTTTGGTCTTAATTTTAGGTTAGGGTTAGGCATTAGGGTTAGCAGTGTGGTTAGGTTTACAATCAGATGTTATGCCTTTGTGGCTGTGCCAGCTAGTGACCACTCTGCAGAGCTGTCTGCAGAACAAGATTTATGACGAAAAACGCTAACCTGCACGCAGTAGGCTACTTTGTCAGGGACACATTTACCAACTTTTGGAAGAATTTGGTGCTGTTGGTGTGTGTGGGTTGAATGATTATGGGGTAGAATTATCGTGGACTTTGTTAAAGATGAGAGTTGACCTACCTAAAATCCTATAAACGTGTATGTGACAAATACAATTTGATTTGATAAGGCTTGGAGAACATTTGAACATCCCATGTGTTTGAAATGATGCCTTCCGACCTCTATTTCTTGCCTTGTTGGTTATTTGTCAAGTTTGATGTATATTTAATGTACATTTATTTAATGTACGTATGTGTATATATTTAATGTATTTTATATGTACATATAAAGCAAGCTCTGAACTGTTCTGATACAGATGTTGTTCATGTCAATGTGTTTGTTTCACTGCAGGTAATCAAAGTGTATACTGAGGACAATACAAGTCGAGCAGTAGAGGTTCCGACTGACATCACAGCCCGGGACATATGCCAGCTGTTTGTCCTGAAGAATCATTGCATTGACGACCACAGCTGGACACTGTTTGAGCATCTCTCCCATCTAGGCATAGGTAAGATTTCAATTCAATACAACGTTATTTATCCCACCAGGGGCAATTAAGAAAGAGAAGTCAGTTTTACAAGTACAGTATCAGATTACTGTGTAATGATGATGGTGATGAGGATGTGCACAATATCTAGTTTAGTGAGTGCAGAACCCTAAACCGAACCCAGTTGTTTTACTCTTTCTGTGGCACACTGCAGTGTGATTCTGCTCTTTGAAAAGATACCACAAGTTGATCAGCAAAGAGTTAATCGTACAGCAACAGTGACTCCAATCTTCCTACTGGTGTAGCCTTACCATTTCTCAGCAGCATAACTTATCCATCTGTTCTGTTCATTATTTCATTGAGTCTTTAAAGCATTGATTTTGCTGGAGATGTGCTGTTGTCATTTAACCAGTTTAGTAAGGTGTGTCCTAAAGTCTGCATTGTTCCTCTGAGTCTCTCCTTTTCTCCCTTTTTACTGTAATGCGTAATTTTGAAAACATGTTTTGAGGTGATTGATAATTCCACTCAGTATATGTCGTTATAGAAAAATGTGTTAATTTTAGATGAGCTAAACTGAACAAAAATATAAATGTAACATGTAAAGTGTTGGTCGCATGTTTCATGAGCTGAAGTAAAAGATCCCAGAAATGTTCCATACGCACAAAAAGCTTATTTCGGTCAAATTTTGTGCACAGATTTGTTTACATCCTTGTTAGTGAGCATTTATCCTTTGCCAAGATAATTCATCCACCTGACTGGTGTGGCATATCAAGAAACTGAATAAACAGCATGATCATTACACAGGTGCACCTTGTGCTGGGGACAATAAAAGGCCACTCTAAAATGTGCAGTTTAGTCAGACAACACAATGCCACAGATGTATCAAGTTTTGAGTGAGCGTGCAATTGGCATGCTGACTGCAGGAATGTCCACCAGAGCTGTTGCCAGAGAATGTAATGTTCATTTCTTTACCATAAGCCTCCTCCAATGTCGTTTTAGAGATTTTGGCAGTACGTCGAACCGGCCTCACAACCGCAGATCACGTGTAACAACGCCAGCCCAGGACCTCCACATCCAGCTTCTTCACCTGTGAGATTGTCTGAGACCAGGCTCCCGGACAGCTGATGAAACTGTGGGTTTGCACAACCGAATAATTTCTGCACAAACTGTCAGAAACAGTCTCATGGAAGCTAATCTGCGTGGTCGTCGTCCTCACCAGGGTCTTGACCAGACTGCAGTTCGGCGTCGTAACCAACTTCAGCAAATGCTCACTTTCGATGGCTACTGGCACGCTGGAGAAGTGTGCTCTTCACGGATACATCCTGGTTTCAACTGTACCGGGCAATGGCAGACAGCGTGAATGGCGTTGTGTGGGCGAGCGGTTTGCTGATGTCAACATTGTGAACAGAGTGCCCCATGGTGGCAGTGGGGTTATGGTATGGGCAGGCATAAGCTACAGACAACAAACACAATTGCATTTTATAGATGGCAATTTGAATGCACAGAGATACCGGGACGAGATCCTGAGGCCCATTGTTGTGTCATTCATCCGCTGCCATCACCTCATTTTTCAGAATGATAATGCACGGCCCCATGTCGCAAGGATCTGTATATAATTCCTGGAAGCTGAACATTTCCCAGTTCTTCCATGCCCTGCATACTCACCAGACATGTCACCCATTGAGCATGTTTGGGATGCTCTGGATCAACGTGTACGACAGTGTGTTCCAGTTCCCGCCAATATCCAGCAACTTCGCAAAGCCATTGAAGAGGAGTGGGACAACATTCCAAAGGCCACAATCAACAGCCTGATCAACTCGATATGAAGGAGATGTGTCGCGCTGCATGAGGCAAATGGTAGATATACCAGATACTGACTGGTTTTCTGATCCACTCCCTATCTTTTTTTTAAAGGTATCTGTGACCAACATGTGCATATCTGTATTCCCAGTCATATTCCCAGAAATCCATAGATTAGGGCCTAATGATTTCCTTATAAGAACTGTAACTCAGTAAAATCTGTTGAAATTGTTGCATGTTGCGTTTATATTTCTGTTCAGTGTATGCGGAAAATACCAATGACCCTTTGGAAAATAAACTTGTGAAAAGAATGTCAGCTAAAACATGACCTCTTTTATTCCAATAGTCAATTGTTTCCTGATGATGAAACATTGAGCTAACAGGCTCCTAACTGTTGTCATTATAAAGAGGCCATACAAGTCCAACTATAAAGAACTAGGGTTCCAAAATTCCCATGTTTTCCAGAAATCCTGGTTAGTGGATTCCTGGATTTCCTGCTTATTCACTCCTAAATCCAGAAATATTCTAACCTGGATTTCTGGAAAACCTAGTAACCAGTATTTTGCAACCCTATAAAGAACCTTACATATGACTACATAGAAAGGCATCTCAGCATCTGTTTTGCCATGTTATATCATACTGACACAAAAGATTGCTTTTCCAGTGCCTCTATGCAGGCACCGGTTATGTCCCAAATGGCAACCTATTCCCTTTATAGTGCACTACTTTTGACTCTGCCATTTGGGACACACATTAGTTCCTCTCGACCTTTAGAGCCCTTTGAACCTCCTCTAACAATCTCTGGTCTGATTCACTCATCATCTTGGTCAAGCCAAATAAAGCTTGTGCTTCTGTTATAGAAGTAGTTGAAGTGCATCTGCTTTCACTGAGTTTGTAATGAAGTGCTACTCAACTTAGATGTACAATTCTTGCATTATTCGTTCTCATTCTGTAAGCCCTTTCAGTGCTTAATGCAGTGCTTGTGTGGAGATGAAATGGTACCTGCTTTTCCCTTCTCTAACGATACTAGACTGATGTTGCTTTATTGGCTGTAATAGACCCTGAGGGGGATTGAGGTCTGATGACCATGCCCGCCTTGCCCCGACCGTGGTTATATTATGGGAATAACTCAGCCTCAAATTGCTGTGCAGCATTCCAGATGACTGCCTCCAAACCGCTGCTTTCCATTGGAACAGTTCATATGCATTTGAGGTTCAAGGGATTGAGTAATGTTCATTGATCAATTGAAATAATAAATATAGCTTTGAGCAACAATGAACGGGATTCACAGGATGACATAAATTACACAAGATCAGTTGGATAACAAAGCACTCGATCATGTAGGAACTATCTTCCTTTATGTGCAATCAGCATTACCATGTTTATCTCTCAATACCACAAGGATGACGCAAGTGACGTTGTCTAGTGCGGTAGGTTGCGTCTTTGAGTGCAGCAGGTAATAATTTTTTAATTAATTACTTAATATATTGAGTTTAATATAAATATATATATACGCTGGCTGCGCAAGAGGTAGGACTTCCGGTTTCAAATTTTCCCTAATAAAATATCCACACTACGTTCAGACCATATAATAGGGCAACAATATGTGATTTATACAGATATGTTTTACATTGTTCGTCTGCATAATTTTAATCTAACATTCATTTGCAAGAGACAAAGTCTACTTGATCAATAGTTATTGCTCTAGTGTCCTATGGTGCCACTGGTGCCAATGACATCTATAGTGCCACCAAATGGTCTGGTGCAGCCATCTAATGTTTTAGTGACTTTATATTCACACAGCTTTTAAGGATGTATACATAAGGTTTACATAACAAATGTAATGGCCCCATGTCCATCAGTTCAGTTCTTATAGCCCTGGTGTGATATTGTGCCATCTAGTGGTGTAGCGTGGCCGACTTTGAATGCATCAACAGTAGTGAGTCTAAATACAAAATCTGGACTGAATCTGACGTATGGTTCATGAGGAGAAGATGATTGCAGATGATTTTGAGCATTAGCGTTACATACAGTGGGGAAAAAAGTATTTAGTCAGCCACCAATTGTGCAAGTTCTCCCACTTAAAAAGATGAGAGAGGCCTGTAATTTTCATCATAGGTACACGTCAACTATGACAGACAAAATAAGAAGAAAAAAAATCCAGAAAATCACATTGTAGGATTTTTAATGAATTTATTTGCAAATTATGGTGGAAAATAAGTATTTGGTCAATAACAAAAGTTTCTCAATACTTTGTTATATACCCTTTGTTGGCAATGACACAGGTCAAACGTTTTCTGTAAGTCTTCACAATGTTTTCACACACTGTTGCTGGTATTTTGGCCCATTCCTCCATGCAGATCTCCTCTAGAGCAGTGGGCGCTGTCGCTGGGCAACACGGACTTTCAAGTCCCTCCAAAGATTTTCTATGGGGTTGAGATCTGGAAACTGGCTAGGCCACTCCAGGACCTTGAAATGCTTCTTACGAAGCCACTCCTTCGTTGCCCGGGCGGTGTGTTTGGGATCATTGTCATGCTGAAAACCCAGCCACGTTTCATCTTCAATGCCCTTGCTGATGGAAGGAGGTTTTCACTCAAAATCTCACGATACATGGCCCCATTCATTCTTTCCTTTACACGGATCAGTCGTCCTGGTCCCTTTGCAGAAAAACAGCCCCAAAGCATGATGTTTCCACCCCCATGCTTCACAGTAGGTATGGTGTTCTTTGGATGCAACTCAGCATTCTTTGTCCTCCAAACACGACGAGTTGAGTTTTTACCAAAAAGTTATATTTTGGTTTCATCTGACCATATGACATTCTCCCAATCCTCTTCTGGATCATCCAAATGCACTCTAGCAAACTTCAGACGGGCCTGGACATGTACTGGCTTAAGCAGGGGGACACGTCTGGCACTGCAGGATTTGAGTCCCTGGCAGCGTAGTGTGTTACTGATGGTAGGCTTTGTTACTTTGGTCCCAGCTCTCTGCAGGTCATTCACTAGGTCCCCCCGTGTGGTTCTGGGATTTTTGCTCACCGTTCTTGTGATCATTTTGACCCCACGGGGTGAGATCTTGCGTGGAGCCCCAGATCGAGGGAGATTATCAGTGGTCTTGTATGTCTTCCATTTCCTAATAATTGCTCCCACAGTTGATTTCTTCAAACCAAGCTGCTTACCTATTGCAGATTCAGTCTTCCCAGCCTGGTGCAGGTCTACAATTTTGTTTCTGGTGTCCTTTGACAGCTCTTTGGTCTTGGCCATAGTGGAGTTTGGAATGTGACTGTTTGAGGTTGTGGACAGGTGTCTTTTATACTGATAACAAGTTCAAACAGGTGCCATTAATACAGGTAACGAGTGGAGGACAGAGGAGCCTCTTAAAGAAGAAGTTACAGGTCTGTGAGAGCCAGAAATCTTGCTTGTTTGTAGGTGACCAAATACTTATTTTCCACCATAATTTGCAAATAAATTCATAAAAAATCCTACAATTTTATTTTCTGGATTTTTTTTCTTCTCAATTTGTCTGTCATAGTTGACGTGTACCTATGATGAAAATTACAGGCCTCTCTCATCTTTTTAAGTGGGAGAACTTGCACAATTGGTGGCTGACTAAATACTTTTTTTCCCCACTGTATGCAAATAATTATTTGATAATGTTTTTTGAGATATCAATACTATATTCCGTGTGGTTCATCTTAGGGACGTCCATGATAGCGATGACAAGTTTCAAGTTGATAGGTCACTGTGGAGTGGATTTACAGTGCTTTAAATGGGCATGTTAAATCTGATTTTTGATTTATCAATAACTCATCTTGACCAATCCCTTAGCTTTTCCCAAACAAAGTTGAGGCATGTACCATGGACCTTCATTCCACATTTGGTGTCATTTGGACGTATGGTTCATGATAATATTTTTATAGTATCTACTGGTATAGTGTGGCCATCTTTGAATGCATCAACATTATTTTCTCATGCTATTTAGGGACGAGTCCAAAGACCAAATTTGGAGTGAATCTGACTTTTTTACAATGGGTGGTTTGGTATTCCCATTGTTAGTCTATCCTGCCCATGATATACTAGACATATACTACACATACTGTACACTGAGTGTACAAAACATTAAGAACTCTTTCCATGACACAGACTGACCAGGTGAATCCAGGTAAAAGTCATGATCCCTTATTGATGTCACTTGTTAAATCCACTTCAATCAGTGTAGATGAAGGGGAGGAGAAAGGGTAAAGAAGGATTTTTAAGCCTTGAGACAATTGAGACATGGATTGTGTATGTGTGCCATTCAGAGGGTGAATGGGCAAGACAAAAGATTTAAGTGCCTTTGAACGGGATATGGTAGTAGGTGCCAGGCACACTGGTTTGAGTGTGCCACTCAATATTAGGAAGGTGTTCATAATGTTTTGTACACTCAGTTTATACTAGAAAACATACACATGGCCACATTCAATAAAAAGTGGCATTGTTTATGTCGTTACCTAGCAACGCACTACTAATACTACTACTACTTTTACAGATCCACTGTCTCATCTGCCCAGCCATGCAACTTATAAACTTCATCTCCACTGTAAAAAGCATCTAGACATTCTCTCCGACATTTGCAACATTGTTGCAATATTGAAATTCGATCTCCACTGTGTCCCAAAATAATGTCATTTCGGTACGAGATAGACAGGCAGCTTTCCTCAGCCAGTCAATCCGCATCATTTTATGGATATATAAATTAAATGTCAATGGAGAAACCGGTAAAACGAAATGAAATGGTGCTGGTTTGCGGTCTTTCCAGCTGAAGTGATTGTGTTGGCTGTGTAGTTGGCTAGCTAGCAATAGCAACCTGCAAAGTTCTGGAACTATCAACCAGTGCTTGGGTAGTTTTTGACAGTCAATACGAAAATAACTAACGACCATATAACCCCAAAAATTGCACTTGACAACCAGTGGTCGTGAATGTAGCATCATGCTTTGTTGAAAAATGTGTGGTTTGGGAAATAATCTTGCATTTTTAATGCTGGTAACCCATTGTATAACAGCAATAATACACTCAAGTCCATGTGTTATGACATTTTTATCATTCACTCGGCGAAAAATGTCATAACACATGGCCTCTCATGTATTATTGCTTAATTAGTCCTTGAGAATAATATTTATGATTATTTTAAGCATTAACGCTATATAGTCAAAAAAGTGAATTCTTATTACTTTCCTTATTTTAAAAGATATCAATGCCAAACGTAACATGATTTATCATGGTAATGCCTTTGATAACCCTAAAACGATTCAAGTTGATAGGCCATTGTGGAATGGATTTACAAAGGATTTTAAATGGACACGTAAAATCAGATTTCCTGATTCATCAATAACTCAGCCATCTCTTAACCAATACCTTAGCTTTTGTCAAACTAAGTTAAGAGATGTACCATGGGTCTACATACCAGCGTTATTTGAACTTATGGTTACTGAGAATACGTTTTCAAAAATGTCCAAGATGGAGGAAAATCTCTCCCAATGGACCTTATGGGTCCTTGAGGCAAATTTGTTCAGCATGAGGAAAGACACCTACATACACATTTTAACTTTAACAAGTTACTTATTGTTTCAGTGTGCCAAATTAGGAAAAAAGTTACCAATCTATGCTTGAGTTATTTGACCATGTCAAAAAAAGATTCTGACAATAACAATAATTATTTGTTGTCTTTGCTGTGAACCCCTAATAATACCCACAGAGCCAGGACTCATACTGTAACTCCCACCTTAAGTTATTTATTAATCTATCTCTAGATAAAGTGTTAATAATCAATCTGCACAGTGTAATGTTTTTAAAGGTAGCAAAGCACATGCCCTGCTGTGACACAGGTCTGATTGTACTGAATGTGGGCCCTGGGCACTAAACGTGTTTATATTGCTTTTGTGATTATGAACAAATAACCACTGTAATGTACTGTATGTGTAACGTGGTTAGTTATGTTTCCACTTGCCACTGCAGAAATGTGTATTTAATGTTTATGTATTCTAATTGGTTGGTTTAAGTCAGATGTCAATAAGAGGTAATGTCATTGGCTACGCTTGCAGATAGGGGGAGATTGCGAACGTCAATTCTTCCCAGTCTGATATTGACATGCAAGCGGTAGGTCACGTTCTGAAATACTGTATGCTAATTAAGCATACAGTGCATTCGGAAAGTATTCAGACCCCTTGACTTTTTCCACATTTTGTTACGTTGCAGCCTTATTCTTAAATTGATTTAATTGTTTTTTTTCCTCATCAACCTACACACAATACCCTATAATGACAAAGCAAAAACAGGTTTGTAGAAATCTTTGCACATTTATAAAATAAAAACAACTGAAATTTGACATTTACAAAAGTATTCAGATCCTTTACTCAGTACTTTGTTGAAGCACCTTTGGCAGCGATTACAGCCTCGAGTCTTCTTGGGTATGACGCTACATGCTTGGCACACCTGTATTTGGGGAGTTTCTCCCATTCTTCTCTGCAGATCCTCTCAAGCTCTGTCAGGTTGGATGGGGAGCGTTGCTGCACAGCTATTTTCAGGTCTCTCCAGAGATGTTCGATCGGGTTCAAGTCCGGACTCTGGCTGGGCCACTCAAGGACATTCAGAGACTTGTTTCTCACTTTCCTCTCTGTCCATTTCTTCTGCTTGTTGTGGTCTCTACATTGACATTTCTTTCTCTTGTATCTACCAGAAAGAATCATAGAAGATCATGAATCTGTTATGGAGGTGCTGTCCGGTTGGGGCATGGACACAGACAGTCGGCTATATTTCCGGAAGAACTATGCCAAATATGAATTCTTCAATAAACCGCTGGTAAGACGAGGGTGTGATATTAGCAAAGAAATGTGTGTACTCATTTATACATTATACCACCTGTTTTCTTAATGCACTCTGCTGGACCAATAAGTATTAGTTGATGTAAAGAGCATGTGTGTTGTTATGACTGATGTTGTTTTCATGTTGATAGGATTCTTTCCCAGATCACATGGTGTCCATATCAAGTGAAACCAATGGGATGATGAACCATTCTCAGCTAATACAGGTATCCCTCAAGCTACATTCTACATGTACAGTATCTTCACTTTAAAGTTACAGATTTGGGGCCAGTTTCCTGGACACGGATTAAGCCAAGTCCTGGACTAATAAGCCCTTTCAAAGGAGATTCTTCAGTGAGTTTGCTTGCAAGTCCAAGACCAGGCTTAATCTGTGTCCAGGAAACCGCCCCTCAGTGTTGCTGCTACAGTATTTAGAGACTATTTTCTGTCCAACAGACTTTTCTCAACTCAAGCACTTGTCCAGAGATCCATGGGCACCTCCATGCCAAAGAACAAGGCAGGAAGTCTTGGAAGAAGTTCTACTTTGTCTTGAGGAGGTCAGGTCTCTACTTCTCCAACAAGGGGACATCAAAGGTCAGTCAATATCATTGATATATTAGTGTGCACTCAAGAAATGTTTCTTAAGTAACTGTCAAGTTTTCCAGATTTCAATGAAACATTAATTCATTACAATATGAATGGAATAGATTTCCTTCCTAAAATAATTCTGTATGTTAAAAAGCAAAAAGTATGTTTTTGCAAAAAGCAACTAAATTCAAGGAGATAATTTAACTTGTTTTCGCTGGCTGTCTATGGGATAATTTGATAAGTGTGTCAATGTGCCAGCGTGGTGTGGTGTACAGTAGGGGACTAGCTAGCTCTATTGTCCCCTGGCTGCTTTGTGGAACTGGTTGAGCTAGATTTCCCTTTGGTCAGCTGGCATGCCACTGCCAGGGACTGAGCCCTCAACACCCAATGCTGACAGGTGAGGCTTAGACGTGCACAGCACTGTGCCAAGCCAACCACTTCTCCCTCTCCCAACAACAGAAGAGACTAGAGAACAAAAAGACTAGAGCACAAAAAGACTAGAGCACAAAAAGACCCAGGTTTGCTATCTCCAATATAGGTGACGCAATTAGTTAGAGATGTTAGGTCTGACTTCATTCTTTTAGTTTGATATGAAGTGATTTATGATGTGTAAATTGGTTTTGGCTACATTTTTGGTTTGTGTCCTACACATTGCCAGTCAGTCAGTCACCACAAACACAGACAACTATACCTACCTGTTCTTTACACTGTGCGACAGAGAAGTGAGAATGTTGTGTCGCATTCCCACAACGTTTGAACAATGGTTTGCTTTGTGCTTCTCTGCTTGGTAAATCTCTTTTGCCTTGGCTCCCTGACAGTGTTCTTATTGTATAAATAAATCTCTTATCACTTTGTCACATATTTGGTCCTATCTCAAACACTAGCCACACCTACAGTGTAATGGATAGGGCAATATTATTTGCTTGACTATGTTGAAGTGTGCCAAATTCGTCCCACCTCTCAATTGTAAGGGGTCTGCAGCTAAAACAATGATCTCTTTTTATTCTGTGATCACAATGGACCAGGTTGATGTGAATCTTTGTCCTAAATGGCACCCTATTCCCTATTCAGTGCTCTTGGACTCATAGGGCTCTGGTCAACATTAGTGTGCTATAAAGGGAGTAGGGTGCCATTTGTGAGGGTGCCATTTGTGATGCAGACAAAAACTTCAAGCTAGTCCCTCTTTACTATTGTCACAGTGACCAACATACTACAGACTGGCATTATACCACATGCCTTAACTGCTAGCTTTTCCTTACGCTGACCAGCCCACTAAGCTCACACAGATGTACATGTATAATGGCCAAGTGATATGACATTGCAGTCTTTATTTGCTTAGCATCTGTCTTCACACTGGGCAGCCCTGCATTGTTCACATTTCTACCCTGATCCCTCATATAGTTGGATTTGTAATGGAACTTGAGTCTACTCTACAGTGGAATGCGAGAACCCAACCCTTCATTGCAATGGAGCATAGGGGGGGATAATGTGACGTAAAGGGGACACTGAAAGGCATGTGGAGATTTGAGACATTTCTACATTTCCTGCATTGTTCACATTTCTACCCTGATCCCTCACATAGTTGGATTTGTAATGGAACTTGAGTCTACTCTACAGTGGAATGCGAGAACCCAACCCTTCATTGCAATGGAGCATTATGTGTTGGGGGGGGGGATAATGTGACGTAAAGGGGACACTGAAAGGCATGTGGAGATTTGAGACATTTCTTGTTTTCTATTCACAGGAACCAAGGCATCTCCAGTTCATTGCTGAGTTCAGTGACAGCGACGTCTACACGTTCCTATCAGCGAGAAAGATACACGGAGCGCCTACGGACTATGGCTTCTGTGTCAAGGTACTTTTACTTTCTCTATCTATAAACCTATATTTGGTGTTTTCTGTAAAGGTTTTAACATGTTAAGTTATTCAATTCAATATAACTTTATTTATCCCATCAGGGACAATTAAGAAAGGCAAGTCAGTTCCGAGTTATGTTTGGTAAACTCATGCTTTCTCTTCATGATGATCCTCCACTCCAGTCTACTAAGTGTGGCTCTCCACGAGACCTCAAGTTGTTGTGTGCAGATGACGAGCAAACCAGAACCTGCTGGGTCACTGCCATGCGCCTCTTTAAGGTACAGTCACCATGCTGCCCCCCTTATCACATCCAAACTCTGTCTAGTGTCTACACATCTAAAGGCTTGCCTTTTGAAACATGCTCATGTTTTGTGTTGCAGTATGGGATGCAGCTGTACCAAAACTTCATTCAACCACACCAGAAACAGAAAACTTCACCTATGGTAAGTGATGTGTAAATACCAATGTGCTGATACACAGTTTAACAGCACATGACACAGGACACACAGTCAGTATTCATACTGGATTCATTTTCCAGAATAATATTTCCCCCTCAAATGCGAGTATTCTGTATGAGTAAACACATGTTCTATTATGGGCACTGGAACATCCAGCCTGTCTCCTCTAAAAATAACCGTAGATCAGCTGCTCTCAGACTTAACAACTCGTCACCCCTGCTTTGCTGTCAGAAGAACGCAAAGAGTGTCTAGGCATGGGGCTGGGACCCTGAGCTCAGTGCTGCACAGGGAAGGGCTAGGATGCATCTCAAATAGTGTACTTTTTTTACTAAGGCCCTATGGGATACCCTATGGTCCCTGGTCAAAAGTAGTGCACTATATAGGAAATAGGGTGCCATTACGGACACACACTTAGACTAACCCTCTGGGAACAGGCTTGCTTAATCTCCTTTACCCTGGCATACAGCTGTTATAGCCTAGATCATGACATGCCGTAAGACTAGCCCACCAGACAAAGAATCAAATCACAATGAAACCAAACCAAGGAAAGGAGCAATCAGTTTGTTTGCACAATGATGCCTGGGAGCCCCAGAATTATCTTTACATCGTCTGAATGGACCCAGACCATTCAGAGAGTCTTAGAAGGATTGGAATGTTTCTATCCTTAAAGTAAACAGTAGTCACTTTGTGACGACTGCCCTTAAGGATCCTGAGGTTAGGGGTGATAGAGGGGCAAACCATGGCAATTTAAAGGCCTCTCACTAATCCTGATAAGAAGTATTTTCTTTTGAGTTTGATTATTTAAAACCAGTGACTATGACAGCTTAAGGGACTATAATCAATGCTATGTGCCCATGTGTCGTTCTATTCGTAACCCCTCTAATCCCCATTCACTGGAGCACATTCTGCTCGGAATCATCTAGAAATTATACTCAGTCACACTTCTCAGACACTAGATAGCAGCACTTCTGTATAATTTTTTACACTGTATACTCATAATAATGTATACTACCTCAAACATTATGTATATTTCAAGAGAAGTATCTCAGAGAACTCCTTGGTGGCCATGGACTTCTCAGGACACAAGAGCCGGGTGATCGAGAACCCATCGGAGGCGCTGTCCGTAGCCGTGGAGGAAGGGCTCTCATGGAGGGTAGGCTATTGGTTCGCTCTCTGACATCATTTCTCTCTACTCAGCACTGTGACACTGGTCCTGCAATAACACATAAAGGATTATTTTACCATGACTGAATACCTGACAACAGATGCTTTATTAATGCCCAAAATTTGACGCGTCAGTTGTATAAGGTATGAAATGATGGTGAACCAATGTGAAAATAGTCCAAGCATGTGACACTTGAACTGTTCTTCACTCTCTCCCTTCAGAGGAAAAGCTGCCACCGTCTGAGCTCCCATGGAAGCCCGTCCACCTCTCAGAGTCCCATGTCAAACATAGGTTAGTAGAAGGCCACTTTCAACATGCAAGCAGCAACTCCCAGGAATGCAGCCACAGCCACATGACTCTCCTAACCAGATACAATGTGCTTAATGACTCAGCCACTAGTGTCGTGTCCTCTCCCTCTGAAACATGGGTCGTATTCATTAGTGCACACCGTAGCAATACGTTTTTGGCGGCAGGTAGCCTAGCGGTTAGAGTGTTTGGCTGGTATCCGAATGGTCGCTAGTTCGAATCCCCGAGCTGACAAGGTTAAAAATCTGTCTGTGCCCTTGAGCAAGGCGCTTAACCCTAATTCTTCCAGGGTTGCCGTAGATAATGGCAGAGCCTGGCCATGACCCCACTCTCTGAGGATGTCTCAGGGAGAGTTCACATATGCAAAAAAACATTTCCAATTCCCATATGTGTGTTAATACACACTTGTACGTGTGTGAAATAGGACAAATATAAGCACCCATCAAATGTATTATTTTGCAACGGCTAATTAAAACAAGCATTTTTTATTGGACAAGTTCAGGTAGTCACTCACTGTTTCTGTATGTTTTCTTCTGTTTGGTGCCTAATGAAAATCACCATAGTCGTCCTGTGTGTTTTGCAGCTCTCCATATGGCCCAGCCCTGGTTCCACAGCAAATTGTCCAGAGACGAAGCACACCTCTTAATCACTCAACAGGGTCTGATTGATGGGTGAGCAGCATCAGGCACTTTTCTATGCGTGTTTTGAAACTGCAAGCTAGAGAGTTTACGTATGGATTTTATTGTAGTGTAATTTACACTTACCAGACAGAAATACGTTAACAAAAATGTCCCAAGTTGTTCCTGAAGAAACTGAGAGACTTTTCTTTGTTTTCAGAGTATTTATTCTAAGGGACAGCCAAAGCAACCCCAATACATTTGTACTGTCACTGTGTCACACACAGAGAATCAAACACTTTCAGATCTTACCGGTGAGTATAACCCTTTGTTTTGGTATATGCACTTCTCTTCTCTTTTAGACAACATCTTGTTCAAGCTTGTGTGTTTGTGTGTGTTTGCGTGCATGTGTAAGGTGGATGAAGAGGGGGAATTGTTCTACAGCCTAGATGACGGTCATACGCGCTTCACTGATCTGATCCAGCTAGTGGACTTCTACCAGCTCAACCGTGGGGTGCTGCCCTGCAAGCTCAAACACCACTGTGCCAGGATCACCCTCTGAGGGTGCAGGGGTCTCCTAGGGCCCCATACATACAGAAGCACCTTAATCACAGCCAATGCCTCTCTGGAGAACCAACCACCCATGCATCCCTCACTCCCTCCTATGCCTTGGACAGGAGACACAGAGAACACCTCCAGACATAAGCGAACTGAAACCACTTATCACCCACTACAATCCATTATCTTGGAGAAAACTGTGGTAATCAGTCTTTGTAATGATTTTACTTTTTAATAAAATATTAAATAGGTGTTATGATTAAAAATACATGACGAAATTGTGTCATACATGACCAGAGGTGTTGAGAAATCTGGTGTTGGAAAAAAGTGAATCGACTGTAGAATTGATGTGACTGAGAGGGCTCTACTGCGAGCCTATTGGTTGGCCCTGTATGTTAGCCCAGGTGTGGTGACGAATCACAAACATCACAGGGACTCATGTGTCGAGTCCAAACTTCAGTTAATATACTGTATATAATGTGGAGCTGATCATGTTTGCATTGTGTATCGGCTCACTTGCTTGTTACAACTCTATGGGAATGAACATCTACTGTAGCCAACGGTTGAAACCGTAGAGCGAGAGCTGATATTTGACAATGTGTGTTCACACCACGTGAATAGAATGACCAGTGTGGTACAGCCATAATCAATGTGCATTATCGGCACAGTTAAACTGAACCTGGTAATTTGTCAGTAGAAGGGGATCACTACTATCAGATGAGACAAGGCATGATGGGAAATGTAGTATGTAGGCTCCAGAGGAGGCTGGTGGGAAGAGCCATAGGAGGACAGGCTCAATGTAGTTGATGGAATGGAATCAATGGAATGGAGTCAAACATGTGGTTTCCATAAGTTTGATACCGTTCCATTTATTCCATTCCAGCCATTACATTGAGCCCGTCCTCCTATAGCTCCTCCCACCAGCCTCCTCTGGTAGGCTACAGTGGTCCTCTGGCCTTGGTCATCTCCTGGGTAAACTAAGCTGTTGCTTGTTGTTTTTATCACATCTCAAGGAATTCCGGTATATTTCTAAACAACATATGATTGTTTTCTTTTCTATTTTAGAGGTATGAGTAGAAGAGGAGAATTCAAAGTGGTAGCATGTTATTTAAGCTGGACTTTGACTGCTGTAGGGAGAGCATGCACAACACGATTTACTAGCCTGCACTGTACATTTATTGGAAATGTATTGATTGCATTTGAATCAATAAATGTTAGGCTTCTCCCTTTTGTTATCACAAGACCAGTGGAAGAGATATTTGACTAATTTGAGATTCAAACCACAGTCTAAGATAGAAATACGGTATAATATTGATTTTATTGATCAAAATCTGAATTGTTGTACATTGAAATTAATGTTTTATAGCCTTTCCCCCCCCCAAGATTCAGGTAAACCATGTGCAGCACCTGAAATGGTTGAATATTGATGTAAAGAACAAAACCATGACTTACATCATGTACTGTTTGTTGCTTCATTTTGGAAATGGTACTGTAATCATGCAGCATTTGTACAGACAGGTTTCACCAGTACAATAGAATAAAACAAGGTGTACTGTACTTTGAAACAAGTGAAATAACCAAGACATGTTAACAATGCATTTCATACGATGTTTCTTTTAACATAGAGGAGAACAGTGCATTTAAAATGTAATGAATATCATGGACTGCAATGTTTTATAAAGGAAACAAAATCATTGTCTACTTGCACTGTATGATTTCAGTTGTATAATTGTTATGTATTGAGAGCAAGCCACAAGGTGAACAAACACACAGTAGCTAGGTTTCCATCCAATTGGCGACAGATTGTCATGCGAATATTCTCAAATCTGCATAAAAACAATGTGGACATTTTCCCATGTGTTTCCATCAAATTGACTTGTTGCGGATTACATTCTGTGCATGATGTTGTAGTGCACATAAAAATAACTTTTGTAGTTAAAATTGCTATGTACCGAATAAAAAATACAAGTTAAGTGGGACTCACCGCTGTAATCGCTGCCAAAGGTGATTCTACATGTATTGACTCGGGTGTGATATTTTGATATTTCATTTTCAATACATTAGCAAACATTTCTAAAAACATGTTTTCACTTTGTTGTTATGGGGTATTGTGTTTAGATGAGAGAAAAAAAATAAATGTAATCAATTTTGAATTCAGGCTGTAACAACAACATGTGGAATAAGTCTAGGGATTTTGAATACTGCATTACATTTCCATTGTTATAGATAACCTGTTAATTGCACTGTAGTAGTTGAAACACTGGTAACACAAATGTCTGATACTAATGGCCCAGCTAGCACATAAGGTTCTGAGAACCATATACAGTATTTCTTAGAGCTTGGTGAGCGCGTGGTTGTCCTATGGTTATTTTGCATACAACCTTCCCATTACGTTTCCTACAGGTTCTATTTAAAGTAATGTTCTCAAATTGTTCAGAGAATGTGAGAAAAAAAAACATTATTCTGTGGGAATTTCAGTACTTCAGCACAACATTTCTACAGGTTTCCTCGTGGTTCTATTTAAAGTCATGTTCTCAGAACGTTAAGAAACAACATTCTTCTGTGGGAATCTCAGTACTTCAGCATAACGCTTTCTGCAGATTTCCTCGTGGTTCTATTTAAAGTCATGTTCTCAGAACATTCAGAGAACGTTAAGAAACAACGTTCTTCTGTGGGAATGTCAGAACAAAACTATCTTGTTAAGTGTTTTCAGGTGTGTTGGCCGCACCCACTAATTGGCTAATTGATCTTAAAGAGTGCTTGTTTCCTTTAAAATAGGGTCTGTTTGAATAGACTAAAATGAACAGCTTTGTATGGTAGCTCCTTCCATGGATAAAGAGCAGAAGATCATAAGTTTGAATCTCACTGAAGCCATGCCACAATAAAAAAACGAATGTGGAATTTCCATGTGTCCTTTCTGTGCTTGGTGTTCAAAACAGTTAACCCAAACTAAGCTAGCAGTTTTATTAAAAGCTTATTGAAACATGTTCTCAGAATGTTATTTAATTGCCTTCAAATAACCTATAATTTCCGTTCTCAGGACGTTAATAAAACCTCCCAGGAAAACTTTCACGGAACCATACAAAAACATTCTCAGAACCTTCCTGCAACCTAAAAATGAACGTTCCCAGAACAGGCAAAATGTTCACTGATGGCTTTGTTCCCAGAACCAATGGGAAACCAAAAATGTACGTTCCCACAACTTCCAAGGAACCAAATGTGCTAGCTGGGGGGTTACACAGACTGTTAAAGGGCAACTGAACTTCCTGATTTGGCCTCGTTTTAGATTTGGTTCATAAAAAAATGCTAGCAGCCATGACGGAATTCAAACGAGAGTTGGTTTCGGGGTGTGGTTTGATGTGGGTGTCTTGTGTGTGTGTTCACAGTTGGGAATAGTTAGCCAACGTATTTAGCCAATTAGCTTCAGCCGGCTGGTGTGCGACCAACCGTGGCAAAGTTTGTTTGACTTTGGATAGCCTATCGCTGGGGCTAGTTAGGGACCGCCAATAAATTACACAATGTAAATGAGACAATATTTTCATTTTGTACACCTTTCAGTTCTCATGAAATGCTTTCAATATTTGTATATGAATTTCAAAAATGTATAGTTGGTTTGAGGTTTTATAGTCATTGAAATTCTGAGCTATCGGAATTTGAACATATTTTCCCAGGCTACATTGTGTATTTTACCAATGGTCCCTAACTAGCCCCATAAGTCAACCCAAATTTACCACAGGCATTAGGATCGGGTCTTGTGCAGCTGCACTCCAAATTGATGATTACTTGTGTGCTGCCTGCCAGTGGAGGCTGCTGAGGGGAGGACGGCTCATAATAAAGGCTGGAATGGAGTCAATGGAATGGTATCAAACACATCAATGACGTGGTTTCCATATGGTTTATACCATTCCATTGACTCCATTGTAGCCATTACTATGAGCCATCCTCCCCTCAGCAGCCTCCACTGCTGGCAGCTGTGGGCATGTGGGCAGGATTGAAACAAACCCAACCTTCATTTACATTGTGATGCAGTCACGACCAGTGCAGTGATTTTATGACCAAAATTATCCTATTTAAACTTTGTAGTCAATTTTGACAGTAGCTGACTCATATCGATGACACAGGCTGTTCTCTAAATGAGTAGATGGTTTTTAGGGGCAGATTCTCTTTAAGGACGGTTAGCAATGTGCCGCTTTTTTGTGCTTGCATTTGGTGGACCAGGTCATAGCTCTGCTTTCATTTTATACCACAGGAGGTTGGTGGCACCTTAATTGGGGAGAACGGGCTTGTGTTAATGACTGGAGCAGAATAAGTGTAATGGTATCAAATACATCAAACACATGGTTTCCAGGTGTTTGATGCCATTCCATTTGCTCCGTTCCGGACATTATTATGAGCCGTTCTCCCCTCAGCAGCCTCCTGTGTTTTATACAGACCTAAATAGCCTAGTATCTACATTATCTGAAATCACAATGTACATATAATTTATTGTATTCTATAAAGCTTTCTCTGTGTTCACTATTTCTCTGCATCTGTCATCACCAGTCACCCATTGTCCTCCTCGGTCACATTTAGGGTCGTCACTAGTTACCACTGCCACAAAGTCATAATCCTGGCCTGTTGTACATGTTATAACCGCTAGATGGCAATAGATGGCTTCTCTTAAGCTCCTCACCTTTACTGGTGGGTGTGATGAGATCCCTCCATTGAAGTCTAAGGATCTCTCAGCATCTGTTGCATAGACCTGTAATTGCCACTGTTTGTATAGGCAAATCAGTAATTTACTTGATAAATGGATTAGCATTCTGTATATTGCAGTCAGATGGCTGAGTGTTTTGACTTGAGGCGCTTCTTGCACACAACACGAGTAACAGAACACAGTCTCTGTAGTGAGATAAACAAATCACCCCGCCACTTCCTGACCACAGCTATTTCAATGTCTCACTTTGAAAATGTGCTCACATCCAGGGTTCAGATGTGCACACTGAAGTCTTAAATGCACCCATGCAGTATGAAAATGTATGCACTCACCAACTGTAAGTCGCTCTGGATAAGAGTGTCTGCTAAATGACTAAAATGTAAAAATGTAAGGTCTTCAGCTTAATGCTCCTCTTGGATATATTCCTGCCATTGATCCATGTCTGGCTGCAGGACTAGAGATAAGGGAGAGATGGCAGCTGGGAGAGACTCTGATTCCCTTAATGAGTTCATCCAGCTAGACAACAGCCCAAACAGCCTGTGGATAACTTCTCCTCCCAGGCAGACTGGGGCTCACTGTCTGGGCCCACATGAGAACAAGAACAACTCCTCTTCTCTACTGTACCTGACCAGAAGGAGAGCAGCAACAGGGCCTATACTGAGGCTATGTGAGGGTAGGTTTGGACTGTAAGGGGAGTTGATGTGCTGTACTGTATTTGTACTGTCCATGACCCAACAGTGTGTCAGCAGGAAGCTGGCTCCCGCAGCAGGTCAGGCCACTCCCAGAGGTCAGGGCAACTCTACTGCTGATGCCACTGTGGCCCCAAAGGAACAGCACAGTCACTAAGGTAATAGGGCAAAATCTGAATATCACTGGCCTTTTCTTTTTTCAACCTGTTTTGCCTTTTGTCATTGTACTTTCTAAACAGCAACAAAATAAATTACAGAGTGATTGAAATGTAAAGGCAACGTTCCTGCTTTAGCGGAGACTGCATTTACGGTAAACGCTGCATATGTCGGCTCAATCGGAAATTACCTTTACATTTCTATAACAGAATCTGTAATACTTCAGCTTTACAGATTGAATAGAGCCGTAGATTGAGGTAAGGTGTATCTATTGTTTGTATTGCATCCGGGTGTATTGTATTAGAATGCATTACCACAATAATGCCATACCTCAGAACATATCATTATCAAAATTGTTTAGAGTTTTTTTCTCAAATGCTTTTACCCACTAAACAAATCCACGCCCATTTCCTCAGTGCAACATGTTTTTGTAGAGCATTTCCAACCACCCTGTGATACACACACAGATACACATATGGTAGTTTAAAATGAGTGATACATTATTAACGAGTATCCTGATTGAGCAGCTGATTTCTTCTGTCAAATGCCAATCATATATGTCCATTTATTTAGAGATGTAATTGCTTATTATACACTGAGTTGAACAACAGGTGTAGAAAACAAATAGCATTAGCTCAACAAAGAAATCTATTAAGACAGTGGCTTGTAATGCAGAGTTTAAGCAAATTGATAATGAGAGTATGTAAAATGTTGTAACAGATCAAGTCAACATTTTTGTCATTTAGCAGACACTTATCCAGAGCAACTAGGGTTAAGTGCCTTGCTGAAGGGTACATTGACAGATCTTTCACCAAGTCAGCTCAGGGATTCAAACCAGCAATCTTGCAGTTACTAGCCCAACGCTCTTAAGCACTAGGCTACCTGCCAGTACTGAGGTAAAGGTTGGATTTTGTGCTTGTGTCTACCTTTAAAAATAAAACAATAATATATTGCACTTCCAGATAAAGTAAGGACATAACTGAATAAAGATAATTTTCTTCATGTATTTAAAAGGTCTAGTTTGGTGGTAAGATTAATAATGGACAGCTACATTTGCATGTATTTTATGCTTAAATTATCTAATTTTACTATACTTTTTCTAAAGGTGGTTTTCACATATTTTTCTGATATATTGTGTCACGGCTAATTGTACAGTTTCAATGTTGGCTTCCTAGTCTGCCTGCTAACCCCACATATCTTTTTTCCAGAGGTCTTGGTACTAGAGAACGCCAAGTATCCAGGTTTGTTAATTACAAGGATAGCACATTCACTCGTCAAATAATGGATGTGGTTTTCAATTTCAAGTTTTAATAATCAATTACTGGGAGTAATTCTCTGTGGAGTCACAGGAGAGTCATTAACTCATAAAACATACATAATGTAGCTTTTTCTAAAGCCCTATTTTTAAATACATAAGGGAACAGGTTCTACTTCAATTCTATGCATGTCCTTCCCTTATTACAATCTAAAGTAGCTCAATTAGACCTGGACTATTCCGTTTTTACACCACACTACAAGGCAATAACACATTCCATTATTATATACTGTATCCATCTAGGTAATGAATGCTAAAAGACAAATATAAAGTAAGACGTTCAACACTCTTGGTTAATATTGTACATCAAAAGTATTGTTCTAAACAATGCATTAGAAATAAAACCGATGATACTATGAGATTTTGTCTCTGATGTGAGGGTTAATACACTAGGTTCAGGCTGATGTCTTTAGTTGTTTAGCTTAGTATAGCCTCCTCAGACTCTGTAAACCAGTGGCAGTATCTTTCTCATAACAAACCATAGTGTTGTTTTCCCCACCAGCAGGACAGATTGTCTTCTCAGAACACCTTCAAAGCAGCACCATTACACAGGAATTTCTGACCTTGAGAAATTAACATGGAAAGAGTGGCTCTGCTCTGAGGCAGCCTGGCGAGAGGCCGCTTCCCCCCCTAATCCCCAGTTGAAAGGCATACCTTTATATTGCTCAAAGGAGATATAAAGAAATCAAAGCAAGCCAAGTGTTTGTGTGATACAAACTGACGTGTAAATAATGCCTGTGGGTATACAGCAAAGAAGAGGATGTTGCAAATATGTATAGGGCTCTAAGTAAGATTACACAATTAATCAATGATGATAACAGAGCTGATTCCGAGGGTTATTGGCAATCCTTTTACCCCTGCCTGTTGTCTGAGTTGGGCTGGACAGGTGCTCTGTGATGGATGGAGAGAGAGAGAGGGAGGGCAATACAGAGAGAGAGTGGGGGGAGAGAGAATAAGAGAATAAAAGAGAGAGCAAAGCTCCAGCAGCTCCAGCCTGAGTTGACTAACAGTGCAGGAGCTCCCTGTGTGGCTCAATGGCTGGCTGGCTGACTGGCTGGCTGACTGGCTGGCTGACTGGCTGACCACCGACTGAGCAAAATTAAGGCAGTACTGCATGTAAAAACCTGCTCACTCCGCACAGAAACACTTGAGTTTGGCAAGCAGGCCGTGGCCCAGCGGGGAGGTGGGCACACTGGGAGGCAGAGAAAGAGAGCTGTGGACAGACAGCAGGGAGACAGCTTATAGAGGAGATGGACTGATGTTTTAGGTGATCAAAAGGATGGATAAGAAAGGGAAAATAACAGAGGGAAAAACAGGAGGGGGTCTCGCAGAGAAAACATTTGGATTTTCACAGGTATAAAAGAGCACAGGACTTGAAAGCCATCGCAAAGTTTAGATTTTTTACAGCAGCATAGGCCTACTGAGAATCATATTACATAGTTTGTATTCAACTACAAAGTCATAAATGAGACATGCTGTAAAAGGAAGACATCATTAATTGAACAAGTTATCAATGTTTAATATTCAATTAACTCAAATTTGTATGTTTCAGTGTGAAGAACAAAAATAGTTGGTAGAACACTATCACATATATTATGCAACAAGCACTTTTAAAACAATTAGAAATTAATTAGAAATACTTCAAGAAGCAGCATGCACTATTTAACCAAAGCATCTTCGTGGCATTACTGAAAATAGGGAATATTGTACGTAGTGACACACACAGTCTTGGCGTTTACAGAGAGCAGAGCGGCTGACACACCACATTTCATCTATTTACATTTCTACCTACTTTTTTCTCTCGTTTACATAATGTGCGAGTGACTCCTGAGCTAGGCAGGAAGCCTTGTGGAAGAGTTAGGAAATTGACCATTTCTCAGAGCGCTGAGGAGTGGAAGCAGAGCAGCATATGCTGGGATTTGAATAGCCAATCGATGAATAACCCAAAGCAGTGTTTTTCTGGACAGACTGGTAGAACAGTACTCCGCATTGGTGGGGGAGGAGAGGGGAGGTGGGGGGGTCATCCTTCCCCAAAGTACCAGGCAGTAGTAGAAAATGTATTTGCAACGCCAGGAGGTATTTTGAAAGATATTCAGAAAAAAAATCTAGAGCTGACCTTTCACAGGGCATTTGGCGAGCGCTCACTCTCTCCATCTCCCCTGTTTCTGAGGCGGAGGAAATCATAGCACCACTTACACTGATTCTCTCCTAAGAATATTCACATACATTTACGTCATGAGTGCATACTTTATTTTTTTTATACTGCCCCCCCGTGGGAATCGAACCCACAACCCTGGTGTTGCAAATGCCATGCTCTACCAACTGAGCTACATGGGACAATGAAGACTATATTGATACATTATCAGTTATTACACATTATTACATCTTTGAGAAGTATCTAAATGTTTGTTCATGAAATCTTCATATGTGACTGTGATTTGTTTCCCAACTGAACACAGTTCCAGACACAACATGCATACAATTAACTATTCTGCTTTTTCCTGCTAGTCTTTACCTTTGGATAACAGTAACATACTATCTATACTTATAGTATGTATTACAAATTACATTTTCCAATTCTATCCTGGTGAACGTACAGTTTGACAGATAATAGAAACTCTCCTGCCCGTCCGTCTGTCCGTCCGTCCATCTGTGCCTCACAAGGTTAGAGCACCACTAGAGGGCAGAAGGTGCCCAACAAGCAACTCACATTAGAACAATCTCCAACTCCTTACACTTGTATTACTAAACACAAAATCACATGATGACAGATTGTATTGTACTACTATTGAACTATATTTAAGCAATAAGGCCCGAGGAGGTGTGGTATATGGCCAATATACCATTGCTAAAGACTGTTCTTAGGCACGACGCAACGGCATGTTGTTTTGGCCATGTATCACAAACCCCAGAGGTGCCTTATTGCTATTATAAACTGGTTACCAACGTAATTAGAGCAGTCAAAATACATGTTTTGTCATACCCATGGTATACGGTCTGAAATACCATGGCTGTCAACCAATCAGCATTCAGGGCTCGAACCACCCAGTTTATAATATACTGTACTACTATACTGTAATATACATGGTATATTATACTTTTTATTTTTGTCTGTAATGTTCAAATCCTATTTAGAAAAATGTACTGAAATGAAGAAATACATGTAAAATATAGACAGTACATCTTCTGTGGTGAAGAAACAAAGAACACTGGTATCACCAAAAACCTACTGTATAATATTCCTTTGGAAAGATCTGAAAACAATTGACCCTTTATTTGATAAATGACTGTTTGTGACCCCCATCTTGCAATGCTGCTTAGTGGTTGCAGCCTATTTTAAGATGTTTTTCCCTGGAACGGATTGCTAGAGAGGAACAGATGTCAAGATCATGGGCTCACAACATTTAATGGTTCTTAAGGGGATGGAGAGACTTTAGTTTCACAGGTTGTTGTCAACTGATCCTACATGTGAACAAACAGCTTTATACAGAAAAAGCAGCCCATCCCCCCCATTAAAAGTGTGATAGTGGTACATTGTTTAGATATACCATTACTCCAACGCAGGGAGAATGCATGTAAATCCTTACTATGGAAATGTGAAGTGAAATGTGTAATGAATGGATGCAACTTTGAATAAATATATTTTCTCTGAGTTAGAAAATCAAACAGTGGAGGATTTGTGCATTTGTCCTAATCTGTATCTAATTCAAAGGCCTTCAAGGAAATGAGTAGGTAAGGCATATAAAAGGGAAAGAGGATACCAAGTCAGTTACACAACTGAATGCATTCAACCAAAAAATAAGTTTACATATTGGAAATGGCAGGGAGTTTAGTTTACTCAATTAGAAAGAGGAAACTCAAAGTGACACTTTGATTGTGTTAGCTAAGTATAGAGGCAGCACTACATTCCTCTACTGTTGGGCCATACAGTCTCGGTAAAGCACCAGGCAACGGGGCTCCTCTCTGACAGAGCCTGACCGGGCTGACTGATCACCCCAAATAGTGATCAATGTCCACTGGGGTGGATACTGTCCCACAAGTGCTGGAGGAAAATGTAACTCATACATTACACTGGCCAATTGATTAGCTATTATTTTTCTCCCAATGACATGGTCTTGGACAACAGCCATCCATTGGCTGATCCATTGACTGGCTGTTAAGGGTGTGTTTGCTTGCTGCTACTTTTCTCTGTTGATGGTGCGCTGGAGGAGAGGTGCTTTGTTACCGGGATTGGATAAAGTGGTGGATAATGCAGGAATGTTTCATAAAATGGACCAAATGGTTAAACAATTTCCTCTATATACTGTATGTAACATGTAACACTGCTAATATGCATGATTTCTATACTGTGAATATATACTGTAGCTAGAACAATAAAGGAAAGAATTTTACCCTCAACTTAAACATTAGTTTTTCCATTTTGGTTACTGTTATCAATCTGCATTTTTACAGTACTTCTACATCTTAAAAACATGACAAGTGGCAGAACAACAAGTATAATGTATTCTGTAACTGCCTAGAGAAGGGGAAGGATTGTGAAATGTGCACTGAAGTGAAACATGGTTCCAGACAGCATCTGACACTGTGTCATTCAGCAACACAGATAAAAACCCATTCGTCACCAAACTGCAAGCAACTTCTTTTAGTCCAACATGTTCCACTTACACATGTCCAACTATTGAGAGTATGCCAAAAATCATCAAAGATGTTATGTTTATACAAAAAAAAGTGACCGAAATGAGCTTTGTTGACATTGACTTAAACAAAGCCCATATTATACTGTATTTGATTGCTATTAGTAGATGTTGACAATACCCCTTCAGCCGTTCTCCACTATAACACATTTCTTGTTAGAGTCTCCCCTCCATCAGCTCCTGCGATGCAAGCTCAGGTTTGTCCTTCATCCAGGAGATTTACAATATAGCTCACTGCCTTATTCAATGAATCAGCCAGCCACAATGCATTCCCATCTCAGTGCTGATCCCTTGGACACTACTTAATCATTGTTGCTTTTGTACATTACTTCGCAATACCAGAAAATATGGGGGTTGATTCCATGAGAAAGTGGATTGGACTTGGGAATATTTAGAGAGCATTCTATTTGTTTAGAATCGAGACTACCGTCAATCATACCTTTGGACCTCAGACTTGAATAGCTAGCTATCTCACTTTTTCCCTTATTATAAGACAAGTGAATTGAATCTGAGTCCAATACGTCCCTCCAGATGCTCCTTTGTAAGGAGGCACAAAAGTGCGGGAGCAGGTGTAGCCGCGCTAACACTTATTTCCATTGAAGATCAGTTTGCTCTGGTTAGGCATCTGAGAGATGGGTTTATTTGGCTTTGTAAATACCTTTCATTTTGATCACACTGGGAAGTATTCCTCTCATCATCCTTTCAAAAGCTTCCACTTTGACCCACATATAGCAATCTATTGATATAACTGAGAGAGAGGCCTTAGCCTCAATGTACAGTCTAAGCACAGTGGGATACGGACACAAACATTATCTCCTAATGGGGATATGTGCGAAATGACCGTGACCTCAGAATCCACTGCATTTTAGGAGGAAACAAATGTGTCTTGGCCCATAGCAGAGTGCTAAACAGAGGTCACAACAGATTCGTTTGCGGTGTCTTGCAGGGGTGGGAATTGTACAACATTACAGTGATTGCAGTAACATTCTTTACCACTAAAGATGAGAATAGGACAATGTAATACATTCTTCTGCAAAGGCATTTGTTAATCAAGGTATGCGGCAGGTAGCCTAGCGGTTAAGAGCATTGGGCTAGTAACCAAAAGGTTACTGGTTTGAATGAAAATCAAATCAAATCAAACTTTATTTGCCACATGCGCCGAAAACAACAGGTGTAGACATTACTGTGAAATGCTTACTTACAGCATTTAACCAACAATGCATTTCTTTTTTAATAAAAAAGTAAAATAAAACAACAACAACAACAATGTGTTGAGAAAAAAAGAGCAGAAGTAAAATAACATAACAGTAGGGAGGCTATATACAGGGGGGTACCTGTTGGTATTACAGACTCAGTCAGGGACATGTTGAAAATGTCGGTGAAGACACTTGCCAGTTGGTCAGCACATGCTCGGAGTACACGTCCTGGTAATCCGTCTGGCCCTGCGGCCTTGTGAATGTTGACCTGCTTAAAAGTCTTACTCACATTGGCTATGGAGAGCGTGATCACATAGTCATCCGGAACAGCTGGTGCTCTCATGCATGCTTCAGTGTTGCTTGCCTCGAAGCGAGCATAGAAGTGGTTTAGCTCGTCTGGTAGGCTTGTGTCACTGGGCAGCTCGCGGCTGTGCTTCCCTTTGTAGTCTGTAATAGTTTTCAAGCCCTGCCACATCCGATGAGCGTCAGAGCCGGTGTAGTACGATTCAATCTTAGTCCTGTATTGACTCTTTGCCTGTTTGATGGTTCGTCGGAGGGCATAGCGGGATTTCTTATAAGAGTCCGAGTTAGAGTCCCGCTCCTTGAAAGTGGCAGCTCTACCCTTTAGCTCAGTTGCCTGTAATCCTTGGCTTCTGGTTGGGGTATGTACGTACGGTCACTGTGGGGACGACATCATCGATGCACTTATTGATGAAGCCAGTGACTGATGTGGTGTACTCCTCAATGCTATCTGAAGAATCCCGGAACATGTTCCAGTCTGTGCTAGCAAAACAGTCCTGTAGCTTAGCATCTGCGTCATCTGACCAGTTTTTTATTAAGAAGCCGTGGCCTCTTACTCGCCAGTGCTATAGCAGCCCCCTTATGATAACTCAACTACACAGCTGATGCCTGCTGGACTGTTCCTTTATACGGTACCGTATCCTGTTTATGTTTAGCCTCAGCCCAAACTTTGTCGCCATTACCAGCTGTTGTCTTAGCTCTCTCGAATAACACCTGTGATTGCTTTATGCCTCTCTCCCATGTCAATATGCCTTGCTTATTGCTGTTTCGGTTTTCTTATTGTACTATTTCACTGTAGATCCCCCAGCCCAGCTCAACCTGCCATAGATAGCTCCTTTGTCCCACCCCCCATACACGCGGAGACATACTCAATGGGTGCCTCCAGTGATGCTATCTCTTTCATCGTTACCCAACGCTTAGGTTTACCTCCACTGTACTCATATCCTTCCATATCCTTTTCTGTACATAATGCCCTGAATCTATTCTACAATGCCCGGAAACCTGCCCCTTTTTTTCTCTGCACCCAACGCACTAGAAGACCAGTACTTAAAGCCTTTAGCCGAATCCTTATTCTACTCCTCCTCTGTTCCTCTGGCGATGTAGAGGTTAACCCAGGCCCTGTAGCCCCCAGTATCACTCCTACTCCCCAGGCGTTATCATTTGTTGACTTCTGTAACCGTAAAAGCATTGGTTTCTTGCACGTTAACATCCGAAGCCTCCTCCCTAAGTTTGAGTTATTCACTGCGTTAGCACACTCCACCAACCCTGATGTCCTAGCAGTGTCTGAATCCTGGCTTAGGAAGGCCACCAAAAATTCAGAAATGTCCATCCCCAACTACAACATTTTCCATCTTGATAGAACTGCCAAAGGGGGTGGGGTTGCAATCTACTGTAGAGATAGCCTGCAGAGCTCTATCGTACTATCCAGGTCTGTGCCCAAACAGTTTGAGCTTCTACTTCTAAAAATCCACCTTTCCAGAAATAAGTCTCTTACTGTTGTCGCTTGCTACAGACCCCCCTCAGCCCCGAGCTGTGCCCTGGACACCATATGTGAACTGATTGCCCCCCATCTATCCTCAGAGTTCGTACTGCTTGGTGACCTAAACTGGGATATGCTTAACACCCCGGCCAACCTACAATCTAAACTAGATGCCCTCAATCTCACACAAATTATCAACGCGGTCAAACGGCCACCCCTCATCACTGTCAAACGCTCCCTAAAACACTTTAACGAGCAGGCCTTTCTAATTGACCTGGCCCGGGTATCCTGGATGGATATTGACCTCATTCCGTCAGTAGAGGATGCCTGGTTGTTCTTTAAAAGTGCTTTCCTCTCAATCTTAAATAAGCATGCCCCATTCAAAAAATTCAGAACTAAGAACAGATATAGCCCCTGGTTCTCCTCAGACTTGACTGCCCTTGACCAGCACAAAAACATCCTGTGGCGTTCTGCATTAGCATCGAACAGCCCCCGCGATATGCAACTTTTCAGGGAAGTCAGGAACCAATATACACAATCAGTTAGGAAAGCAAAGGCTAGCTTTTTCAAACAGAAATTTGCATCCTGTAGCACTAACTCCAAAAAGTTTTGGGACACTGTAAAGTCCATGAAAAACAAGAGCACCTCCTCCCAACTGCCCACTGCACTGAGGCTAGGAAACACTGTCACCACCGATAAATCTACAATAATCAAGAATTTCAACAAGCATTTTGCTACGGCTGGCCATGCTTTCCACCTGGCTATCACTACCCCGGCCACCAGCTCTGCACCCTCCGCTGCAAATTTTATGATCAGTGTATTCTCAAGACATAGCATTATTTCAATGAGTATCTTGAGAGGAGCTTTCCATATGTTTAATGTGTTTGATACCATTCCATTTATTCCATTCCAGCCATTACAATGAGCCCATCCTTCTATAGCGCCTCCCACCAGCCTCCTCTGCTCAAGACTTACACCATTGTTTTACCTCGATTCACAATAACGTATAGTAATGTCAAGTTCACTTATACAGTGAGGGAAAAAAGTATTTGATCCCCTGCTGATTTTGTACGTTTGCCCACTGACAAAGACATGATTAGTCTATAATTTTAATGATAGGTTTATTTGAGCAGTGAGAGGCAGAATAACAACAAAAAAATCAAGAAAAACGAATGTCAAAAATTTTATAAATTAATTTGCATTTTAATGAGGGAAATAAGTATTTGACCCCTCTGCAAAACATGACTTAGTACTTGGAGGCAAAACCCTTGTTGGCAATCACAGAGGTCAGACGTTTCTTGTAGTTGGCCACCAGGTTTGCACACATCTTAGGAAGGATTTTGTCCCACTCCTCTTTGCAGATCTTCTCCAAGTCATTAAGGTGTCGAGCCTGACGTTTGGCAACTCGAACCTTCAGCTCCCTCCACAGATTTTCTATGGGATTAAGGTCTGGAGACTGGCTAGGCCACTCCAGGACCTTAATGTGCTTCTTCTTGAGCCACTCCTTTGTTGCCTTGGCCATGTGTTTAGGGTCATTGTCATGCTGGAATACCCATCCACAACTCATTTTCAATGCCCTGGCTGAGGGTTGTCCTGTCCCCTTAGCAGAAAAACACCCCCAAAGCATAATGTTTCCACCTCCATGTTTGACGGTGGGGATGGTGTTCTTGGGATCATAGGCAGCATTCCTCCTCCTCCAAACACAGCGAGTTGAGTTGATGCCAAAGACCTCCATTTTGGTCTCATATGACCATAACACTTTCACCCAGTTCTCCTCTGAATCATTCAGATGTTCATTGGCAAACTTCAGACGGGCCTGTATATGTGCTTTCTTGAGCAGGGGGACCTTGCGGGCGCTGCAGGATTTCAGTCCTTCACGGCCTAGTGTGTTACTAATTGTTTTCTTGGTGACTATGGTCACAGCTGCCTTGAGATCATTGACAAGATCCTTCCGTGTAGTTTTGGGCTGATTCCTCACCGTTCTCATGATCATTACAACTCCACGAGGTGAGATCTTGCATGGAGCCCCAGGCCGAGGGAGAGTGACAGTTATTTTGTGTTTCTTCCATTTGCGAATAATCGCACCAACTCTTGTCACCTTCTCACCAAGCTGCTTGGCGATGGTCTTGTAGCCCATCCCAGCCTTGTGTAGGTCTACAATCTTGTCCCTGACATCATTGGAGAGCTCTTTGGTCTTGGCCATGGTGGAGAGTTTGGAATCTGATTGATTGATTGCTTCTGTGGATAGGTGTCTTTTATACAGGTAACAAACTGAGATTAGGAGCACTCCCTTTAAGAGTGTGCTCCTAATCTCAGCTCGTTACCTGTATAATAGACACCTGGGAGCCAGAAATCTTTCTGATTGAGAGGGGGTCAAATACTTATTTCCCTCATTAAAATGCAAATCAATTTATAACATTTTTGACATGCGTTTTTCTGGATTTTTTTGTTGTTATTCTGTCTCTCACTGTTCAAATAAACCTACCATTAAAATTATAGACTGATCATTTCTATGTCAGTGGGCAAACTTACAAAATCAGCAGGGGATCAAATACTTGTTTCCCTCACTGTATAGTGTGTAGTAGAATATGATCCTAAAGTCAAGGTGAGGTTTAACCTAAATTCTAATACTGCTAGAAATATGATGCATTAAAACAATGTTCATCATTACTTGTTTTATAGTCATTTTTGTTTATGGATGGACTCCATTTCCAAGCTGTGGCCGCTGACATGAATTAAGCACTGTGAATGATCCATAGCCACCTAGCCAAAAGGTTATGCTGCTAGTATGTACACCACACAATGGAGTGGATAAAGACTTTTGTCAAAAGGCCTCACACTAGGTTTGACTTCATCAAAATGTACTTTCACGAACATCACGGTACATGAGCTGTTTTCACACAGGCAACCTTAGGCTTGAAGTGGAATCATTCAATTCTGAGATAATTCATCAGTCGAGCATGAATTGTAAGACGGCTGAAGACTATGTGCTTTATTCTTGAACATTTCAGATATATGACAGATGGTGGGATTAAGGAATGCACTCTACCATACTGATCCCAGTGTAATGAGAGGTCAGCTACTGTTTTGACATAACTGTTTTGTTCTGTTTTGTTCTGACCGCTGTTTATCAGAAGTATATTTACACACATTTTATGGGTCTTGGAGCTCTATCAGATTACATAAAAACCCTACACACTTAAATTTGCTTAATTTACTCATTACATAGATATCAAACCAGCTTCCTTTGAGATTCCACAAAACACACATTTATACAATGGCAGGAACTAATGGGGATCCTTAATAAATACAAATACAAAAGTATATACGGTTGCTTGAAGGACAAGACTATAGGATTGAATGGACTTATACACTGAGTGTACACTGTATATCAAGAATGGTCCACCACCCAAAGGACATATAGCCAACTTGACACAACTGTGGGAAGCACTGGAGACAACATGGGCCAGCATCCTTGTGGAACGCTTTCGACACCTTGTAGAGTCCATGCCCCAACGAACTGAGGCTGTTCTGAGGGCAAAAGGAGGTGCAACTGAATATTAGGAAGGTGTTCCTAGTTTTTTACACTCAGTGTATGTATTCATAGTCAAAGAGGGATCGACAGACAGACAGACAGACAGAGAGAGAGAGCAAAAGCATGCACACGTCACAGAGTTAACTGTAAAACCAAGAATAAAGCAGACAACATCTGAATACCATAACACTTAATCTTCCAACTGTAAGAGTGAGTGCCCCAATGCTAGCTTTAATCAAGTTTGTAGCTATATGACTCCTTGCCCCTATTTTCACAACCAATCTTTGTGGTCTATCAAGGATCTTGTTTCAGAATTTTTGACAGATATGGGCTTTCATTAGCCCCCTTATGTAAGTATGGAACACTTTACCAAGAGCAATGTGTTTTCCAAAGACTGAAGAGCCTTGTTATTCGAAATGAAATTCCAAAACATTGATATCATTTCCACCGAATAGGACACTTTTCAGAGATGTGAAGCAGTACTCGAGACAAGGATAGCATTCCAGCACAATTGACAGAAAACCATTTACTCCCCAAGTGCAAGCACACACTTCATCCCTCACCAGCATCCTAAACTTTATGGAGAATTGATTCATGGCACTTCACTGCTTTGTTGATTTGTTTAAAGATTCTTCATCAAGTCCCGGCACTCCAAGAGAAATGGAGGGGGAAACCCCAGTGATAGCTGAGACTCAAATGTAATGCAGACACTCTATAGAGCTCCAGGGGATCTGAGGTGTCCAGAGAGTACTATGTATGCGGGTTTGTGTGTGCGTGCGTGCATGTGTCTGTTATCTTCCCAAATAAAAACACAATCACTTTGTACGGGCACATTTTATAGTACAGAAAACAACTCATTTAAAATAAAGATATTGAATGGCCCATATTACTCAATAGTGGGACCATAAAAATATACCTCTTCCTTTCTGATATCCCTCATTCTGTACCCATCTCACATTGCATATTCCCTGGTGTACACCTGGCCAGATCCCTGATGTTGAGAGAATTGAAATACTAGACATCAAAATTCTAAGCATGAGGCATCAATGATATAAATTCAGCACCATCTAGATGACTGAATAATAACGGTAATGCCATTTTTACATTGACTAAAAGTCAGAGTTCCCCCTTCATAAATTTTACAGTCACTCTCTGGGATTTGGAAATGACTAGCTATAGCACAAGTCTCTTCGGTCTTATGTGCGTCAACTTTAGCCTTGCCACATCAATTGGAATTGTGAAATTGTAATTGCATCACAGGAGGTTGGTGGGACCTTAATTGGGGAGGACGGGCTCATGGTAACAGCTGGAGCGCTTTCCATGTGTTTGATGCCATTCCATTTGCTCCGTTCCAGCTATTTTTATGAGTCGTCCTCCCCTCAGCACCCTCCACTGAATTGCATACCTTTCAAAGGAAGGTTGAGTTCTCTTTCTTTCACATATTGCGCTTACAAAGGTGACATTCTTCTAGTACCAAAGGAATAGGAAATGAGATATGCTATCTATCTATTGAATCTGCTATCATATCAGTTATCTATGTGTGGGAGTACAGTAAATCAGAATGCTTTACTGTTTCAGTACTGTATGCATAGGTGAACACTATCTTTATCACAAAGGTTACATGTTTCAGTACTGTATGCATAGGTTAACACTATCTTTATCACAAAGGTTACATGTTTCAGTACTGTATGCATAGGTGAACACTATCTTTATCACAAAGGTTACATGTTTCAGTACTGCATGTGTAACCAGTGTGAAATGGCTAGCTAGTTAGCGGTGCGCGGTAGTAGCATTTCAATCGGTGACGTCACTCGCTCTGAGACCTTGAAGTAGTTGTTTCCCTTGCTCTGCAAGGGCTGCGGCTTTTGTGGAGCGACGGGTAACGGTGCTTCGAGGGTGACTGTTGTCGATGTGTGCAGAGGGTCCCTGGTTCAAGCCCAGGTAGGGGCGAGGAGAGGGACGGAAGCAACACTGTTACACATGCATAGGTGAACACCATCTTTATCACAATGGTTACATGTTTCAATACTGTATGCATAGGTGAACACTATCTTTATCACAAAAGTTTTTGTGCCACCTCTTTGCACCGTTGAAATACTCCAAATTTAAATTGAAACTTGTTTAAAGAATGCAGAAACCGTCTGCAGGCCCCTGATATAGGGGAAATAAGTTGATAACTCAGGGTATTGATTATCAAGAGTAATCGTGTGTCGGCACACAACATACATGGGATTATGATGATAGCCAATTGGTAATAACCTGAACCTATTTCCTTTTCTGCTTATTTTGTTGACAGATTGAATATATGAATATAATATAATATGCCATTTAGCAGACGCTTTTATCCAAAGCGACTTACAGTCATGCGTGCATAATTTTTTTTTTTTTTGTGTATGGGTGGTCCCGGGGATCGAACCCACTACCTTGGCGTTACAAGCGCCGTGCTCTACCAGCTGAGCTACAGAGGACCACATATACAGTGTCTCACAACACTGAAGAAATGACACTTTGCTACAATGTAAAGTAGTGAGTGTACAGCTTGCATAACAGTCTAAATTTGCTGTCCCCTCAAAATAACTCAACACACAGCCATTAATGTCTAAACCGCTGGCAACAAAAGTGAGTACACCCCTAAGTGAAAATGTCCAAATTGGGCCCAATTAGCCATTTTCTCTCCCCGGTGTCATGTGACTCGTTAGTGTTACAAGGTCTCAGGTGTGAATGGGGAGCAGGTGTGTTAAATTTGGTGTCATCGCTCTCACACTCCCTCATACTGGTCACTGGAAGTTCAACATGGCACCTCATGGCAAAGAACTCTCTGAGGATCTGAAAAAAAGAATTGTTGCTCTACATAAAGATGGCCTGGGCTATAAGAAGATTGCCAAGACCCTGAAACTGAGCTGCAGCACAGTGGCCAAGACCATACAGCGGTTTAACAGGACAGGTTCATTTACATTTACATTTACATTTACGTCATTTAGCAGACGCTCTTATCCAGAGCGACTTACAAATAGGTGCATTCACCTTATAGCCAGTGGGATAACCACTTTACAATGTTTTTTTTTTTTTATTCTGTTCTGAGGTTCCACTCAGAACAGGCCTCCCCATGGTCGACCAAAGAAGTTGAGTGAACGTGTTCAGCGTCATATCCAGAGGTTGTCTTTGGGAAATAGACGTATGAGTGCTTTCAGCATTGCTGCAGAGGTTGAAGGGGTGGGGGGTCAGCGTGTCAGTGCTCAGACCATACGCCGCACACTGCATCAAATTGGTGCAGTTGGAAGACTCTTCCAAAGATGATGCACAAGAAAGCCCGTAAACAGTTTGCTGAAGACAAGCAGACTAAGGACATGGATTACTGGAACCATGTCCTGTGGTCTGATGAGACCAAGATAAACTTATTTGGTTCAGATGGTGTCAAGCGTGTGTGGCGGCAACCAGGTGAGGAGTACGAAGACAAGTGTGTCTTGCCTACAGTCAAGCATGGTGGTGGGAGTGTCATGGTCTGGGGCTGCATGAGTGCTGCCGGCACTGGGGAGCTACAGTTCATTGAGGGAACCATGAATGCCAACATGTACTGGGACATACTGAAGCAGAGCTTGATCCCCTCCCTTTGGAGACTGGGCCGCAGGGCAGCATTCCAACATGATAACGACCCCAAACACACCTCCAAGACGACCACTGCTTTGCTATTTTGAGGGGACAGCAAATTTACACTGTTATACAAGCTGTACACTCACTACTTTACATTGTAGCAAAGTGTCATTTCTTCAGTGTTGTCACATGAAAAGATATACTCAAATATTTACAAAAATGTGAGGGGTGTACTCACTTTTGTGAGATACTGTATATACAGTTGAAGTCGGAAGTTTACATACATTTAGGATGGAGTCAATAAAACTTGATTTTCAACCACTCCACACATTTCTTGTTAACAAACTATAGTTTTGGCAAGTCGGTTAGGACATCTACTTTGTGCATGACAAGTAATTTTTCCAACAATTGTTTACAGAGATTATTTCACTTATAATTCACTGTATCACAATTCCAGTGGGTCAGAAGTTTACATACACTAAATTGACTGTGCCTTTAAACAGCTTGGAAAATTCCAGAAAATGATGTAATGGCTTTAGAAGCTTCTGATAGGCTAATTGACATCATTTGAGTCAATTGGAGATGTCCCTGTGGATGTATTTCAAGGCACACCTTCAAACTCAGTGCCTCTTTGCTTGACATCATGGGAAAATCAAAAACAATCAGCCATTGTAGACCGCCACAAGTCTGGTTCATCCTTGGGAGCAATTTCCAAACGCCTGAAGGTACCACGTTCATCTGTACAAACAATAGTACTCAAGTATAAACACCATGGGACCACGCAGCCATCATACCGCTCAGAGATGAACGTACTTTGGTGCGAAAAGTGCAAATCAATCCCAGAACAACAGCAAAGGACCTTGTGAAGATGCTGGAGGAAACAGGTACAAAAGTATCTATATCCACAGCAAAACGAGTCCTATATCGACATAACCTGAAAGGCCGCTCAGCAAGGAAGAAGCCACTGCTCCAAAACCGCCATAAAAAAGCCATACTACGGTTTGCAACTGCACACGGGGACAAAGATCGTACTTTTTGGAGAAATGTCCTCTGGTCTGATGAAACAAAAATAGAACTGTTTGGCTATAATGACCATCGTTATATTTGGAGGAAAAAGGGGGGTGCTTGCAAGCTGAAGAACACCATCCCAACCGTGAAGCATGGGGGGGCAGCATCATGCTGTGGGAGTGCGTTGCTGCAGGAGGGATTGGTGCACTTCACAAAATAGATTGCATCATGAGGAAGGAAAATTATGTGGATATATTGAAGCAACATCTCAAGACATCAGTCAGGAAGTTAAAGCTTGGTCGCAAATGGGTCTTCCAAATGGACAATGACCCCAAGCATACTTCCAAAGTTGTGGCAAAATGGCTTAAGGACAACAAAGTAAAGGTATTGGAGTGGCCATCACAAAGCCCTGACCTCAATCCTATAGAACATTTGTGGGCAGAACTGAAAAAGTGTGTGCGAGCAAGGAGGCCTACAAACATGACTCAGTTACACCAGCTCTGTCAGGAGGAATGGGCCAAAATTCACCCAACTTATTGTGGGAAGCTTGTGGAAGGCTACCGGAAAGTGTGCAAAGCTGTCATCAAGGCAAATGGTGGCTACCTGAACTATATGATTCCATATGTGTTATGTCATAGTTTTGATGTCTTCACTATTATTCTACAATTTTGAAAATAATACAAATAAAGAAAAACCCTTTAATGAGTAGGTGTTCTAAAACTTTTGACCGGTAGTGTATACAGTGGGGGAAAAAAGTATTTAGTCAGCCACCAATTGTGCAAGTTCTCCCACTTAAAAAGATGAGAGAGGCCTGTAATGGTCATCATAGGTACACGTCAACTATGACAGACAAATTGAGGAAAAAAATTCCAGAAAATCACATTGTAGGATTTTTAATGAATTTATTTTCAAATTATGGTGGAAAATAAGTATTTGGTCACCTACAAACAAGCAAGATTTCTGGCTCTCACAGACCTGTAACTTCTTCTTTACGAGGCTCCTCTGTCCTCCACTCGTTACCTGTATTAATGGCACCTGTTTGAACTTGTTATCAGTATAAAAGACACCTGTCCACAACCTCAAACAGTCACACTCCAAACTCCACTATGGCCAAGACCAAAGAGCTGTCAAAATACACCAGAAACAAAATTGTAAACCTGCACCAGGCTGGGATGCCTGAATCTGTAATAGGTAAGCAGCTTGGTTTGAAGAAATCAACTGTGGGAGCAATTATTAGGAAATGGAAGACATACAAGACCACTGATAATCTCCCTCGATCTGGGGCTCCACGCAAGATCTCACCCCGTGGGGTCAAAATGATCACAAGAACGGTGAGCAAAAATCCCAGAACCACACGGGGGGACCTAGTGAATGACCTGCAGAGAGCTGGGACCAAAGTAACAAAGCCTACCATCAGTAACACACTACGCCGCCAGGGACTCAAATCCTGCAGTGCGAGACGTGTCCCCCTGCTTAAGCCAGTACATGTCCAGGCCCGTCTGAAGTTTGCTAGAGTGCATTTGAATGATCCAGAAGAGGATTGGGAGAATGTCATATGGTCAGATGAAACCAAAATAGAACTTTTTGGTAAAAACTCAACTCGTCATGTTTGGAGGACAAAGAATGCTGAGTTGCATCCAAAGAACACCATACCTACTGTGAAGCATGGGGGTGAAAACATCATGCTTTGGGGCTGTTTTTCTGCAAAGGGACCAGGATGACTGATCCGTGTAAAGGAAAGAATGAATGGGGACATGTATCGTGAGATTTTGAGTGAAAACCTCCTTCCATCAGCAAGGGCATTGAAGATGAAACGTGGCTGGGTCTTTCAGCATGACAATGATCCCAAACACACCGCCCGGGCAACGAAGGAGTGGCTTCGTAAGAAGCATTTCAATGTCCTGGAGTGGCCTAGCCAGTCTCCAGATCTCAACCCCATAGAAAATCTTTGGAGGGACTTGAAAGTCTGTGTTGCCCAGCGACAGCGCCCACTGCTCTAGAGGAGATCTGCATGGAGGAATGGGCCAAAATACCAGCAACAGTGTGTGAAAACATTGTGAAGACTTACAGAAAACGTTTGACCTGTGTCATTGCCAACAAAGGGTATATAACAAAGTATTGAGAAACTTTTGTTATTGACCAAATATTTATTTTCCACCATAATTTGCAAATAAATTCATAAAAAATCCTACAATGTGATTTTCTGGATTTTTTTCTCATTTTGTCTGTCATAGTTGACGTGTACCTATGATGAAAATTACAGGCCTCTCTCATCTTTTTAAGTGGGAGAACTTGCACAATTGGTGGCTGACTAAATACTTTTTTTCCCCACTGTATTTGCAGAAGACAACGTCACAACGTTTTGTCAATCATTTTTAACTTAACCAAAGGAGTTGTATGTACGTGACATAATGAAAATATATGGTTGTTTGAGTTCAGTAGGATGTCTGAAGAACTGGAAATGTTGACATACCACTAAAATGTATGTTAATTAAATGAAAATCTGTGTATACAATACTGTCATTTCCATCACATGCACATAGTGTGTTCTTATAAACTCAGTAAATAAACATAATTTTCTGAGGTGAAGGAGGAACTAATTTCTACACAACAAAACAAATCCATGTCCTTGGAGCATCCTTTTCATAATGTTCAAGTATGTTTCAATGGACACCTCCATGTTTTCATTTACACATGCTGATGCGAGTTCATCTTGCACCCCACTCAAGCTCCTAGAAAGCCTCTCTCTAAGTCTTTTCACAGCCAAAAGGAGAAAACATTCATTTAAAAAAGGTAACCATATTTGGTATCGAGAGACCATGTCAGAGGGAAAATAATGAGATTCATAACTGACAGATACGAGACGTTCCTATTACGCATTTTCTCATTAATTTGTTAATTTACAGATGACTTTCACAAAAGGTAACCACTCAAGAATGTTACTACTAATATGGCCAGAAAGTTCCAAGATATAACATGCAATATGCACTTCTTAAATAGGAAGTCTGTCCCTTCAGTCTAGTCTTCTTAAGCCCCCAGGCTTTGAAAAAATAGATGATAAAGTCTGGAATGAAATGACTAAAACAGACAGCTTTCAGAGTAAAATGAAGTCCCACAGTATTTTCTTTCTCCGCTGGAGATTCTTTAGAAGTTTATATCCACAGCACCATGGCCATAAGATTACGTTTTAAAGTAAATGTGCAGCATGAAAAGATGAACAGTCATTCATGAAGAACAAAAATGTCTTGGTCTCCGAGATCCTCACTTCTAGCACTATACGATTTGTTTTGATTTCAAAATAAATCTTTTGCCTTCACTTTATCATTATGACTTCATGACGCTTTTTGATTCCACTCTTTAAGATTGTAATGTGTACATTTATAAACTACTATTTCAGAGCCAAATGGCGTTAAAGACCCTTTAATCCTTGTCTATATGTGAATGCTCTGTGGCTATTGTAGAGCGGTTAGTATGCTTAGTTCTAATCTAGAAACATTCTATATCACGGGATGAAGCTGTCTGTTCGGGTGATTGACACAAGCCCACATTAAGAGGTGGTTTTGGAAATTAGTCAGTGGAGACTCTCTGGAGCCGAGCAGGGGAATGAGAGCCGTCTCCGAGAGGAGCAATGCCTTTTTAACCCCACTCATTGGTATTCCAATGTGCGAGTGGCAAGCTGCTCTCTAAATGGCAGAGGCATCCAGCCTGGTACCCCCTCGACACGCTCCTGCGCAGACAGACCCTGTGGAGAGTTGCCAACATATGCAGCCCAGAATCTTCAAATTAAAATGGGCCCAATTAATAATCACATAGTTAGTTCATATTTCATACCTTACACAGAGCTCAACGGAACAAAGTTTGCAGCGAAAATTATGGAGTACATTTTTTTAGCATGCCCAAGCTTTACCTTAACATTGTGAACTTTCATGTTTTCCTCTCCTCTGCATGCTGGATTTCTGGGTTCGTTAACGCTGTGGTAGAGGCAGGCCATTCTTTTCCTGTCCTTTTTATTCTCTAATATGGACAGATTGTGTAAATCCCATCTCTCTGGAGGAATACACTGCAAAAATATAAGATATATACATAGTGAAAATAAATGTTACATGTAAGTGGCTCATCTGAGATGGCACGCCAAACACGGCATTTCAGATATGCAGGATGATATATATATTTTCTTACATCATGCTTGTCACCCTCCTCTGCAAGTATTGTTTAACCTTAAACAGTCATTCTTCATGTCCTACCTCTTAAAACAGCTCAATGTAGAACCCTATACAGCAGTCTTTCTGTTAACCTTCATGTTATTGAACGCATAGGGCCTACATTAATATGTTCTCTTTATCCATTTAGTCACAGTAATTTGAAAAAATAATATATTCCCTTTGAAAATCTATTTTGATAAACTAAACTATGTGTGTATTCCCATGCCATGTGACATTAATCAGACTGTTTGTAGTTTTTCTATCATCAGGCTCAGTGTTGAATTAGTGTGGTCTTATCACTGTCACTGATGAATATTTTAAGGAAAAATAATATGCAAGGCATGTTCCCATGGGCTCTCTTTGAAATGCAAACAAAGGTGGGGTGGATGTAGTTCTAATGCAGCAGAATCACAGAGGTATGATACTCTTCATATCGCATTAAAATAGGAACGACAGCAGTTCCCTCAGCCCTTCATTCATGGATTTATTGCAATTGGTTTTTCATTTGGCTTTGAGGATTGACATTATCTCAGTCCATTTTTGTCATGCATGCATCAAGCATCAGTGTATGGGGATTTTAACATGACAAACACTTCCACCCAAGAAGATACAGTTGAAATGTTGAGTTAACAATACATACTCAGATTCTCTTTTAAATTGTATTATTACACAATAACGTTTTATTTTGTAAATGACAGAGGGAGAATACCACTGTAAAAAATGCAACTTAGAAAAGTCGATGGAGCATAAATATCCAAGTTGGCTGGACACAATTTTTTGGAAATTGTTGAGCTGACATGGAATACTCCATTAACCCAATGGTTTCTGCTAAATATGAGTTGAATTTGAAAAATGATAGTGTGAACTTAAATATTTTAATTAAGTTTGCAACACAAATAGCGTAGGTGATCACACAACAGAGTTTAGTTTGTTGAGACCCTCAATTTAAAATATTGTGTTGGCTTCAAATACATGTGTCTCATTAAAGTATAATAGAACTTGCCAAAAGGCACACTGGGAAATAATATTTTCCAGGTTGCCTTTTGGCATGTTCTATTTTACTTTATTTAATCAATGTACTTGTCAGAGACCAGTATATAATGATCAGAGGCTGAAATATGATGCATTAAACCAGATATAGCAAAAAAGTATGAGGATTTGTTCTAACCATTAGTGCGATTGTGGTACCTGCTTATCTGGTCTTTGGTTACTCGGGACAGATTTGATAGAACCCACTGTCTGGTCCATTAATTGAGTCACGACTGAAACTGGAAAGGAGTCGAAGGGTATTCTAAGTACAACATTAACATACTTGTCTCAACCAAAAAATATATATATAACACCCATCTGTCAATAACTAAATCATTTCCATAGCAAATATCTAAATAATAGTTCATACAACTTAAAATGCATAGTTCAGCTGATGATACCCTTACAGTACATATTTAAGTTGAGAGGACTTCAAATCAAAAGTTCAGTCAACTTTTTAAAAAACCTACGCAACCAGCTGCAATATGATTTCTAGTTTACTCAACTTTGGCCAATGTGTTGAGACAACTGAGGTGTGTACACTACTGGTCAAAAGTTTTAGAACACCTACTCATTCAAGAGTTTTTCTTTATTTTTACTATTTTCTACATTGTAGAATAATAGTGAAGATATCGAAATTATAAAATAACAAATGGAAACATGTAGTAATCAAAAAAGTGTTCAACAAATCAAAATATATTTTATATTTGAGATTCTTCAAATAGCCACCCTTTGCCTTGATCACAGCTTTTCACACTCTTGGCATTCTCTCAACCAGCTTCACATGGAATGATTTTCCAACAGTCTTGAAGGAGTTCCCACATATGCTGAGCACTTGTTGGTTTATTTTCCTTCACTCTGCGGTCCGACTCATCCCAAACCATCTCAATTTGGTTGAGGTCGGGGGATTGTGGAGGCCAGGTCATCTGATGCAGCATTCCATCACTCTCCTTCTTGGTAAAAAAAGCCCCTACACAGCCTGGAGGTGTGTTGGGTCATTGTCCTGTTGAAAACAAATGATAGTCCCACTAAGCCCAAACCAGATGGGATGGCGTATCACTGCAGAATGCTGTGGTAGCCATGCTGGTTAAGTGTGCCTTGAATTCTAAATAAATCACAGACAGTGTCACCAGCAGAGCACCCCACACCATAACACCTCCTCATCCATGCTTTACGGTGGGAACTACAAATGCAGAGATCATCCGTTCACCCACACTGCGTCTCACAAAGACACAGCGGTTGGAACCAAAAATCTCCAATTTGGACTCCAGACCAAAGGACACATTTCCACCGATCTAATGTCCATTACTCGTGTTTCTTGGCCCAAGCAAGTCTCTTCTTCTTATTGGTGTCCTTTAGTAGTGTTTTCTTTGCAGCAATTCGACCATGAAGGCCTGATTCACATAGTCCCCTCTGAACAGTTGATGTTGAGATGTGTCTGTTACTTGAACTCTGTGAAGCATTGATTTGGGCTGCAATTTCTGAGGCTGGTAACTCTAATGAACATATCCTCTGCAGCAGAGGTAACTCTGGATCTTCCATTCCTGTGGCGGTCCTCATGAGAGCCTGTTTCATCATAGCGCTTGATGGTTTTTGCGACTGCACTTGAAGAAATGTTCAAAGGTCTTGAAATGTTCTGTATTGACTGACCTTCATGTCTTAAAGTAATGATGGACTGTCGTTTGTCTTTGCTTATTTGAGCTGTTCTTGCCATAATATGGACTTGGTCTTTTACCAAATAGGGCTATCTTCTGTATACCCACCCTACTTTGTCACGACACAACTGATTGGCTCAAACGCATTAAGAAGATAGAAATTCCACAAATTAACTTTTAAGAAGGCACACCTGTTAATTGAAATGAATTCCAGGTGACTACCTCATGAAGCTGGTTGAGAGAATGTCAAGAGTGTGCAAAGCTCTCATCAAGGCAAAGGGTGGCTATTTGAAGAATCTCAAATATAAAATATATTTTGATTTGTTTAACACTTTTTTGGTTGCTACATGATTGCATATGTGTTATTTCATAGTTTTGATGTCTTCACTATTATTCTACAATGTAGAAAATAGTAAAAATAAAGAAAAACCCTTGAATGAGTAGGTGTTCTAAAACCTTTGACCGGTAGTGTATGTGAGCAGAACTTTCTTGCCCTAAAGTTGAGTAAACTAGATATAATATTGCAGCTGGTTGCTTGATTTGTAAAGTTGACTCAACAGTGCATGAAAAATAATGATAAATGTAAAGTCAAAGAAAACTATTCACATTACACTAAGCACAAACATACCTTACGGCAACGGAAAGTTCTACCTCTCAATAAAGACACTGACATTTCATGGAGAAAATAGAATGACTACAAATGTGCAATTTCCACAAGTTGGAAGTGTATGTCGGTCATGGGTTGCCAATGGACAGGAGGATATTGTGACTTGGCCCATGTTAGCTGGTATGTTAGCTGGTCTGTGAACTGGACTAGCCACCAGGCCATCCACCAGTCCCTCGTATGAAACTGACTGACTTTATTGGCATCACACCTCAATGTCCTCACATTTCCAATTTCAGCAGCCAAATTGGGATTCCTGACTGCCCTCAGAATTGTCTGAAGCACAATTTTCTGAACCTATGGAGAGGAAAATAGGATTCAATTCCTGTTCAATGCCTTTTCATTAACTAACCACTGAATGTCATCCACAAAAAGGGCTTGAATCAAAGAACAGTGATAATTGTATATTCCCCTACATTTCAATTACAATTTTGGAGAGGACATATGAATAAAAAACAATTCCCTCATTATGTTGAGATCACAACTTACTTATCTCGTGATCACGACATAACAAAAGTGCAACCACTCTTTTACATGTCTTTAAAATGTTATTGTATTGGAGCCAAAACTGGAAGCCATCTATAACTTCTTAAATTTTATTTTTATTATTTAACCTTTATTTTGACAGGGAAGACATATTGAGACCTAGGTCTCTATTCCAAATGCGCCCTGTATAATACAATATAGAATACACATTAAACAGAACAATATTATATACATACAGTACAAGTCAATAGTTTGGACACACCTATTCATTACAAGGGTTCTTGACTTTTTCCACATTTTGTTAGGTTATAGCCTTATTCTGAAATGTATTACATTGTTTTTTTCCACCCATCAATCTACACATAATACCCCATAATGACAAAGCAAAAACAGGTTTTTATAAATGTTTGCTAATTTATTTTTAAAAAATACGGAAAAATCACATTTACATAAGTATTCAGCCCTTTCCTCAGTACTTTGTTGAAGCACCTTTGGCAGCAATTACAGCCTTGAGTCTTATTGGGTATGATGCTACAAGCTTGGCACACCTGTATTTGGGTAGTTTCTCCCATTCTTCTCTGCAGATCCTCTCAAGCTCTGTCAGGTTGGATGATGAGCGTTGCTGCACAGCTATTTTCAGGTCTCTCCAGAGATGTTCGATCGGGTTCAAGTCCGGGCTCTGGCTGGGCCACTCAAGGATATTCAGGGACTTTTCTCAAAGACACTCCTGTGTTGTCTTGGCTGTATGCTTAGGGTCGTTGTCCTGTTGGAAGGTGAACCTTCGCCCCCCAGTCGGAGGTCCTGGGCGCTCTGGAGCAGGTTTTCATCAAGGACCTCTGTACTTTGCTCCGTTCATCTTTGCCTCGATCCTGACTAGTCTCCCAGTCCCTGCCGCTGAAAAACACCACCACAGCATGATGCTGCCACCACCATGCTTCACCGTAGGGATGGTACCATGTTTCCTCCAGATGTGACGCTTGGCATTCAGGCCAGAGAGTTCAATCTTGGTTTCATCAGACCAGAGAGTCTTTTTTCTCATGGTCTGAGAGTCTTTAGGTCCCTTTTGGCAAACTCCAAGTGGGCTGTCATGTGCCTTTACGGAGGAGTGGCTTCTGTCTGGCCTCATTGGTGGAGTGCTGCTGAGATGGTTTTCCTTCTGACAGGTTCTCCCATCTCAACAGAGGAACTCTGGAGCGCTGTCAGAGTGACCATCGGGTTCTTGGTCACCTCCCTGACCAAGGCCCTTCTCCCCGATTACTCAGTTTGGCCGGGCGGCCAGCTCTCGGAAGAGTCTTGGTGGTTCCAAACTTCTTCCATTTAAGAATGATGGAGGCCACTCTGTTCTTGGGGACCTTCAATGCTGCAGAATTTTTTTTGTACCCTTCCCCAGATCTGTTTCTTGACACAATCCTGTCTCGGAGCTCAACAGACAATTCCTTCTACCTCATGTCTTTGTTTTTGCTCTGACATGCACTGTCAACTGTGGGACCTTATATAGACAGGTGTGTGTCTTTCCAAATCATATCAAATCAATTGAATTTACCACAGGTGGACTCCAATCGAGTTGTAGAAACATCTCAAGGATGATCAATGGATAATAATAATAATATGCCATTTAGCAGACGCTTTTATCCAAAGCGACTTACAGTCATGTGTGCATACATTTTTAGGTATGGGTGGTCCCGGGGATCGAACCCACTATCCTGGCGTTACAAGCGCCATGCTCTACCAATTGAGCTACAGAGGACCACCTGAGCTCAATTTCGAGTCTCATAGCAAAGGGTCTTATTACTTATGTATTTGTGTTTGTATTTATTATGGATCCCCATCTTCCTGGGGTCCAGCAAAATTAAGGCAGTTCATTTTAAAAACATTACAATACATTCACAGATTTCACAACACACTGTGTGCCCTCAGGCCCCTACTCCACTACTACCCCATATCTACAGTACAAAATCCATGTGTGTGTATAGTGCGTATGTTATCGTGTGTGTGTATGCATGTGTCTGTGCCTATGTTTGTGTTGCTTCACAGTCCCCGCTGTTCCATAAGGTGTTTTATCTGTTTCTTAAAATCTAATTTTACTACATGCATCAGTTACTTGATGTGGAATAGAGTTACATGCAGACATGGCTCTATGTAGTACTGTGCGCCTCCCATAGTCTGTTCTGGACTTGGGGACTGTGAAGAGACCTCTGGTGGCATGTCTTGTGGGGTATCCATGGGTGTTCGAGCTGTGCGCCAGTAGTTCAAACAGACAGCTTGGTGCATTCAACATTTCAATACCTCTCATAAATACAAGTAGTGATGAAGTCAATCTCTCCTCCACTTTGAGCCAGGAGAGATTGACATGCATATTATTAATATTAGCTCTCTGTGGACATCCAAGGGCCAGCCGTGCTGCCCTGTTCTGAGCCAATTGCAATTTTATGTGGCACCTGACCACTCGACTGAACAGTAGTCCAGGTGTGACAAAACAAGGGCCTGTAGGACCTGCCTTGTTGATAGTGCTGTTAAGAAGGTAGAGCAGCGCTTTATTATAGATATTCTTCTCCCCATCCTAGCTACTGTTGTATCAATATGTTTTGACCATGACAGTTTACAATCCAGGGTTACTCCAAGCAGTTTAGTCACCTCAACTTGCTCAATTTCCACATTATTTATTACAAGATGTAGTTGAGGTTTAGGGTTTAGTGAATGATTTGTCCCAAATACAATGCTTTTAGTTTTTGAAATATTTAGGAATACCTTATTCCTTGCCACCCACTCTGCAACTAACTGCAACTCTTTGTTAAATGTTGCAGTCATTTCAGTCGCTGTAGCAGCTGACAGCTACCCTGGGGAATTCCTGATTCTACCTGGATTATGTTGGAGAGGCTTCCATTAAAGAACACCCTCTGTGTGATGTTAGACAAGTAACTATGTATCCACAATAAAGCAGGTGGAGTAAAGCCATGAGACATACGTTTTTCCAGCAGCAGACTATGATCGATAATATCAAAAGCCACACTGAAGTCTAACAAAACAGCTCCCACAATCTTTTTATCATCAATTTCTCTCAGCCAATCATCAGTCATTTGTGTAAGTGCTGTGCGTGTTGAATGTCCTTCTCTATAAGCATTATTCTTTTTTCTTTTTTAGCAATACGGTGCATTAAAACTAAAAGCAGATTTACCTAACTCGGTGGAGACCCTATGAGCCTCAAGAGTTAACCAATCCTGTGAACGGGATAGGCAATTCAGGTGTCTATATTTCAACAGTAAAGTCAGATATGACGGAAGTTTAGGAAGTAGGACCTTGTAAACAAAAACGGGATTAATGTAGAGATCTACGGGTCTCTAGCGAAGTCCAGCCAACCTCTTGATACAGAGTGATGAGTATCAAAACTGTCACCTGTAACAAAACAAATGGCACAATGGTAGATGGCATCCAAAGGTTTAAGAGTAGTAGCAGCTGCACTTTGATAAATAATATCACCATAATCAAGAACAGATAAAAAGGTTGACTGAATAATCTACTTCCTACTGCTTCGCGAAATCTGTTTCTGTAGAAAAAGCCAACTTTAAATCTTAGTTTCTTAACAGGCTCATCTAAATGTTTTTTTAAACGTCAAATCCATATCAATCCAAATGCCTAAGTATTTATATGCGGGAACACGTTCGATTGGAGAACCATCTAATGGGTGAACATGTAGTTCATCTGAAACATGTAATTCTAAAAACAACATGTATTTCGTTTTGCCAGTATTAAGCACAAGTTTGAAATCAGCAAGGGATACCTGCATAGCTATAAAATCTGGCTGTAGTTTTGACACAGCCAGATCAACAGTCTGGGCAATAGCATACATAATAGTATCATCCGAATATAGATGAAGTTTACCATTTTTAACAGATTGACCAATGGTGTTTATATAAATAGTGAAGAGAACAGGTCCCAGAATCGACCCCTGTGGTACACCTTTATGTACTTCAAGAAATTCAGACTTAACCCCATCCATCACGATGGCCTGAGTTCTGTCACTAAGATAATTGTGAAACCAAGAACAGGCATCAGAGCTCAGGCCTATCGAGGACAATTTATTCACTAAAATAGCATGATCAACAGTATCAAAACCTTTTGACAGGTCCACAAACAAAGCAGCACATTTCATTTTAGTGTCTAAAGTATTGACAAGATCATTAACAACTAAAGTGGTTGCTGTAATAGTGCTATGCCCAGGCCTAAACCCTGAATTGATTTACATTCAAAATACATTTCTCAGATAAAAAAAGAGCAAAGTTGTACATTTACCAAGGATTCGAGAACCTTAGCTAGACAAGGAAACCTTGAAATGGTGCGATAATTAAGATCACTACTATCCCCGCCCTTATGGAGTGGCAGCACAAGAGCTAATTTCCATACTTTTGGAATATTTCCTGATAACAATGCTAAATAAAAAATGTAGTTATCGAGCCAACAATGATAGGCGCTGCACACTTAAACAGACTGGGATCCAATTTGTCAGCCCCTGTTGATTTCTTGTTGTCTATTGCTAGCAAAGCATCCAGGACTTATTTTTCTGTAAATAGCCTAAAAAAAGGAGGAGGAAGCAGAACCATTCAGGGATTTGACAGTTTTCCAGAATTTAGCCGGGTTGCCATTACAATTTGAAAGAGCGGTTACATAATAATCAGATTTAGCCTTTCTGATTTGTTTTACACAATGATTCCTCAGTTGCTTAAAAGCTTGCCAGTCTGGGCCTAAGTCTGTGTTCCTGGCCTTGACCCAAGCATCATCTCTTTTATGAATGACTTCTGATAATTCCGGAGTGTACCAGGCATTCGATCTACCTTTAACCCTTATTTTTTTAAGGGAGCATGATTATCCACAATAGTATTAAATACATCTGCAAAGAGGCTCAAAGCTAAATCAGGTTCAGCGATAGCTGAAATAGAATCAAGGTCACTAAAATAAAGATCATATAAAAAAGCCTGTTCACTGAAGTTTGTTAAGTTCCTCTTTTTGATGACTTAGATTTTTTGATGGCTTAGATTTTTTGTATTCTCACATCTCTAACACAAACAACTGAGCAATGGTCACTAATGGCATGTGGTGAAGACACCAGTAGAAACATATTTATCTTGTGTATTAGTTAAAATAAGATCAATCAGAGATTACTTTGAAGGATCTCTAGGGTTGGGCCGTGTAGGCTTAGTCACCAGCTGGGTTAGGTTTAGATCATTACATATGTTTTTTTAGATATTTGAAGCCTGCATTTCCCAATCATAATTTAGGTCACCCAGGATAATAACTTCTGATTTAGTAAAAGAAGACAACAAACTAGTTAACTCCTCAAGTGCACAAAGGTTACCTGAGGGAGGACGGTAGACCCCTATAACAGTTATGGATACATTTTTCCCCAGACAAAGGCTTAGCTCAAATTTCTTGGCAAGGGAAAAAGATTTCAGTAAAGAAACAGATAAATTATTTTTAATCAAAATTGCCACTCCACCACCTCTACCCTGTCTGTCAGCTCTGAACACATGATAACCCTCAATATTAATATCAGAGTCCAGAATGTACCCAGAGATCCAAGTTTCAGTCAATACGAGAATATCTGGATTCGTATGCATAGCCCAGATCTTGATATAATCCAGTTTAGAAAGTAAGCTCCCAATGTTCAGATGCATCAACCCAAGACCTCTACGATTTTTTAAGTCACATGGAAACTCCAACTCAACCAATCTACGTTCAACAGGCGGTTGCAGGCCCTGTCTGATGGTTGATGTTGATATAGATGGTAAGGCTATAAGATTACATAGAACTGCACAATTTGGTCTATCCTTATTGTGAGCTAACAATAGCAGATCTAAGAGTAGAGTTCAAACAAATGGGTACAAGATTACAACTGACAACACCCCTAGCAGTATAGACCACAGTACAACGATAACGTTTAGAGAGGATGAGAGGTATTATCTGAGCGGGGCTTGGTCTGTCTCTGAGTTAATATCTTAACTCAGCCTTGCAATATGAGAGAGGGTCCAGGCTCCTAGATGGTTAGGGTTGAGTCCATAATCCCTGTAGAGCATTTTTTGTTTCCAAAAAGTGTTGAAGTTGCCAATGAAAGTTATTCCAACAAAGAGGCAGTAGTCTTTAAGCCATATATGAAGTGCTAAGAGCCTGCTGAACCTTTTGCAGCTGCAACCCAGCGACGGCAAGGGACCAGAGATAATTGGATGCTTTTCAGAGCCTTTTAGGGTGTTGATCAGCTCAACAAAATCCTGTTTCATTAGCTCTTTTTGATGTCATTTGATCCCACACGCACTACGACAGCAGCAGCCCTTGGCTGCTGATGTAGGACGGATGGAAATCCTGTGATATCCTTCACCGTAGCCCCCAGGTAGCACAGGATCTTTGCTCCAGGAACCAAGATGTGCCTCACTATGGAACTACCTATGATGATGGCTGGAAGAAGGTGAGTGGCCGTGGACGTCCAGCCTTTTCTGAGCCTCCTTGAGGACCGACGGGAGATGGGGGACAGAGGACCCACATCATCAATAGAAGCCCTCCAAGCAGGGGGTGGGGGATGGTGCTGGAGCCTAAGACACCCTCAAGGCCTGATGTGTGAGGGAGCCCAGGAGGTACGGGCCTGTGGTAGAGCCCCCTGATCTGGACCCTCAGGCGAGGGTAGAGGATGAAGGAGCAGAAATCTCTGGAAGCAGGTGGGTGAAACAGTTGGTCAGCATGATGGGATCCCCCAAAGCCATTTATTTTGCCCCATTCACCAAAGACCGCTGCCTTGGGCTGGGCTTACGGTGTATGACGGGCCTCCACTGGGATGCAGGATCGATAACCGTGGCATCCACCAGCTCCTCATAAAGCGTCCTTGCTCCTTTTTATTCTCCAAGGGGGGGTGGGGAGGTCGGGGTAGGATGGGAAGTGTGGGTGAGATGGGAGGGAAGAGGTGACTTCACAAGGGAGGGGTTTCTGCAGGGCAGCCCTGGCCAGTCAGTCAGAGAGTGGCATCATGCTGGCGAGGCAGTGGCATGACGACCAGGCTAAGGAGTAGAAAAGGAAAAGGTCTTAGAGTGGGACCTATCCAGAATACACTGCAATGTCTCAATTTGCTTACTCTGGACGTCCAGCTCAGACATATATTCCTCAATAAGCTGACAGTTTCCACATTGGAAATTTGGCCGGCCAATATTATCCCGGAACCTTAGGTGGAATAGGAATAGGTGCAGCTCCTACATGGGATGAAACGGTCACCGTAGTCAATGAAGGTGATTGCTGCCAATCTAGAAAAAGTCAGTTTCCCCGTAAGGCGGAAAGTGGTAGACGCCATTTTGGGAAAATGAAGTTAAAATCCACACAAATAAAATAGGTTGGCGAGGAATCAGCTAAAAGTCAATCAATCCACACAGTGTGATAGTTAGTCAGATTGAATCACACAGTTTGTAGGATCACCACAGTTATAGGCAGCAAGCCAGAACCCAACCACAGGCTAAAACCCAGCCAGCACTAGGACCCACAATAAACACAACCAAGGCACAAAACTGGCCAACATAACAACAGCAAGGAGAGAGCAGTGACTTACTCAATGCGATTAAATGCTGGGGCCCATCAAAACAGCACTGCAACGGAGGTCGTGCTACCAGTATGATAACCAGGAGAGAAGCACCTTGGAAGGGATGTAGTTTCCAGTACAGGCCGGCGGAAAGCCGGGAGGGTCCAAGAGTAAATCCAAGTGGAGTTTAAGTTTGGCAGTAGTCCAAAAACATCCAAGGCACAATGTCAAGTGAAAGGATGAAAGCAACAGTAGGAAAGTGTCTGCTCAGATAATGCCCCAGTGCAGGGTAGGGTGCCCATGTATGACGGTGTAGGTCGTCATTGTAAATAAGAATTTGTTCTTAACTGACTTGCCTAGTTAAATAAAGGTAAAATAAAATAAATAAAATATCCAAGTAGGCCTCAAGAGTTTCATAGACCTGTTTAGTATGTCTCCTTAAAACTCTGTATGCAATATTGTCCAATGTGTTCACAGTAGACAGATGAAAGAAAGGTAAATGGAGACAAAAAATCAACAAAAAGCTACAAACACTGATCAGACAAAAAATACATGCTTGCTGCCTTCTTGAAAAGTGGGTGTGAGCAGTGAAAGACGTAATGCAATTTATGCCTGGGTTCTGCCGCCTCAGCCATACTTTCAATCTATCATCAATAAGTTCACTCCTATTTAAAGATTTTATCTCGTGATCTCGACAATATAACTTTTGTTATGTCGAGATCACGAGAAAATGATCTTGTGATCTCGACAAAACTAGGGAATATTGTCCTCTCTGGACTTCTGTATTTGTTTGTATATTTTGATGTAATACAGTTATACAATTGGCTAAGTTCAGCTTTAGTAGAGCTTGACTATCTAGCCGTGCTTTGTTGGAAACGTTTGAGCCTGTCGTTAAAACAATGCAGCCCTGACCAAGGCAGCTCTTGGTGTACATCCACTTAACCAGACTCAGGGACATTAGCCACCCATGATTTTACTGCCAATCCACATCCAACACGCACTGTTCTCCCTATTAAAATGTTACAGGTCAAACATTTTAAAGGCAGTTAAAGAAATATTATTTTTCATTACAAGTGACAAAAATGAGCAGGTCAGCCTGTAGCATAATTGCACAGTAATTAGAGCCTCTCGACTTGATAAAGTGTGACTGTAAATCAATGTTAGACTAATTAATCAATATTTTAATTATTAGACATTTTAATGACAATTTTGTCGAATTCCCTTTGATTCTCCTCTGGCTTTAGCACTGCAAAGGCTCATGGTCTTGATCCCCAGGATACTAATCTCTGAGAAAGAAGTCAACGTCGTTGTGTTTTTTTTTTTACACTGTAACTCAAATCTGTACTTATTAATTAGATTAGTGCATCATTACCCACTCAACATAACTTTCAGTAGTTGGACTTAACCTATTGTTATACCAGAGCTTTCCTTAACTAAGATTTTATTGATGCATCCACAGAGTAAACTATAACTGGTGTGGACGGCATACCTGTCCAGTTGAGTTGATTTGGACTGAGTAGTCTGGACACTTGACTAGACAGAGGGAGTCTGTGTTATCTGGCATACCCAGTGACCAGACACAACACAAATGCACCTGCCTAGACAGAAATAAGCCACAATACTTTATTTCAAATTCTTGGTAGTGTGTGTCAAACTGATATATAATGTATATTGTATTTGAACATGCTCTTTGGTGTAAGTAGAATTCATTGTTTTGAATGAAACCGACATGACATGTTCTTACCAGATCATAAAAGTGAAGTCTATTATCGTCCAACAGCTCTCTGGAAATGAGTGAACATATCCAATTATGATTTAGCAGTCAAAATAATTACTTATGGTAAATGCAATCAGACACAACCTTAAGCTGCAACAACATGTACAGTCTACATTATAATTTCAAAGCTTTAGCGAGGAGCATGATACTGTCATTACCCTGTCTGTTTCCTCTACATTCCTCAACAAAATGAATTCTTCAACAAAACACCAACATGTCCTCTCAGTACAAGGCTTTCACTGTTTCTCTGGTCTATTCATTCTATATCAGTTCCGTCCTAAATGTGTCATCAAGTATCCGAACTCTAATCAACTCAGGAAAAGTGAATCCATTAATCAAGTGAATCATTGATCAAAAAAAAATCACAGAGCCGCCGGGTGAGAGTTTTCCCCCCCTGATAGTTACATAGACTAAGCTAGATTAAATGAGAAAAAACAATCTGGAAGAGGTTAATTATAATGACAGCACCCAAGTGTAGCTATAAAGTTACTACAGTAACAAACTGATGAGTTAATCATGGACAGAGATAGACATCCTGAGGTGTAGCTACTAAAACACAATTTTGTCTATGCCCACATGTTATGTTCTGCCCACCAACAAGAAAATGATGTGTTCAGAAGAAGATTAAATATTAAATAGGCCTAATATGAGAGGGGTAGGAGAATGATGATAAAAGTCATTTCTGGCCAGAATCTTGTCACTTGTTTATTAACCCTTTGCTGATTATCATTAGGTAATGCTTACTTTTTTATTAAATTATAATGTTACAGTATTAACAAAACATATTCTTAAATGTAAAGAATGTGGTAATCCCAAGATGCATTGCTTTATACACAAGCAAACATAAGAAAGAAACCTGGACTGGGGTACCATGCGGAACGTGGGTGTAGCTATATTTTCTTAACTATCTGCCTCACTCTCTCACTCTCTTTAGTCATTCATGGGGATTTGGAGTCTTCTAAGAGTTAGAGGGGGTGTATTAGCAAGGCTATGAAGTGGAAGAACAAGCAAGGTTAATGAGCGAAAGTAGAAAGAGCAGTGCTGACATTGGTGAAAAAAATAACACAAAGAGGGGTGAAAAGGGACTGGCTTTGGTTTTATACAGCAGAAACAGGGATAAGAGATTGTCTTGTGTTGATGTCCCCTCAGCAGATCCTGCAAATATCCATTAAAACATTGTATTTCTAGAATATAATGGTTTATGTCCTTTAAAAGTTTAATTTAATTAACATGTTTAGTTACTATTTACAGTATATGTGTGCATACTGTCACCCATATATTTTCTGACACCATAGTAAAGGAAACTGAGGGCAATACAAATTGTAGATTTGTCTCAATCCATATTTTCATATGTGATAAATGCATAAATGCCCATTGTTGGATTGATGATTTGCTTATGGCTTTTTGCTCTCCCAATGTGATTATACATCTTATCTCAGAGCCAGTGTCAAACTACATTTTAACCACGACTGACAAAACTGTGTGCAGCTCATCTCCGCTGAGGCAGAACTAAAATCTGGAAGTAATCAGCTAGCGGGGAACATGAGAAATTCTCCAGAAAACACTTTAATGCCACTGGAGCTCACAGCTCCTCAAGATTGGATTCAGGTACCTAATCCCAGTCGGCAGCTGGCCCCCTCCCCCGCGCCTCTCTTTCATACGGAGGAGCAGAGCAGCCACAGGGTGTCGGAGGGGGCACAGAGACCGCAGTGGCTGACACCTGCTGGGCGCTATAAATATAAAAAACTTGAGCTGCCATTGTTAGTTTGTGCTTCTCTCCCAGGCCGCTCTACCTCTCAGGCTCACATGTACTTTAATACAGGGTGAAGGCTTCTGCTAGCACCACACCATTTGATAAGCAAGGCATCCAAAGGACAGGGAGAGATTTGTACCTAGATCAGAGGCTGTTGCTACCACTGGCTACTTACTAAGCCACTTACAGAATCACAGCTATTTGCCATGCCACACATGATGTAAGCCAATCAATGCTCCTGTGAAAGTTTAGAAACCCTAATACAGCAGAAAATCTTAATGTGAATGAATAATAAAGGAGAGGGCTATTAGCACTTGATATAAATTGGTTATTATGCATATACTTACATTCAATGGAAACATCAGGCAATTTCCTGTAGATAAGTTATCAAAAGCTAATTTGTTTTCAAAGGTTTAGGGTTAAATAGAAATACAAAGGAGGGGAAGGGGAGAGGTAGGCCTGTTTTTGAACTTAATACTAGTTGTTCATCTTTGTACCCTGACAAAAATGACCTGGTCAAATTCCTGGAGGTAACGCAATTTGCCCCATATGTATTATAAATACAGGGGGGTTCTGGTTAAACTCAACATCTAAGGAGATGTCAGTGGGATTGAATGTTTCTGTTTGAAGGCTCCCTGGATGGGAACCACACACCTCTGAAAAGAGGTTGGATGTTACATGTATTTAAACATGACACAATGCATTACCTTCCCCTCAACACATACTTCACATTCTCTGGCTAAAGTGTGTCTCAATGGAAAATGGTTTGGCGTAAGGCTCAGATTAAGTATTGTTTATGAACTGTTACATTTGAGACACAAACATTTTCCAAAACCACCAGTGGACTTGCTCTTCACAGATGATCTCCTCTGGATTTCCAATTTGCAATGCTCTGACTGGAGCAGGCAGCAGCATTGCTTTAGCAAGCCATCAGAGGCTTGCTGCCCCCCCCACCCCACCCCACTGTCTGCAGTGTGACACCTCCATTCCCTGCTCTTGTCAGTCTACTGAAGAAAAAGCAGATTACTGTCAGTTTCAGGGAGGCGTCACAAAGCAGAGCAGAGCGCTGACCACGGCTGCTGTTTCTTCTCAAGGCACCTGGCATCTCATGGTCTTTTGTAGATTTTATGGTTGTGTGTGTTTTTTTGTTTTTTTTTGTCATTTAGCAGACGCTCTTATCCAGAGCGACTTACAGTAAGTGAGTGCATACATTTTTCATACTGGCCCCCCGTGGGAAACGAACCCACAACCCTGGCGATGCAAGCGCCATGCTCTACCAACTGAGCTACAGGGGACTACTAATAGGGGGAGGGTCTGTTTTCTGCCAGACCCTCCCCCTATTACTTCCCCTTGATTTTCCCAAGAGACACCCCGATGAGAAAACGACAGGGCAGCAAAAATGTACATAACCAGCTCTCTCCTGGCTCACACTACCTTTCTCCTCATATATAGAAAATGTGTGAGCTAGGGGATAGTGACATTTGAAGAGCAATTCTGACTCCCACACCATAATTTAGAGTCACATAACATGGCAAAACATGACTGTGCATTAAATTATGTTTCCTTGTGTGTCCTTCTCCAATTGTATAAAATGTTTATGTTGATATGTCATTAAAGTGGGCTATTTTTTAAATGTTTTACATATGATTTGAAAAACATATTGCGATTAGTTTATATTCTTTAGGGAGAACAGATTCTTGTTAATGATACCAACACTTTTTTGTTGCAATCAGCACTATGAGATAAATATTTTCTATACTGGACCAAAGCCAAACCACATTCAAGACTGAGGCTAACGTCGTTATCCTTGTTTTAACATAACCATGCTAACCACATGTCTGTTTACTGGGCTTCATTCTCTCTTAATTTTGAAAAACAAACATGGTTATAATGAACATCTAGTGGACAAGAGCAGCTGAATTTTACATTTAAGTCATTTAGCAGATGCTCTTATCCAGAGCGACTTACAAATTGGTGCATTCAACTTAGGATAGCCAGTGGGACAACCACCCACATTTTTTTATGGGGGGTGGGGGAGGGGGGGGTAGAAGGATTACTGTTATAGTAATGAATAACATACAACAGATCAAAAGAAGCTGAGAGACGTCGATAGATGTGTATGTGGTGTTAGAAGCTGTGCCAATAAATATGTATTAGATTTTAAAACCCAGCTCTCTAATAGATAAAATGTGCACTTGTTTTTAGTCTCTCTCCCGACAACTTACTACATGTGGCAAGCCTATGTGACATCAGCAACAGCTGTGTAAAGATGGGGATTTATTTGTAATTGATATAACATCCATTCTGTTGTAACGTAACCTGTTCAACTCTTACACCCTCTGGTGGCAATTTCTAAACAAAGCATAATATTGTATACTACCCTCATAAAGTACATGTTTATACGTACGACAAACACATACAGTTGAAGTCGGAAGTTTACATACACCCAGTTTTTCCACAATTCCTGACATTTAATCCTAGTAAAAATGCCCTGTCTTAGGTCAGTTAGGATCACCACTTTATTTTAAGAATGTGAAATGTCAGAATAATAATAGAGAGAATGATTTATTTCAACTTTTATTTCTTTCATCACATTCCCAGTGGGTCAGAAGTTTACATATACTCAATTAGTATTTGGTAGCATTGCCTTTAAATTGTTTAACTTGGGTCAAACGTTTTGGGTAGCCTTCCGCAAGCTTCCCACAATAATTTGGGTGTATTTTGGCCCATTCCTCCTGACAGAGCTGGTGTAACTGAGTCAGGTTTGTAGGCCTCCTTGTTCGCACACGCTTTTTCAGTTCTGCCCACAAATGTTCTATAGGATTGAGGTCAGGGCTTTGTGATGGCCACTCCAATACCTTGACTTTGTTGTCCTTAAGCCATTTTGCCACAACTTTGAAAGTATGCTTGGAGTCATTGTCCATTTGGAAGACCCATTTGCAACCTAGCTTTAACTTACTGACTGATGACTTGAGATGTTGCTTCAATATATCCACATAATTTTCCTTCCTCATGATGCCATCTATTTTGTGAAGTGCACCAGTCCCTCCTGCAGCAAAACACCCCCACAGCATGATGCTGCCACCCCGTGCTTCACGGTTGGGATGGTGTTCTTCGGCTTGCAAGCACCCCCCTTTTTCCTCCAAACATGACGATGGACATTATGGCCAAACAGTTCTATTTTTGTTTCATCAGACCAGAGGACATTTCTCCAAAAAGTACGATCTTTGTCCCCATGTGCAGTTGCAAACCGTAGTCTGGCTTCTTTATGGCGGTTTTGGAGCAGTGGCTTCTTCCTTGCTGAGCGGCCTTTCAAGTTATGTCGATATAGGACTTGTTTTACTGTGGATATAGATACTTTTGTACCTGTTTCCTCCAGCATCTTCACAAGGTCCTTTGCTGTTGTTCTGGGATTGATTTGCACTTTTCTCACTAAAGTATGTTTATCTCTAGGAGACAGAACGCGTCTCCTTCCTGAGCGGTATGACGGCTGCGTGGTCCCATGGGGTTTATACTGGCGTACTATTGTTTGTACAGATGAACGTGGTACCCTCAGGCGTTTGGAAATTGCTCCCAAGGATGAACCAGATTTGTGGAGGTCAAAAGAAATATTTCTGAGGTCTTGGCTGATTTCTTTGGATTTTCCCATGATGTCAAGCAAAGAGGCACTGAGTTTGAAGGTAGGCCTTGAAATACATCCTGCCACACAGACAGTGTGGTGAAGAAGGCGCAACAGAGCCTCTTCTACCTCAGGAGGCTGAAGAAATTTGGCTTGGCAACTAAAACCCGCACAAACTTTTACAGATGCACAATTGAGAGCATCCTGTCGGGCTGTATCACCGCCTGGTACGGCAGCTGCACCGCCCGCAACTGCAGGGCTCTCCAGAGGGTGGTGCGGTCTGCCGAACGCATTACCGGGGGCAAACTACTCGCCCTCCAAGACACCTTTAGCACCCGATGTCACAGGAAGGGCAAAAAGATCATCAAGGACATCAACCACCCGAGCCACTGCCTGTTCACCCCGCTATCATCCAGAAGGCGAGGTCAGTACAGGTGCATCAAAGCTGGGACCGAGAGAATGAAAAACAGCTTCTATCTCAAGGCCATCAGACTGTTAAATAGCCATCACTAGCACATTAGAGGCTGCTGCTGCTATTGAAATCACTGGCCACTTTAAGAAATGGAACACTAGTCACTTTAATAATGTTTACATATCTTGCACTACTCATCTCATATGTATATACTGTATTCTATTCTATCATATTCTACTGTATCTTAGTCCATGCCGCTCTGTCATTGCTTGTCCATATATGTATATATTCTTAAATTCCATTCCTTACTAGATTTGTGTGTATTGGGTATATGTTGTGAAATTGTTAGATATTACTTGTTAGATATTACTGCACTGTTGGAGCTAGAAGCACAAGCATTTCGCTACACCCGCAATAACATCTGCTAAACACGTGTATGTGACAAATAAAATTTGATTTGATTTGATTTGAGATACACCTCCAATTACATTTACATTTAAGTCATTTAGCAGACGCTCTTATCCAGAGCGACTTACAATTGACTCAAATTATGTCAATTAGCCTATCAGAAGCTTCTAAAGCCATGACATCATTTTCTGGAATTTTCCAAGCTGTTTAAAGGCACAGTCAACTTAGTGTATGTAAACTTCTGACCCACTGGAATTGTGATACAGTGAATTATAAGTGAAATAATCTGTCTGTAAACAATTGTTGGAAAAATTACTTGTGTCGTGCACAAAGTAAATGTCCTAACCGACTTGCCAAAACTATAGTTTGTTAACAAGAAATTTGTGGAGTGGTTGAAAAACAAGTTTTAATGACTCCAACCTAAGTGTATGTAAACTTCCGACTTCAACTGTATGTAGTACTGTTAGAATGGTAAGAACTATGGGATTCTGATAAAGGTGTCAGAAACAATGTGACTATTACAGAGCCCGAGATACAGCAGGTCCCCAAAAAACTGAAATGTACATGTAAATATAATGTTTTGAAAGTCTAGGTTTGACATAAAAAATGTCACCAATTACTGTCTATCTAATGGTGTAGCTCTAAACATGCCCAAATTCCCTTAAGACCACAGCCATTTTAAAAGTAGAGGGCTTGTGCAAGGTAATTTCTCATCTTACAGGAATACTTTTTTGTCTTACAGGAATGATATACATATGAGATGAAAGCTGACATCTCTACCTATCCTTTGATGTAAATATATCCCCGGTCTGATTCCCAGTTTGTCCACTAGATTGCAGTAGGAGATCACATGAAGTCTCTTGGCCACTTGAAACCAGTTGTGTCTGGTTTGGGTAGTGAGTCACTGTGCCAAAATAGCTGAACGGATTTTCAAGCCTGACATCTTAAAATGACAATAGTAATCAGGCTTTTCAAGTTATCGAGTGACTTCTTTAAAAATAAGACACAGACAGAAAAAACTTCAAACATATTTTCCCATTCACTTTTCCTGTTGTAAACAAGTGAGATAGATCAATGGCACATGTTGAAGATGCATCCAAAGTAATGTGGATGGAGAAGGAAATGCATTGCTTTACATTGACCCTTCCCATGCATACCAAATGTTTGCACTTTTTGTAACTTGACTTACATTGCATACTCTATGAATATGACCATAGCGCATGATTTATGGACTTTATGGGGTGGCGGTGTAAACATTATGATTTGTTTCATCCTTCCAACTAAAAAGTCCCAATATGACATATCACTTTACATTTGTACTTTGGGAGAAATGTATATTGTATCCAAATTTGACCAAAGTCATGTAGGGAAAGTGTTAGGAAATGTGACATAAAGAGGAGCACTGAACGAGCAGGAGTGAAGCCACTGTCCACATGAGACGATGAAGACCCACATCATATGTGTCCTATTGTTTTTGAAAATATTTCGCCACACTGAATAAAGCCAACTTAGCATTTGACCATATCCTGTGATTTCTTTATTCTGTGTCAGCACAAAAATGGTTTATCACTTATACAGCTTTTAGCTTAGCCACTTTTACACCTCTGGCTTACCACTACTAGCTAACCACTAGCAGCCTTGACACACATTATTAGCGTTCCACACATCTGTTGATGGAGTTGTTGTAGCTTGCTTGCTAGCTAGCTTATTCCATCCCCAAACACCATGCTAGATCCGTGTGAGTGGGCCAGTTAGTTTTGCATGGCTCGTTGAACTTAGATAGCTGGCTATCTTCATTTTCTATAATCTACTAGTAACATACCATGACAAAACTCTTTGGGCACTTTAGCACCTACTTACCCGATTCACCTCCATCACCGAAGCCGCCCACCGTCGTGCTGTAGTAACACCGGTGGTGTCATTGGACTTGGAGTATACATTGACTGTGGGCACAGAACCGGCTTTTAGCCTCAGCTTCATGGTGAATCCACTCTTCCACTATTGGAAGTAATCGATTGGGACAAAGTGAGCCCCAGGGGTTCCCCTGGTCCCACTTTCTTCCCATCTTCTGGCATTTCAGCCAAACATGCATGCTGGTAAACGGTGGTCGTAGTGCCCTGCCGCCACCACCAGGCCGTTCCCTTCTTGACGTCAAAGCCGCAATGTATTGTTGGTATATGAGTATTTGATCAATGTAATTCAAATTGTGAAAATAGAAGTGTATACACCTTTGATTTAATATTGTTTAGATGGAATGTCATCAATCTACGTTGTTAGATTTGTGGATATATATTGTGTAACCTGCCCTTTAAGAAGGATTTCCACACACCCTTAGACAAAAGTGATATTAAAGATCACCTTATTTAATTTCAATGGATACACAACATATGTAAATATACTCAGGCATGTTAAAAATAAACAGATCAAATTAGGCAAATATACTGTAGCTCATAGTACAAGTCAAATAAATGCTGGACGCATTTTAACGATGATGTGTGTTGTTTTTTTCATCTGGAGATGCGAGGTATGTTTAGTTCTATTTCACCTGAGGGACTATGCTAGTCACTCAATGGGATAACCTTCCGCCTGGTGGCAGGATGAGTCGAGATATTCATTTCAGAGTAATTTCAGAGTAAAAGCAGCCTGGGCAGAGTGTACAGTCCTTGAAAGGCCGCTTGGGCCCTGCCACAAACCAGCCACGCCCTGATCAGCCACGTCAACAGGCTCCGGGTCATCAGTGGCGCCACCACCAGTCGTCCTGATGGGTGTGGCTCCAGCATCGGCAGCTTCTCCCACGCCCATCGGGAAAAGTGGGTGGTGCTTGTGGAGTCCCCCTGGGTGCTGGATACTGTACTACAGGGGTACAAACTCTAGTTCCGATGATGGCCACCAACTTTCAGAGGGGTTTGGTCAACTACAACAGCCAACCCCCTGAAAAGAGAAGCTCTCCAACTGGAGATTGCCTCCCTGCTGGAGAAGAATATAATAAGACAACTCAAATCATCAGAACAGCACAGTGGGTTCTATGGAGCATATTTCCTAGTCCCGAAGAGGGATGGTGGCTTTCGCCCCATCCTGGACTTGAGGCCTCTCAACCGGTGCTTGAAAACCCTCCCGTTCAAGATGCCATCTCCATCCTTCATCCTACAGGCTATCAGCCCAGGCAATTGGTTCACCACTGTCGACCTAAAAGATGCCTACTTCCACATACCAATCTACCTAGCTCACAGGAAGTTCCAGTGCTTTGATTTCAACGGCATGGCGAACAAGAAAATTCACAAAGAAAATTCACAAAATGCATGGATGCCGCTCTAGCCCCCCTAACATCACAGGGGATGATAGTACTGAATTACCTAGACGATTGGCTAATCTGCGCTCAGTCAAGAGAACAGGCAGCAGCAGACGCGACATTTCTCCTGAAGCACATCTCAGAGCTAGGCCTCAGGTTGAACATGCAACAAAAAAAAAACCTGGTCCCCACACAAACTCTGACGTTCGTGGGTATGCAGAACAACTCATCTCTAATGAGGGCTTACCTCACCCAAAAGCGAGTCCAGAAAATTGTAGATCACCTCAATCCAAGACCAGTAGGTGACTGTTCTTCAGTGTCAGAGACTGATGGGTCTCCTCTCCCTCACAGTGTGAGCTCAGCTGTGCTTGGTGCTACCCTTCCCTCCCAACAGTGCCTCTTGCGCCTACAGTGCATTTGGAAAGTATTCAGACCCCTTCCCTTTTTCCACATTTTGTTTTGTTACAGCCTTATTCTAAAACTGATTTAAATGTTTTTTCCCTCATCAATCTACACACAATACCCCATAATGAAAAAGCAAAAACTGGATTTTAGAAATGTTTGCAAATGTATAAAAGATAAACAACAGAAATACCGTATTTACATAAGTACTCAGGTGCATCCTGTTTCCATTGATCATCCTTGAGATGTTTCAACAACTTGATTGGAGTCCACCTGTGGTAAATTCAATTGATTGGACATGATTTGGAAAGGCACACACCTGTCTATATAAGGTCCCTGTCACGGTTTCGGCCGAGGCTGCCTCTCTTCCTTGTTCGGGCAGGCTTCGGCGTTCGTTGTCTCCGGAATACTAGCTGCCACCGTTGCATGTTTCTATGTTCGTTTGCTTTTGTCTGTTTGTTGTGACACCTGTTCTCGTTTAGTGTAATTAGTGTCCTATAAGTTTCTCGTTGTGTTTGTCTAGTGTTGTGTGTGATTGATTTATTTCTGTCGTGTGTTGTGCTTGTATAATTACTTATTCGCTCGGTTGAACTTTACTCCACTGTGTTGGAGCGTTTTACGCACATGTGTAGTGCGCCTTTTGTTTTGTCGCCTTCGTGCGTAGTTTCGCCTTCGGGCAAGTTCGTTCGATTTTTCCTTGTTGGAAATTGCACTAAAGTCTTTTGGACTATACTTCGGTGTCCTGCGCTTGATTCCACCACTACACCCACCTACAGCATTACTGACAGAATCACACACCATCAAGAATGGAATCAGCAGGAGCCGCAGCAGCCCAGGCGACGCTGGAGGACAAGGTCTGTGAACAGAGTGACCAGATCCTACAGATGGGGTCCGCACTGCAGGAGGTGATCACCACCATCCGAGGCTGGGGGACTCCTCCACCGCCATCCTCTCTGCCAGCACCATCGGCAAGTCAGCCCATTCCCGCTCCGGAACCCAGAGGAGTTCGACTCTCGCTCCCGAGGGCCTACGATGGGACCGCGGCCGGGTGTCAGGGATTCCTTCTCCAGGTGGAGCTGTACCTGGCCACCGCGCCCTCGGGACATGAGAGCGTGTCCGCCCTGATCTCCTGCCTTTCCGGGAAGGCGTTGGAATGGGCCAACGCAGAGTGGAGGAGGATCGACGCGGACACCATCACCTACGACGAGTTCTCCCGCCGCTTCAGGGCGGTGTTTGACCATCCCCCGGGGGGGAAACCGGCGGGGGAGCGTCTGGTCTTCCTCCGGCAGGGGAAGAGGAGTGCCCAGGAGTTCGCCCTAGAATTCCGTACTCTAGCGGCGGATGCAGGGTGGAATGAGCGGGCTCTCATCGATCACTACAGATGTAGTCTACGCGAGGACGTCCGTCGGGAGCTGGCCTGTAGGGACACCAGCCTCTCGTTCGACCAGTTGGTCGACATGTCCATCAGGCTGAATAACCTGCTAGCTACCCGCGGACGTTCCGAGGGGGGTCCGTCCATTTCACCCTCCAGCGCCTCCGAGCCGTGCCCCATGGAGCTCGGGGGCGCTGGTGCTAGAGAGAGGAGGGGTCGGCTTACGAGGGGGTCCATCTCCTGCACCAACTGTGGTCGGGGAGGACACACCGCGGCTAGGTGCTGGGGATGGCCTCCTAGGGGAGAGGACGACAGGTCCCGCACTGGGGAGTCCTTCCAGGTGAGTAGGCACCCCACTCACCCAGAGCTCTCTGTTGCACATTTCTGTATACCTGTGCGTTTTCCACAGGTAGCACCTCATTCCCAGCATAAGGCGCTGGTAGATTCAGGCGCGGCTGGGAATTTTGTTGATAAGAAGTTTTGTTTAGCCTTAGGGATTCCCCTTCTCCCTGTTGATGTCCCTTTCCCCGTTCATGCCCTAGATAGCCGTCTGTTGGGTGCGGGCTTGATCAGGGAGGTCACTGCGCCACTTAGGATGTGTGCGCAGGGGGGTCATCAGGAGATGATTCAGCTATTTCTGATCGACTCGCCTGCGTATCCGGTGGTGCTGGGCATGCCCTGGTTGAGTACCCATAACCCATCTATTTCGTGGCAGGAGAGGGCTCTGATGGAGTGGTCTGCTCAGTGTGTGGGTCGATGTTTGGGCGTTTCCGTAGGGGCTACCTCGGTGGAGAGTCCAAACCAGGTGCCCGCATTGCACGTTCCCCCTGAGTATGGGGATTTGGCTATTGCGTTTAGTAAGTCGAGGGGCGACGCAGTTGCCTCCCCATAGGCAGGGAGATTGTGCAATAGACCTCCAGGCAGGAGCTGCGCTCCCACGGAGCCATGTGTATCCTCTGTCTCAGGAGGAGAAGAAAGCTATGGAGACTTACATAGACAAATCTCTGAGACAAGGATACATACGGCCTTCCACTTCCCCTGCGTCCTCAAGTTTCTTTTTTGTGAAGAAAAAGGATGGTGGTTTACGCCCATGCATCGATTACCGTGGTCTCAATCAGATCACGGTGAAGGACAGTTATCCACTCCCGCTGATTGCGACCATGACTGAGTCATTGCATGGGGCGCGTTTCTTCACTAAATTAGATCTCAGGAGCGCGTACAACTTGGTGCGCATCAGGGAGGGCGATGAATGGAAGACAGCCTTTAGTACCACCTCGGGCCATTACGAGTATCTTGTCATGCCATACGGGTTGATGAACGCTCCGTCAGTTTTCCAATCATTCGTGGATGAGATCTTCAGGGACATGCAGGGGCAGGGGGTGGTTGTGTACATAGATGACATTCTCGTGTACTCGCCTACCCGAGTCGAGCATGTGGCCCTGGTGCGCAGAGTGTTGCGGAGGCTGGTGGAGCACGACCTGTATGTTAAGGCAGAGAAGTGTCTGTTTTTCCAGGAGTCGGTCTCCTTTTTGGGGTATCAGTTGTCTGCGTCAGGGGTGAAGATGGAGGTAGACCGGGTGTCAGCCGTGCGTAATTGGCAAACACCAACCACTGTGAAGGAGGTGCAGCAGTTTTTGGGGTTTGCGAATTACTACCGGAGGTTTATCCGGGGTTTTGGACAGGTGGCAGCTCCCATCACGTCTCTTTTGAAGGGGGGTCCGGTGCGTCTGCAGTGGTCTGCTGAGGCGGACAGGGCGTTTGGGAGGCTGAAGGACCTGTTTACCTCGGCCCCGGTGCTGGCGCATCCGGATCCCTCGTTGACATTTCAGGTAGAGGTGGACGCGTCAGAGGCCGGTATAGGAGCCGTGCTTTCACAACGGTCAGGCGCGCCACCTAAACTCCGCCCCTGTGCTTTTTATTCCAAGAAGCTCAGTCCGGCGGAGCGAAACTATGACGTAGGGGACAGTGAGCTGTTAGCCGTGGTACAGGCCCTAAAGGTGTGGAGGCACTGGCTTGAGGGGGCTCAACACCCTTTCCTCATTTTGACGGACCACCGTAACCTGGAGTACATCCGGGCAGCGAGGAGGCTGAACCCTCGCCAGGCAAGATGGAATATGTTTTTGACCCGGTTTACATTTAAGATCACGTACATCCCTGGGTCACAGAACGGTAAGGCAGATGCACTGTCTCGGCGGTATGACACGGAGGAGAGGTCCGTGGAGCCCACTCCCATACTGCCGGAGTCGTGTCTGGTGGCACCGGTAGTGTGGGAGGTCGATGCTGAGCTCTAGCGGGCGTTACGCACCGACCCTAGCCCACCGCAATGCCCGGAGGGTCGGAAGTACGTTCCGCTCGAGGTTCGGGATCGATTGATCTATTGGGCTCACACGTCACCCTCCTCTGGACACCCTGGTATCGGCCGGACAGTGCACTGTCTTAGTGCCAAGTACTGGTGGCCCACGTTGGCAAGGGATGTGAGGGTTTATGTTTCCTCCTGCTCGGTGTGCGCCCAGTGTAAGGCGCCTAGACATCTGCCTAGGGGTAAGTTACTACCCCTGCCCGTTCCACAACGACCATGGTCTCACCTCTCGGTGGATTTCCTTACTGACCTTCCTCCTTCACAGGGGAATACCACTATACTGGTCGTTGTGGACCGGTTTTCTAAGGCCTGTCGTTTGCTCCCCATGCCGGGCCTTCCTACTGCCCTGCAAACTGCCGAAGCACTATTCACCCATGTGTTCCGGCATTACGGGGTACCCGAGGATATTGTGTCTGATCGAGGTCCCCAATTTACCTCCAGGGTCTGGAGAGCCTTTATGGAGCGGTTGGGGGTCTCAGTGAGCCTCACCTCGGGTTACCACCCGGAGAGTAATGGGCAGGTGGAACGCGTGAACCAGGATGTGGGTATGTTTCTTAGAACATACTGCCAGGACCGGCCGGAGGAGTGGGCAAGGTACGTTCCCTGGGCCGAGATGGCCCAGAATTCCCTACGCCATTCCTCCACTAACCTAACCCCTTTCCAATGTGTGTTAGGTTACCAGCCGGTTCTGGCACCTTGGCAGCAGAGCCAGATCGAGGCTCCTGCGGTGGATGAGTGGGCGCGGCGCTCGGAGGAGACATGGAACGCTGCACACGTCCACCTGCAGCGGGCCCTCCGTCGTCATAAGGCGAGCGCCGATCTCCACCGCAGTGAGGGACCGGTGTACGCACCTGGTGATCGAGTCTGGCTCTCTACCAGAAACCTGCCCCTCCGCCTGCCCTGTTGGAAACTGGGTCGGCGGTTTGTAGGGCCATTTAAAGTCCTGAGAAGGTTGAACGAGGTGTGTTACAAATTACAACTACCTGTTGAATATAAAAGTATTAACCCCTCGTTCCATGTGTCTCCTCAGGCCGGTGGTAGCTGGCCCACTCCAAGAAAGTGAGATCAGGGAGACTCCTCCGCCCCCATTGGACATCGAGGGGGCACCGGCGTACTCCGTGAGGTCCATCTTGGATTCGAGACGTCGGATGGGGGGTCTCCAATATCTAGTGGAGTGGGAGGGGTACGGTCCGGAGGAACGGTACTGGGTGCCGAGGAGAGACATTTTGGACCCGTCTCTCCTGACGGAATTCCATCGTGGGCACCCGACGCACCCTGCTCCGCGTCCTCCTGGTCGTCCCCGAGGCCGGAGTCGGCGCACGTCTGGAGCCGCGCGTCAAGGGGGGGGGTACTGTCACGGTTTCGACCGAGGCTGCCTCTCTTCCTTGTTCGGGCAGGCTTCTGCGTTCGTTGTCTCCGGAATACTAGCTGCCACCGTTGCATGTTTCTATGTTCGTTTGCTTTTGTCTGTTTGTTGTGTAATTAGTGTCCTATAAGTTTCTCGTTGTGTTTGTCTAGTGTTGTGTGTGATTGATTTATTTCTGTCGTGTGTTGTGCTTGTATAATTACTTATTCGCTCGGTTGAGCTTTACTCCACTGTGTTGGAGCGTTTTACGCACATGTGTAGTGCGCCTTTTGTTTTGTCGCCTTCGTGCGTAGTTTCACCTTCGGGCAAGTTTGTTTGATTTTTCCTTGTTGGAAATTGCACTAAAGTCTTTTGGACTATACTTCGGTGTCCTGCGCTTGATTCCACCACTACACCCACCTACAGCATTACTGACAGTCCCACAGTTGACAATGCATGTCAGAGCAAAAACCAAGCCATGAGGACAAAAGAATTGAGCTCCGAGACAGGATTGTGTCAAGAAACAGATCTGGGGAAGGGTACCAAAACATTTCTGCAGCATTGAAGGTCCCCAAAAACATAGTGGCCTCCATCATTCTTAAATGGAAGAAGTTTGGAACCACCATGTCTCTTCCTAGAGCTGGCCATCCAGCCAAACTGAGCAATTGGGGAAGAAGGGCCTTGGTCAGGGAGGGGACCAAGAACCCGAAGGTCACTCTGACAGAGCTCCAGTTCCTCTGTGGAGATGGGAGAACCTTCCAGAAGGACAACCATCTCTGCAGCACTCTACCAATCAGGCCTTTATGATAAAGTGGCCAGACGAAAGCCACTCCTCATCAAAAGGCACATGACAGCCCGCTTGGCACATAAAGGACTCTCAGACCATGAGAAACAAGATTCTCTGGTCTGAGGAAACCCAGATTGAAGTCTTTGGCCTGAATGCCAAGCTTCACGTCTGGAGGAAACCTGGCAGCATCCTTACGGTGAAGCATGTTGGTGGCAGCCTCATGCTGTGAGGATGTTTTTCAGCAGCAGGCACTGGGAGAGTAGTCAGGATCGAGGGAAAGATGAACGGAGCAAAGTACAGAGAGATCCTTGATGAAAACCTGCTCCTGAGCACTCAGGACCTCAGACTGGGGCGAAGGTGCACCTTTCCAACAGGACAACGACCCTAAGCACACAGCCAAGACATCGCAGTAGTGGCTTTGGGACAAGTCTCTGAATGTCCTTGAGTGGCCCAGCCAGAGCCCGGACTTGAAACTGATCGAACATCTCTGGAGAGACGCTCCCCATCCAACCTGACAGAGCTTGAGAGGATCTGCTGAGAAGAATGGGAGACACTCCCCAAATACAGGTGTGCCAAGCTTTTAGCGTCATACCCAAGAAGACTCAAGGCTGTAATCAAAGGTGCTTCAAAAAAGTACTGAGTAAAGGGTCTGAATTTTTATGTAAATGTGATATTTCAGTTTTTTATTTTTAATACATTTGCAAACATTTCTAAAAACCTGTTTCGATTTGTTAATATGTGGTATTGCGTGTAGATTGATGAGGGACGGAAATAATGTAATCCATTTTAGAATAAGGCTGTAACGTAACAAAATGTGGAAAAAGTCAAGGGGTCTGAATACTTTCCGAATGCACTGTATAGTAGTGATGTGTTGCTCTAGGCCAGTGGTCACCAACAGGTCCATTGCGATCGACTGGTCGATCTTCAAGACATATGATTTTATTCATATTTTATAAACAATACAAAACATACACATAAAAACGACAACATCATACAAACATCAGTACATCACACTGCCCAGACTCACTAGCCCCACCCCTATCTCCAGTGCCTTTGTCACTTTCTGCCACATGGCCTCAAACTGCACCATTTGGTTTCTCTCCATCTCCCACGCTCTTTACATTTTTAGAAAATTAAGCATTTGACCTTTAAAATTTTTTGTTTTGTTTTACACTTCAGACATGACTCTACCGTTGTTCTGTAAAGTATCTTGTATAATAAATTCTATACATTCATTTATACAGGATTAAGAGTACATTTTTGTTAACTGTAATCTAGTTAGTTATGTTCCAAGACATTCCTAGTTGATCGCCAAACATTTATGTCGAAAAGCCAATGATAAAGCCTTGCACTCCTTTAAAAAGCGGTAGGTGCAATTGATCCAGAAGCCCTGCACGCCGGGTAGGCAAAGTCTTTCCATTTTGACCCATTCCATTTGTCTGAAGGGAGCTGTGGCTAAATCAAGTGTGCCTACTGCGCTGGCCAATCAGATAGCTCAAATCACGTGCCTACAGCTACAAGGACACAAAGCAAAGTTTGATACAGATATAGCCTACATGAGATTTTATTAATTGTAAAACCCTGACCAGAGAGAGACTGTCAAAGAATGCAGCAAAGAGCTGCTATTTTTATGAGTGAATTCATGTTTAAGGTTTTATTCAGCACTGTCAACACTGTTTTTATTCAACACTTTTACAAAACATGAAAAGCTCTTCTCCCTATTTCCACTCGCGCTGCAGCTGCAATGAATGAGTAGCCAAGTGTATCGATAGGCAAGTGTTTTTATTTTTAGCAGCTCCTCGTGTCTATTTTAATATTGTGGAATATTTCACTTTCTCTGTCCTCTCTCAGTGCAGTAATATAGTCACATCATTTGTCATCCCCACGCTGTGTAGGAAAGCATTAGAAGAGCTCGATTTAACAGTTCAAGGGAACACGGACTATAACATATTCAAAATGGTCCAGAGCAAGGTCAGTGTTACAATCCCTCTCCACATCTATGTGCCATTCGGCAGGCAAGGATGCAGCACATTTCATTTGGGACTGCCAGAGAAGTCAATGTAGAGCCATGACTTGTCTAGACACCTGACACTCGTCCTTAGAGCAACGGCCAGAGACTCAAATAAATCTACGCCGAAGTCTGTGGCTGTGTACGAATACCCATACTAGCGTACTACATACTTAAACAGAATACTATGTACTCATTGTCACATACTATTTAGCACATACCTTTTAGTAAAAAGTATGCAGTATGCCACGGCTGCAACGCAGTAGCAGCTCCTGACTGGCTGAGTAGGTGGGGCAGGGCTGAGTGCAGGTGGATTCTTGCAAATTCAACAGACATGCATCACATTAACCAACAGACATACATCGCACCTCTATGGGATCGGTGACCCTATACTGGGACAGTTGCTGCTCAATATGCGATATGTGACAAGAATGGCGTTGTAAACAACAGCCAACTTTCAGGGACATAGACATGTCTTATATGGGCAGGAAGCTTAAATTCTTGTTAATCTAACTGCAGTGTCCAATTTACAGTAGCTATTACAGCACAAAAATACCATGCTATTGTTTGAGGATAGTGCACAACAACAAAACACTTTTATCACGGCAACTGGTTTGATACATTCACCTCTGAAGGTAAATAATGTACTTACATTCAGTATCTTGCTCTGATTTGTCATCCTGAGGGTCCCAGAGATAAAATGTAGTGTAGTTTTGTTTGAAAAATCAATGTTATATTCAAATGTAGGAACTGGGTTCTACAGTTTGACCCCACTGCTGTCTCTGGCTCCACACCCACCCCCGCCCGGCCATCTAGAGGTGTGAAGTTTAATGTATTTTCTGTAGGGAAGCTAATGATCCATCATGTATGACATTCCTGGGAGTGTGTAAATTTGTATTACCATAGCATTTTTGTATGTAGTTATGTACATGAACATGTATACATTTACCAATTCGGCACATATGGGAAAACTCCTGGCAGACGTCACTGGATCAGTCTGAAACATTGCACACACACTGCTGCCCTCTTGTGGACATCATTTAAATTACACCTATAATCCTACATCACTGTCTGGCCTTTCTCTTGCATTTCAAAGATTATTCAACACCAACAAAAAATAGAAAACGCATGTTTTTTTGTTTTTATTATCTTTTACCAGATCTGATGTGTTATATTCTCCTACATTCATTTCACATTTCCACACATTTCAAAGTGTTTCCTTTCAAGTGATATAATTCAACCTATACCGTAGCCCATATAGATAGCTCATCTATCCTATTTAAAAAGGTCTGAAGACAGAAACAGATCATTTGGTTCCATTTCAACATATTAGTGAAACCAAAGTGCTGTAACATATATATTCAATCAAATAGCCTAGTATACACACCAAAACATTTCAAATGTTCAAATCAAATGGTTATTGCACAAAAAAACATGGACAGTAGGGTGCATCACAAATTCAGAACCACTGGACAGCAACATAATAAACTAAAGCACTGATCATTGGGAACGTGATCAGAAGGACTGCTAAGGCTTGATCCATAAATTAAATAGGTAGCCTAGCCTATAAAACTAAAACAATCCATATGTTCAAATCAAAAGGCCTGATTAACATGACATCAATAACACAGCCACATCCTGAGTCCCCCGTACCGACACATTCAGAAATCAAAAGATGGTTTAGTATTTAGTTTAAAAGCTCAAGGCCAAGAGAACAATATACACATAAATGAGAAAACAGAAATCCACAAAAAAAAATACTTCTGTTTTCAAAGAAGTCGATGCAATACTCGTGATCATTTTAAGGAGAACAAAAAAATACTTTACCTACATTTGAACACCACTGCAGAAGCTTCACTATTGTTTGGCTACTTGAAGAGAACTAGGGCCTATCACTCGCAGCCCACCTCTTCCAATGCATTGTGGAAGAGTGTGCATCGAATTCTACTAGATGAAGAGCCTAAATTAATATTACATCCTGGCATTTAAACCGTACTCGATTTTCGAAAATTCTCATACTATAACACATTCTAGTTTTGCATACTGAGAATGCATCATGTGCAATTGCGTTGTTTCCCGCTATTCGTTGATTTTGGTAGCGCATCCCCATATCTAATTGATCAGCTGTTGTCAAATACGAAATTAGTATGACATCCAGGCATTTGAAGTATACTACATTTTCGAAATGTCGCATAATAGTAAACCTTTTCTTTTTCTCACATACTCAAACGGCCTACTATTTAGGACGCAAGTATGGGTATTCGGACACTGCCTGTATCGGCCTGTGTCTAAATCAAAAGCCCAGCGATTCTCCCCCAGTCCGGCTGCTAGAGCATGGACTTCATCTGCAGTGTAATACATACACTTATATACATTGGGAGATAATATTGGCTTAGGCTTGGCTGATTGACCTGCATTCTGGAATCAACCCCCTCTGCCTGGCCACACCTGGGGCCTGGGTCTGGTGTGGTGGCTTTCACTGACCATAGCCACGGAGCGGGATTGATGACAGCCATTCACTGATGAAGCTGTATTCATCATTCCTGTCCAGGGCTGCACTGACCAGATGGACCCTGACCATCCATCCACTGTCAGGGACACATCTGTTCCCGTTGTTGCTTAGAGTACTAACAAGTCACTGGCTCCCTGAAAGCCTGGTGTCAGCCAGAGAAGGAGGGACATTGATGCATGCTGCCTGTTAAAGGCATAGCAGTGCTTCACAAGAGGCTTAGGGAATCATCAGATCCCTCTTCCACACTGCTGGGAGAGCTTTATCCTGCATAATCGCTCAGCAGACGCCTGACTGTTTAGTGCTCACTGTGCTGTTGTGTTTAGACTCTGCTAGCGCTTAGAATAGATGTTTCACTCTTTGTTTTTTCATGTTTTGTGGTGTCTGCCTTTAAAATCATCTGCTCACAATGGGAGTTTTGGCAAGGAGTCCTTTCTTGCTGGCTGACAAGGACACACAGACATTCTTCTCTTCCTCTGTCGCTGACAGGCAAATAAAATACCATTGTATTTGTCAGATGCTTTGTAAACAACAGGTGAAATGCTTACTTACGGGCCCTTCCCAACAATGCAGAGAGAACACATTTGAAAAATAATAAAACAAAGAGTAAATACGCAATGAGTAACGATAACTTCGCTATATACTGTACAAGAGGTACCAATACCGACTCAATGTGCAGCGGTGTGAGGTAATTGAGGTAGATATGTACATATAGGTAGGGGTGCAGGCACCACACAAAGCGACATTTGCAGAGAGATCTCTAATCTCACAACCACAAATGGTATCAGTGGAATTTTCACTCAAAATCTCAATTAGTATTTTTTTTCTTTTTTTTTGAGAAACATATTTCTACCTGATTTCAAAAGCACACAACAACACCGCAACCTTGACATAACTGCCCTCATTTGAGTTTCTCAAAATCTAGGTGCATTTGTTATGGATGGTCTAAATCAGGGGTCTTACACTACGAGGTCCGGAGCCTGCTGGTTTTCTGTTATACCTGATAATTAATTGCACACACCTGATGTCTCAGGTCTAAATCCCTGATTAGAGGGGAATAATGAAAAAAATGCAGTGGAACTGGCTTTGAGCTCCAGAGTTGAGTTTGAGGAGTCTAAATAATAAAATGGTTTATTGCCTTTAATTAAATTCCAAAATGAATGCGGTGAAGGAAATAACACCTTTCCTTCCATCATCTCCTGCTGCTTCTGCCCATCCAACCTGCCTCTAACACATAGCATCCCTCTCCAAACTCCTCACACTAAAGAGAATGGGATATTAAAGGGCTCGCTGTGAGTTTCCGATGGGAATCTCTGCTGTTGATTATTAATCCCTCTGTGTTGTATAATAAAAGCTTACAGCTCTGCTGCTCCTGGTCTCTGTGTGTTTGTGTGTGTCTGTGTGCAGGTGAGAGGTAGGTAGTCTGCTCTGCAGGACCGCGCTCTCTGCCAGTGTGTTGGGCAGTTGGGCTGCCCACTTAGCGGATGTGAGTTCATTAGGCTCCCCACAAGGAGTCTGCGAGCGCCGGGAGGATGCCCTGTTAAGTTATTCATTGTCTTAAGACTAAATTCTAATCACCTCACTCAGCGTGACTGACAGGGCTGCTCTCCAGTGTGATTGAGAGTATTGATCTCTCCGTCGAGTATCTCTGGCCACATCGGGGATGCACAGTCAGAGCCTTCACTTTCAAAAAAATCTCTTCATCTGCCTTAATCATCTGATCAATAATTAGCGTCAGGACAGTGGGGCTTTGGCAGAGCGGTGTTAGGGAGTGTTTTTATTCCCTGCCTCTACTTTTCTCTCCTCCTGTACATTCCCACTGGGAGCTAGAGGAATGTGCTAAGTAAAGCTGATCTGTTAGACTGGGGCAGTAAGGGCAGGATGGTGGAAGCCTTAAAAGCGTTGAGTTTTAGATCCCCTAGCTCCTCCTCCCTGTGTTGTGTCCATCCCCCTTTCGTGTCGTGCAAGTTCTGCAAGATTTCTGTCACCTTCAGAGATGGCAAGGGGCCAAGAACTCTTGGAACTGTAATCCATTCTCAAAGCATCCCCTCATAGCAGCTTGAACTTGTTCATCTTTCGATAATTGCAGTCTTAAAGGAATATCACAACTCTGCTGGCGGAATAGTGGGTGTGCGATTTTTGATCGCACTGTGTCATGTTGACATGATCAACATGAATTTGGTTCTACTGTATCTAGCCATACTGAGTATTCAGAGTGGAAATTACAGGCAGTCTTGCATTGATTAATGGGATAACAAAATGCCAGTGTCCAGCCAGTGGTTTTGTCCTTCTACTCTATCCATATTCACGTGGTAACGTGCCAGAAGTCTCCAATCACATGCTCAAGTTAGCAGAGCTATACTACTGGTTGAAGGACCAAGCAATCTGCTTTCTGGATCGGTCATGAAAAGTATTTTTCTCTTTTCGGGTCAAATTGATTCAGATCCAAGAACTGATGATGATGCTTTTTCTGTCTGCATTTTCTGAAAACGCTGTCCATGCTATCAGAAAAAGTTAGCTTGCTGGCTACGTCTGCTGTGTTTATCTTTTACACGCTGTAGAAAGTTACTTCCCTCTTCCTCTCTCTCTCTAGCAATGTCATTTGAGTGGGCGGGATTTAGCACAAAGACACACCTTGCCCAAAAGGCCAGCCCAGAGCGGCTCAGGGCCCAACCCCCATGTTTCATTGACTCTTTCACTGGCTGACAAACACTACAACATGCACAGTCAGTACTGTAGATTTGCCTCTCTCCACTAACTGCCTGATGTCCTCATAGTGTGACTGATCTAGTACTAGGGGACAGCACAGCACAAGGAAATCTGCAATCCGTTATCAATGGCTTTGTAGCGGCACTCGGTCCATTTGAATAAAGCTGGTCAACTCTATTACAAACTCCTAATCTCTTGTGTAGATAATGATGGGCACAACTTGTGGGGTGCAAGCCTGTTTGTTGTTTCACTGGCTCTCTCTCTCTCACTCTCGCCCTCTCTTTCTCTTTTTCCCTCTCTCTGCCTAGTGGCCAGGCATCTGGGAGTAAAATGATTGGGAAAATTCTTCAGGAGGGAAACAAAAGAGCCTCATGGCTTGTGGTGTGGTGGTTTTGGACAAATGGCTTCAGTCTGAGGGTCGACTCTCTCTCAGAGCCAAAAAATCTCCTTCCACCATGCATCTCCAAGAAACCAAAACATGTTCCAATGGACAGACAGAGTGAGAGAGATCCATAGATCTGTCAAAGAGTAGCCTGTCAGAGATGATCATTTCAATTATTATTTCAAAGATAATTTTGAAAAGTAGAGTTCAGAAATATATATATTTTTGAATCAAGAGTATTATTACTAATTATACTGGTGGGTCGTTGCAAATCTAGCTTTTTGTTTGTTATATGCCTGTCTTTCATCAAAAGCCATTTAATTATTGTATTGTAATTACTGAAAAGTAGCCTATTAAGGCAAGGATTCCTAAATATCTCAATAGCCCCTCTTCTCCAAAGCCTCAAAGTGTTTGTGTTGATTACAGCCCTATAACACTGACCCAGTCCATAGAAAAACCCATCAGCTAATTGGTGTGAGTATATGTCCAGGTCACCAAACAATTAAGTCAGATTGAACCCCCCAATTTGCTGTGACAACATCTACAGTATGTGTGACTCTTAAAAAAAGGCTATAAGCTAGATCTTAGAAATTGAGAAAAAGAGAAGCTGCCAGCTAAAGCTTAAATCTGTCATACTTTCCTGAAGATTACACTATTCTCTGGCTTACGAAATAATACTTGTATATCCCTCAGAGATAGTGTTGGCATTTTGGGTAAGCTGATTTTTGTTTGGAACAAGGAGGAAGGACACATATGCTCCATTAGTCCTATAGAGAGCTGAACACAAGTCACGCTGCGGAGGCTACAAAAGCAGCTCTCGCCCGCACAATGGATATTCTGGTTGAGATTGTACTTTACGCAGAATGTTTTATTAATTCACAGTATAAATCCTTGTCACTTTGTGGTGAACACAAGAATAGCATTCACCTCTCCACAGGGGCATTCAACATCTCAGTGGGATGAGAGAGGCACATAGCCAGAGCCGCATCTTCCTATATGCAGACTACGCTCTGAGCATAGGGCCCCGCAGCTGTGCATAGGGCCCCCCCGACCAAACATGTTTATAATAGTTGGGGTCTCAACTTATTGTTAGTAGTGCAATGTCGAAATTTGGTAGTGCATCAGCAGTTTTCCAGTTGTTATTTCAATCACTTAATTAGCCCATGTCAGCTAACATGTTTTAGATTGTTAGGTATGGTATAATGGCGCCGGAGGAGATGGCTGTTGTTTTACGGGCTCCTAACCAATTGTGCTATTGTGTGTGTCTTTTTGCGTTATTTGTAACTTATTTTGTACATAATGTTTCTGCCACCATCTCTGATGACCGAAAACAGCTTCTGGATATCAGGACAGCGATTACTCACCTCGTACTGGACAAAGATTTTTTCTTTAACGAGTCGGACACAAAGGATTTACTTCAGACACCCGACAAGGCCCAAATCCCTGTCATTCGCAGGAGAAAGAGACGGAGATATCGGGGATGTAGGTCGGGGTGCCTTGTAAGGATCCAACTGCGAGTGGGTAATCTGCCTCTACCATCAGTCCTATTAGCCAATGTACAATCATTGGATAACAAAATAGACAAGCTACAATCAGGAATATCCTACCAAAGGGACATTCAAAACTGTAATATCTTATGTTTCACCGAGTCGTGGCTGAACGACGACATGGATAACATACAGCTGGCGGGGTTTACGCTGCATTGGCAAGATAGAACAGCTGCCTCCGGTAAGACAAGGGGTGGCGGTCTCTGTATATTTGTAAACAACAGCTGGTGCACAAAATCTAATATTAAGGAAGTCTCAAGGTTTTGCTCGCCTGAGGTAGAGTATCTCATGATAAGCTGTAGACCACACTATTTTTCGTAGCTGTCTATTTACCACCACAAACCGATGCTGTCACTAAGACCGCACTCACTTACACTTCAGTGTTGTGATGCAAAAATCCTAGCAAAATGTATAGCGCATAGAATTAAAAAGGTATTGTCGGATATTATTCATTCTAATCAGACAGGTTTTTTACATGGAAGATACATTGGAGATAATATAAGGCAAGTATTGGAAACAATAGAACACTATGGAAAATATGGGAAACCAGGCCTGCTATTCATAGCAGACTTTGAAAAGGCATTTGATAAAGTTAGACTGGGGTTTATATATAAATGCCTGGAGCATTTCAATTTTGGAGAATCTCTTATAAAATGGGTCAAAATCATATATAGTAACCCTAGGTGTAAAATAGTAAATAATGGCTATTTCTCAGAAAGTTTTAAACTGTCAAGAGGAGTGAAACAAGGTTGTCCACTATCGGCATATCTATTTATTGTGGCCATCGAGATGTTAGCTATTAAAATCAGATCCAATAATAATATCAGAGGATTAGAAATACAGGGCTCAAAAACAAAGGTGTCATTGTACGCTGATGATTCATGTTTTCTTTTAAATCCACAACTAGAATCCCTCCACAGCCTCATAGAGGATCTAGATATATTTTCTAACCCCTCTGGATTACAACCAAATTATGACAAATGTACTATATTACGTATTGGATCACTAAAAAATACAATTTTTACATTACCATGTAGTTTACCAATAAAATGGTCTGATGGTGATGTGGATATACTCGGAATACATATCCCAAAGGAAATAAATTATCTCACTTCAATCAATTTTAATAGAAAGTTAGCAAAAATAGATAAGATCTTACTACCATGGAAAGGAAAATACCTGTCAATTTGTGGAAAAATCACCCTGATTAACTTTTTAGTATTATCCCAGTTTACCTATTTGCTTATGGTCTTGCCTACGCCTAGCGAACAGTTTTTTAAATTATATGAGAAAAAAATATTCTATTTTATTTGGAACGGCAAGCCAGACAAAATTAAAAGGGCATATTTATATAATGAATATGAATTCGGAGGACAGAAATGATTAAATATTAAAGCATTAGACCTATCACTAAAAGCTTCAGTCATACAAAAGTTATACTTAAATCCGAACTGGTTCTCAAGCAAATTAGTAAGATTGTCTCACCCAATGTTCAAGAAAGGCCTTTTTCCCTTTATTCAGATTACAACAACTCATTTGCAGTTATTTGAAAAGGAAATAATCTCCCAAATATCACTATTTCTAAAACAAGCCATAGAAAGTTGGTTGCAATTTCAATTTAATCCTCCAGAAACGACAGAACAAATAATGCAACAAATATTGTGGTTAAATTCATATATACTAATTGACAAAAAACCTTTATTTTTTGACAGAATGTTTAAAAAAGGTATAATCTTCGTAAATGATATCATCGGTAGGACTGGTGGAGTTATGTCGCACATACGCAGCTAACAAAAACATATGGAAATGTCTGCTCTACCCAAAATTACAACCAAATAATTGCAGCCTTAAGTGGAAGGGGGAGAAAGTAAGGAACTTGTCTGTCGGCCTTGCATTAAAGAACATAATTGGTTAAGGAAAACTGTGATAAATAAAAAAGTATATCAGTTTCACTTAAGGACCAAAGGATTGACAGCCGTCCCATATAGATTGCAAAATACCGATCCCATGGCATAGTGTTTATGAACTGACACGCAAAACGACACCGGATTCAAAAATTAGAATCTTTCAATTTAAATTATTATATACAATTCTTGCTACCAATAGAATGTTATTTATATGGGGGATACAATCTTCCCAGCTCTGCAGATTTTGCTGTGAAGAGACAGAATCATTAGATCATTTGTTTTGGTTCTGTCCATTTGTAGCTTGTTTTTGGACACAGGTCCAGGAATGGCTAAAGGATTGCAATATTTACCTGGAGCTAACCTTGCAGATAGCATTACTGGGTGATCTGAAAAGTCATAGTCAATCGATCAATAATATAATAATACTTTTAGCAAAAATGTTTATTTTTAATTCACAATCTGTAGAAGCAATGAGAATAGAAAGGTTCAGAACTTTTGTAAAACATCACAGTACGGTTGAAATATATATGGCAAATAGAAATCCTATATGGATGGTGTTAAGAGATAGATGGGAGGTATTTAATAGAGTTGAAGGATGGGACTAATAACAAATAGCAACAAATAATAACAAAGATAGCTAATAATGTATGAATACTGTGTCCATAATAAGTATATAGGTTGTATGTTGGGAGCTTTTGGAAAAGAGCACAGTTAGAAAGATATGGCATATAGAAGCAAACCGGATGGACATCATGAAAATGTTCGGAGAGGTTGAGAGTAGAAGAAGTTCAGGAGTAAAAAAAAATATATATATATATAATAGAATTATTGTAAAATTAACTGTGTCCATAAGGTGTAGATAGTAAGTATAGACCGGAAGTAGAGGCCTGGGCATTGTTGTTCACTAATTTACTCCAAGTAGGGAAAGGATGGCAGGGTTGAAAAGTAATAAAGGGGAGTATATATATAAAAAACATGGGGGATTGGAAGTGATGCAGACAATTACATTGATAGAAGATACAATCTATCTGCAATATTAAGCTGATCCACCCCCCCCCCCCCCCCCCCCCCAAAAAAAAAAAAAGACCACACTCAATGAGCTGTATAAGGCCTTAAGCAAACAGGAAAACGCTCATCCAGAGGCGGCGCTCCTAGTGGCCGGGGGCTTTAATGCAGGGAAACGTAAATCCGTTTAACCTAATCTCTACCAGCATGTGCAACCAGAGGGAAAAAAACTCTAGACCACCTTTACTCCACACACAGAGACGCGTACAAAGCTCTCCCTCGTCCTCCATTTGGCAAATCTGACCATAATTCTATCCTGCTGATTCCTGCTTACAAATAAAAACTAAAGCAGGAAGCACCAGTGACTCGGTCAATAAAAAGTGGTCAGATGACGCATATACTAAGCTACAGGACTGTTTTGCTAGCACAGACTGGAATATGTTACGGGATTCTTCCGATGGCATTGAGGAGTACACCACATCAGTCACTGGCTTCATCAATAAGTGCATCGATGACGGCGTTTCCACAGTGACCGTACGTAGTTAAAATGGTGCCGACAGAGAGGGCTGCCTTGCTTCTAGCTCTTAGGATTTTATAAATGTATTATTTCTTACGTTATTTGCCCAGAAAATTGTTTGTGTTATTACATACAGCCGGGAAGAACTATTGGATATGAGAGCGGCGGTAACTCACCAGCACTACCAGCATTACGACCAGGAATACGACTTTCCCGAAGCGGATCCTTTGTCCGCACCCCCCAGGGCAATTGAACTGATTCCAGAGGCCGACCCAAAACAACGCCGGAGGAGAGGTACTCGGAGTGGTCTTCTAGTCCGACTTAGGAGGCATGCTCACCACCCACCGCTTCCTAGTATATTACTCACTAATGTTCAGTCTCTGGATAATAAAGTTGACGAGCTCAGGGCGAGGGTTTTTTTCCAGAGAGACATCAGGGATTGCAACATACTCTGTTTCACGGAAACATGGCTCTCTCGGGATATACTGTCCGAGTCGTTCCAGCCAGTTGGGTTCTCAGTTCATCGCGCAGACAGGAATTAATATTTATCCGGGAAGCAGAAGAGTGGAGGTGTATGTTCTATGATTAACGACTCATGGTGTACATGTGATAACATATAGGAACTCAAGTCCTTTTGTTCACCCGACCTAGAATAACTCACAATCAAATGCTGACCGTATTATCTCCCAAGATAATTTTATTAGGTTATAGTCACAGCTGTTTATATCCCCCCTCAAGCCGATACCACGACGGCCCTCAAAGAACTTCACTGGACTCTATGCAAACTGGAAACCATTTTGTGAGGCTGCATTTATTGTAGCTGGGGATTTTAACAAAGCAAATTTGAGGAAAAGGTTGCCGAAGTTCTATCAACACATCGACTGTAGTACTCATGCTGCTAAAACACTCGACCACTGCTACTCCAACTTCCGGGATGCATACAAGGCCCTCCCCCGCCCTCCTTTCGGCAAATCTGACCACGACTCCACTTTGCTTCTCCCTTCCTATAGGCAGAAACTCAAACAGGAAGTACCCATGCTAAGGACTATTCAACGCTGGTCTGACCAATCGGAATCCACGCATCAAGATTGTTTTGATCACACGGACTGGGATATGTTCTGGGTAACTTCAGAGAATAATGTTGACGTATATACTGATACGGTGACTGAGTTTTCCAGGAAGTGTATAGGAGATGTTACCCTAACCAGTAACCGTGGATAGATGGCAGCATTCGCTCAAAATTGAAAGCTCGAACCACCACATTTAACCATGGCAAGGTGACTGGGAATATGGCAGAATAAAAACAGTGTAGTTATTCCCTCCGCAAGGCAATCAAACAGGCAAAACGTCAGTATAGGGACAAAGTGGAGTCGCAATTCAACGGCTCAGATACGAGACGTATGTCTACAATCACAGACTACAAAAGGAAAACCAGCCACATCGCGGACACCGACATCTTGCTTCCGGACAAGCTAAACACCTTCTTCACCCGCTTTGAAGATAATACAGTGCCACCGACGCAGCCCGCTACCAAGGACTGTGGGCTCTCCTTCTCCATGGCCGACATGAGTAAGACATTTAAGCGTGTTAACCCTCAAGGCTGCCGGCCCAGATGGCATCCCTAGCCACATCCTCAGAGCATGCGCAGACCAGCTGGCTGGTGTGTTTACGGACATATTCAATCTCTCCCTATCCCAGTCTGCTGTCCCCACATGCTTCAAGATGGCCACCATTGTCCCTGTACCCAAGAAAGCAAAGGTAACTGAACTAAATGACTATCGCCCCGTAGCACTCACTTCTGTCATCATGAAGTGCTTTGAGAGACTAGTCAAGGATCATATCACCTCTACCTTACCTGCCACCCTAGACCCACTTCAATTTGCTTACCACCCCAATAGATCCACAGACGATGCAATCGCCATCACACTGCACACTGCCCTATCCCATCTGGACAAGAGGAATACCTATGTAAGAATGCTGTTCATTGACTATAACTCAGCATTCAACACTATAGTACCCTCCAAGCTCATAATTAAGCTCGAGGCCCTGGGTCTTAACCCCGCCCTGTGCAACTGGGTCCTGGACTTCCTGACGGGCTGCCCCCAGGTGGTGAAGGTAGGAAACAACACCTCCACTTCGCTGATCCTCAACATTGGGGCCCCACAAGGGTTTATGCTCAGCCCCTTCCTGTACTCCCTGTTCACCCATGACTGCGTGGCCAAGCACGCCTCCAACTCAATCATCAAGTTTGCAGACAACACAACAGTAGTAGGCTTGATTACCAACAATGACGAGACAGCCTACAGGGAGGAGGTGAGGTTGTGTGGTGCCAGGAAAATAACCTCTCACTCAACGTGATCAAGACACATTGTGGACTACAGGAAAAGGAGGACCGAGCACTCCCCCATTCTCATCGATGGGGCTGTAGTGGAGCTGGTTGAGAGCTTCAAGTTCCTTCCCCAACAAACTATCATGGTCCAAACACACCAAGACAGTCATGAAGAGGGCACAACAAAGCCTATTCCCCCTCAGGAGACTGAAAAGATTTGGCATGGGTCCTCAGAATCTCATAAAGATCTACAGCCACACCATCGAGATCATCCTGACTGGTTGCATCACTGCCTGGTATGGCAACTGCTCGGCCTCCGACCGCAAGACACTACAGAGGGTAGTGCGTATGGCCCAGTACATCACTGGGGCCAAGCTTCCTACCATCCAGGACCTCTATACCAGGCGGTGTCAGAGGAAGGCCCTACAAATTGTCAAAGACTCCAGCCACCCTAGTCATAGACCGTTCTCTATGCTACCGCATGGCAAGCAGTACCGGAGCGCCAAGTCTAGGTGCAAAAGGCTTCTTAACAGCTTTTACCCCCAAGCCATAGGACTCCTGAATAGCTAATCAAATGGCTACCCGGAGTATTTCCATTGTCCCTTGTAGTAGGCCAAATTACCGACCAGGCACGCAGGGCATGTGCCCAGGGGCCCTGACATCCAAGGGGGCCCCCATTGATTTTGTTAGTCACTCTCACACAGATATCATATGAACATGGCATGAGTCATGAAAAAATGTGTAGAATTGCAGGATATTAACTTTAACACCGCAAAATAAATGATCCACTGCCTGGAGTGGGAGGGCACGTTTTTGCCCGCTTAGGCTCCCCCCCCAAAAAGAAAAACTGATAAGAAATGTTAAGAATGAAATGTCTCCATTCCAATGGATGTGTCCTTTAATCATGATCTGTAAGAACAACCTTCAATGTTTTGTGTATTCATTATACTTAGCTCTCCATAAAACTGTTGAGAAGTAAAATCACAATGGGAAAATCAAGAAATATCAAAATAGTGGCTCATACAATCTTCACATTGAGGGATACCGTCTATCAAATATTGTGGCATTTTCACATCTCATCCACCTATAGTAAACTTAACATTGTCACACTCACAATACTTGAGGAAAAATACAAGGGACGTGCCTCTTTTCAATTATTGCCAATTATACTTCCAACATCAAGTCCTGCTTTTTGAGAGCCATACACTCCAAGCACTTACTCATACTTGACGGAACATTTCAATTTATTAAGAGCCTGTTCAAGTTATAGAAAATCAACTATTCAAGCAATTGATTATGTAATGCTAGAATCCATGAAGTCTCCTATTTTCTCTGCATCCATCCATCACACATCTCAGCTGGCCCCTCCTCCTTTTAAGGTAAATCCCAAATGTTGAAATAGGCTATGTGCATTAATGAATTTTACAAATGCATTATTTACATGAGAGTTGTGCACACATCTGAAGTTCACACGATAGATCTCAATAAACAGAATATAGCAGACAGCTTTGCACACTCTTGGCATTCTCTCAAACAGCTTCATGAGGTAGTTACCTGGAATGCATTTCAATTAGCGGGTGTGCCTTCTTAAAAGTTAATTTGTGGAATTTATTTCCTTCTTAATGTGTTTGAGCCAATCAGTTGTGTTGTGACAAGGTAGGGGGGGGGGGGGGGGGTATACAGAAGATAGCCCTATTTGGTAAAATACCAAGTCCATATAAGGCAAGAAAAAGCTCAAAGAAGCAAAGAGAAATGACAATCCATAATTACCTTAAGACATGAAGGTCAGTAAATCCGGAACATTTCAAGAACTTTTAAAGTTTGTTTAAGTGCAGTCACAAAAACCATCAAGCACTATGATGAAACTGGCTCTCATGAGGACCGCCACAGGAATGGAAGACTCAGAGTTACCTCTGCTGCAGAGGATAAGTTCACTAGAGTTACCAGCCTCAGAAATTGCAGCCCAAATAAATGCTTCACAGAGTTCAAGTCACAGACACATCTCAACATCAACTGTTCAGAGTGGACTGTGTGAATCTGGCCTTCATGGTCGAATTGCTGCAAAGAAACCACTACTAAAGGACACCAATAAGAAGAAGAGACCTGCTTGGGCCAAGAAACACGAGCAATGGACATTAGACCGGTGGAAATGTGTCCTTTGGTCTGGAGTCCAAATTTGAGATTTTTGGTTCCGACCGCCGTGTCTTTGTGAGACGCGGTGTGGGTGAACGGATGATCTCTGCATGTGTAGTTCCACCGTAAAGCATGGATGAGGAGGTGTTATGGTGTGGGGTGCTCTGCTGGTGACACTGTCTGTTCAAGGCTAGCTCCATTCAAGGCACACTTAACCAGCATGGCTACCACAGCATTCTGCAGCGATACGCCATCCCATCTGGTTTGGGCTTAGTGGGACTATCATTTGTTTTTCAACAGGACAATGACCCAACACACCTCCAGGCTGTGTAAGGGCTATTTGACCAAGAAGGAGAGTGATGGAGTACTGCATCAGATGACCTGGCCTCCACAATCCCCCGACCTCAACCCAATTGAGATGGTTTGGGGTGAGTCGGACGGCAGAGTGAAGGAAAAGCAGCCAACAAGTGCTCAGCATATGTGGGAACTCCTTCAAGACTGTTAGAAAAGCATTCCAGATGAAGCTGGTTGAGAGAATGCCAAGAGTGTGCAAAGCTGTCATCAAGGCTATTTGAAGAATCTCAAATATAAAATATATTTTGATTTGTTTAACAATTGTTTGGTTACTACATGATTCCATAAGTGTTATTTCATAGTTTTGATGTCTTCACTATTATTCTATAATGTAGAAAATAGTAAAAATAAAGAAAAACCCTTGAATGAGTAGGTGTGTCCAAACTTTTGACTGGTACTGTACATACATATATATATACATATACATATACACACACATTAAAATACAAGAACACAGTCAATGGAAGAAATAAAACCATTAAGTGATAGATTTTAAACAAATACATTTTAATCATTGAACAACCATGCCATGATTACAGTGAAAAAACACACAAATCTCTTCAGAATTTCTTTCAACAATAACCTTTCTGATAATGGATATATAGTGTTTTAGAATTAAACTCTTCAAGTGTCTATTCTCATTTATTACTAATGGATATGTTGTCTCCTATCCTCTACTTTGTTCATTTTGATTTGATGGCCATAGGCTTTTGGAGAAGGTGACGCCATTTCACGTTAGCTATTTGCTAGTTCGTATTGGTCTTTTCTTCAAGTCATTGTCATCTTCAGTAAGCAAAAACCCTAAATGGGGCTCTTCATTGTTTTGAGCAACTATTGCAGACATACTTAGCAGCAACCTGTGATTACATAGACAAATGTTTTATGATATCATTTTCATCAGCAACAGGAATTAGAGGACTTGTTTGACTTGTCTGTGTTGATAATACCTCAGTCAGCTTGACTCTATGGACCAACATCTTTATGTCTGTGACTGAGGGCCAGTGCAGAGGCACGGCAGGAGGGTGGTGGTGGGGAAAGGGGGTTGATTCCTGCTCTGTGCTCTCCTCCTCATGCACAGGCACTCCAGAGATGCGGGCAGTAATGGAAGCTGCAGCTGTCGTGGCTGTATTGATTGCTCAGACCTGCAGATTATTGCTGTGAAGAGTGACTAACAGCAACAAAAAATAAAATAAAGTCTGGCTACCCTGAAAAGCAACATGTTTAATTGTTTGTGGTGTTCTCCAGTCCCTACCACTGGAGGCCCTTAGGGACAGGGGCCAGTTCAGGCCCTGACCTTTTCCTTTCCACAGCCAGCCTCATGCACAGATAGACCAGGAAAGATATCAATGCTCCTCACCAACATTCCTCCAATTACCAGCTACAAACAAAGATGGAGCTAGCTAGCCCTCATGAGTTGAAATGGTGCTGGAGTTGTATTGCTCAGCATCTGGATTAAATGATGTTACATGTCAGATATGATGTAAAGCATTTTTTAAGTGTGCATTCCAAGCTGATAATTAAACGTTGCATTGTAAAATAATTGTTATGCGTGAAATTAAGGTAAATATTCAGAAGTCAACATGTAAACATCGATTGATTAGTAGGCCTCCTTGCTAGTGTGTAGAGGGTTAAATTGAATAAAGGCGAAATCTGTTAAGATTCTAATCACCTCCCTTAACACTTGCACTAGCAGCACTGCTGTTCTGGAGGTGCAGAGAGAAATACATTAAAAACAATATCAGCTCTCTGCTGGCATCCACAGACACTCAATCTGCATTCATCTCAGTGTTTTGCAATCATAATGAATATTAATGGCTGTTTTTCTGCTCCATAATAATCTCATAATGACCCTACAAAGTAAATGTAGATACCCTAAAACAACCATTTATCATCACTACATCCCAAAGCAGCAATACTATCATCTTCTGCTAAGACGAGGCCATCAGTGGGTTTCCAAATCATTCCAGTCTAGCAGGAATAGTACTGAGAGACAAAAATTTAATTAAGTTTATGTGTGAATACATTTTTCTTTGGGTTTGTCATAGTTGTGAATGAGTATCATCCTACTACAGAGTCTTCATGTAGAGCATGGCTTTTCATCCTACAATTTTGATATGGGTTTCTGTTGAGCTATTTTGTATTGTATATTTATAGGGGTGCTGGTGTTAGTGTGGAACTAAATGATTCATGTACACAGCATCCATTCCATTGTTCAATCATTCAAACCACAATATAAACATTCTTCAACTGTCCAATGAACAAATGCATTTTGGCAAATAGAACAAAATGAAATTGAGCTTTGTGTGTGCTTAATAGCACTTCTTTAGTTCCCATCAAATGCCTCTCCCATGGGTCTTTACCACATGGCCGAGGAGTCCAGCTCAATCCACACAGATATTATCTGCGAACGTCTGGACTCTATTTGGGAATTGGTAAAGTGTACAGAGAAATAGACTCGGATAGAACACCCTGGCAAATTCCATTTCACATCTGAAGTGGTTTGCTTGTGAAAGATCATTTGGATTGGAGTGAGTAAACAGAGAGGACTCTCTGTTGAGTTATGTGTGAAAGCTGGGGATTAGGGCTTGATCAGGAAGTCCTGGAGATTGTTTGGAGAAGCAATGCCGCCTCGCAAAATGAGACTCCAACTCCACTGTTTCACAAGAAGCCCTCTTTCTCCTCTGATTATTGTCACACTTTGATACAGTGTGTAGCTTTTGTGGATTTGCTTTCCATTACGTGATCATCATGTATTGCCAATGATGTAACCATCTGGCTTCACATCACATCCCTCATTTCCGGCTTGAGGAAGCTTATTTTTTTCTTTAGCGTCTATAGTGCTTAATACTAGGAATTCATTAATAGGAATGACTGCTTTTTGTTTCGGCTTTCTGAGGCAATATCCTTACTTTTATGTAGAAATAATACAATTTATATTTTTTTCAGTTAACATAATTATTGACACAATCAATTCCTTGCGTCCATCAATTTCTTATACTGTATACATACGGTATTCCCTTTATATATGTCACTTCTCCTCGATAAAAGTACATAATTACTCATATAGATAAAACATACATGAATATCTTAAGTTACTTTAATAATTTGAATGCAGAAGAACTAGAAAAACCACATGGACTCATCATGGTGGGCTTCTTTCTATTATGGACAGAGCACTTGAGTGTGATGGGCAAATTGTGGCTCCATCACAATGGAGTTACTAAAGCTGATGAAAGGCACAGACATTAATTGAATGACCTTGGCATCACAGGTTTTAATGAGGAGATCCACTTTAACGTAAAAGGCATACAGAAGGATATTTTTTTATTTTAGTGGGCATTTCAACATCTCCATCTTTGACCATGTTTCTCTGAACACAGACAACTGTTGCCCTAAATAACATTACACAATTAACTTTGGTGACCTTCTTCACAGTCCTGCTCCTATGGAGTTTGAAATAAATTACGCCACACTAAGCAGGTAACAGTCAACAAAGAACTGGTTGGTAAGCCTTTTAGGGCAGGTAAGTGATGTCCTTCCTCTGTGAAAATCACAGACTACAGGGATTCTTTCAAGACGTCTTCAAAATGTATCTTTAGTCATAAGATGTTTTGAAAAGTTTCTATGTCTCAAAGTCTCTTAAGATGTCTCAACGTTATGTCTCAATATGTTTCAAGACATCTTAAGACAAAGGGGGGGGCTGAGTATGTACTGCATATTGCACAGTTTTTGTTTGTCTGTAATGTAAACAAAAAAACATATCACAATACACTGTAGTACCTAGCAAGATGGAGATCACAGAGGTTATTTTTCATGAGGGCATTTCACAAATGGCATCAACTACCTTAACTACAACTGCAAAGGTTTTGCTTGAGAACTTTGGCTTTTGAATCACGACGTTCTGGTACTGTATGTCTGCCTTGTGATTTGTTGGGAGAGTCCCCGGAAATATTTTTATTTTTCTTATTGACGTAGCCAGTGACATAGTTCCTCAAAAGAGTCCATTGAAACCAGACCCTAGTCACTGTATTGCCTAGGGTTGGGTTTTCAAGACTATAATCAATGTGGGGGTCTGGGGGCTTATGCCTCCCTCTCAAGACACATTTACAACATAATGTACTTATGAGTAGTATCCTACTCTGCCACTCAGCTACCATCTGACCGCTACGATCTGTCATAAACTTCAGACCTTGTTTGTTGTTTAAAGTGAATATAATGTCACTATTCTCACTTTGAAACCAACAATGTATCCCAATGAAGGGTTATCAACATAATGGATGCACATTTTCTGTGTTGGTGAACGTGATAAAAATGTATAGGAAAATGACTGAAATACCGAGTTTTAGAGGAGATGGGGAAGGAGATGGTCTAATTCCCCACCCTGCTTTTTTATGATGTTTTAGTGGTGGTGGTGGTGGTGGATACCTGACCTACTAAGAGTAGGGCCTAGTCTACACAGTGACAGATCCATCAAAGCAGTGGAGGCTGTCTCACTTGATGTGGAGTCAGGCATGGGGTTCTGCCTGGCACAGAGAAATGGGTGCCAGACTTCACTCTCCACTGGCACCCAGCCCTCACTATTATTGTCCTTCACTCCTCAGGCTCATGCTGAAGCCTGCTATTCAATTAGGATACTATAACTTTCTGTTTCATCACTGTATTTGAAGTTCAAAGAAGATGTTAAATAGAAATGACATGAATTGATATGTAGAAAATTGCTAAATAATATCAATGTATATTCATATATTGACTTCAATTAAGTCAATGTCAATAGTGACAACAGCATATTTTCTTGAAATGGTCATTGTCACGAATTCTCAGACATCATATGACACACTGTACTGTGTGTCTAGGACAACGCTGTCTGACATTGTTGTCACCTTTGAATCGTCTGGAGTATCTGTCAGATATGCACTAGAATTATTACTGTTTAATTCACAAGAGCGACTGTGTCAGGGTTCTCAAAACCAAACAGATGGAGCTAGTCTGGAACAGAAGGAATGTAAATCTTGGATCACACCATTGGAATTGTCATTCAATTATTTCTCCAAGTGGCCATTTTTGAGATGTCATGAGTGCTGTTTACTGTGTGTGTGTTGGCAACTTTTTATGTTGAACCTGACACATACTGCTTGTGAAATTCACTTAATGATCGACTGATTAGATCGGTTTTGAGATTGCCAGAATGGTTGATACCTATTTTTTCCCCCTTCTTTTTTAAAAACAATTATCTGGATACAAACATATTTATTTGCAATAGTACCACAGCCACTACTCCTACGGTGATGACAAACACTGACCAAAAAAAGAAGAAAGAAATTCAAAGACAAAGATAATATCTAAATAGAACTGATGCTTTTGACAAGTTATCAGCTATCCAGTCTGAAAACAGTATAGGAGATTTACAGTATGTCACAAATATATACTGAACAAAAATATCAACGCAACATGCAACAATTTCAACGATTTTACTGAGTTACAAATTCATATAAGGAAATCAGTCAATTGAAATAAATTCATTAGGCCATAATCTATGGATTTCACGACTGGGCAGGGGCGTAGCCATGGGTGGGCCTGGGAGGGCATAGGCCCACCCATGGGGGAGCCAGTCCCAGCCAATCAGAATGAGTTCTTCCCCACAAAAGGGCGTTATTACAGACAGAAATACTCCTCAATTTCATCAGCTGTCTGTGTGGCTCGTCTCAGAAGATCCCGCAGGTGAAGAAGCCGGATGTGGAGGTCCTGGGCTGGTGTGGTTACGCGTGGCCTGCGGTTGTGAGGCCGGTTGGACATACTGCAAAATTCTCTAAAACTGACAGGTGGATGGATTATCTTTGGCAAAGGAGAAATGCTCACTAACAGGGATATAAACACGTTTCAGCACAAAATTGGAGAGAAATAAGCTTTTTGTGCAATCTTTTGTTTCATGAAACATAGGACCAACACTTTACATGTTGCAATTATATTTTTGTTCAGTACATATATATACTGATACTATGAGAGCCTTCTGCTACAGTGTATGTTTAAAAATCTGTCAGAAGCTTTAGAGCCCCAGTTGAACATTTTACTCCTCAGAGCTTAGATATTTATTTCATTGAGTCCATCCAACTGAAGAGCTATTGAATCTAGTCTAAACCATGGGGATTTTGTCCAGCCAAGCAATATTCCCCTCCACCTTGCCACAGTTACCCCCTCAGTAGAACCATGATTGCTGTACCCTGCTGGAGTGGGCAGAAAATAGCAGAACATCTTTGAACTTGTGGTATATAGACAAATTCTATATTATCTGCATTTCACACAGAAACATGCTGTTCTTTGTAGATCTCCCCAGTGCTTTTTAAACCGACCACTTATGTCTATAAGTGAATGCATTACCAGAACTATTGTGTTGGTCAGATTCATTCATAGTTGATCATTTGGATAAACACTACTCAGGTAAAACATTAAAGCAGTGATGTAGGAGAGGAGATGACCAGATTTTGTTCAAGTGTGCATTTGATTGAGGACCTGATGGCTACATTGCAGAAAAGAGAGAGCATACTTGAATTTCAACCACAAACAGTATTCCCTTCATCACAGTAAACCTCCAATATCCCTACTACAAACTTCAGCTGTCATTTTCATTACATATAGGAATTTTAAACAGAAGTTAATGTCAGCTGGTATTTATATTCAGAGAGTGAATGCCAGAGAGGCAAATTATGATGACAATGTTTCAAAATGTCAATTAAGTAGAACAAGTACAAGGATTTAAAGTAGAAAATTGAAGGGATTGTGGCATCCACTGGAATAGTTTACAGCAGCAAACAAAATGTGTTGTAGTTAAGTGACAACTGCTTATCTCCATGGAGATCGGGTACAGGATCATTGTGTAAAGTGTCTGCAGGTTTAATGCAGATAGGATGTCATTATTGTTTTTGTTCTCCTAATGACAGTCATTATGCACGGACACTGATTGAATTCCATTTGTTACCTGCGCTTGAACCTGAGTGGAATAATTACCATTTAAGTATCTCCATTAAAATTCATACACGAATGTTCATGCCCAGACCTCCTGTTAAAAATAACTAAAATATTATTTGAATCTGAATTGGATTATTACCCCAGCCCTGTTTTAAATACCTGATTAATGAATAACGTCTAACTGTACAAAATGTGTTGTCGAAGTGTTGCTTTTTTGCTGTGTGTCATTTCTCAGAAGATGCACAAACAACAACATGAAACCACTTTTAGCTATCAGCATCCTTCTCAGCATTCTCACCTAATATTTAATTAAAATGTATCTGCTGGTAAATGTAATCAATATCTAGCTCCCAGTCTAAATGTCATTTTCAACCTCTTGTGCCACATTCCAAATAAATATTGCTTTTTCATTGTAACAAGCATTTGACAGGAATTTTCATATTGCATTTTTTAAAGTTCAAATGAGCCCCATGATACATGCATGATATGTTTCAAATGTAATACAGTATAGAGATACGACTGTTGGCTAATCCTAAAGCAGATCCCATATAAATCAGGTGTTCCAATAATTCTGTACAACACATACATTAAACAATGCCCTTCGACAAAGATTGCTGTATATTTGGGAATTTAATGTGGTTATGTTCCATTATGATAACAACCATAGCCAGTTTATATGCTGTCCATTTAATGCTGCTGATACTGGAAGACTGGTCAATTCAACATTACAATGCTGCACAGGGATGACAGCTGAAATAGTTATTTTAAACATCTTGGAGTCATTGGTCTATAATAATGTGTTTGTTTATCCCTGGGTGCATGCATTCAGCACCAACAGGGACATGTCACTTCTCGTTTCCTGTTTTATTGGCATTCACCCTGCACATATTTACCCAAGTGGAATTAAGTGTGTTTGTGTAGCAGTAAATAAGGCATGCACTTCCCTAATACAGCCATCCTGCTACTGTATAGTATTCACAGCTGTGGCTGAACATTGAGGCTGCAGTGGCAAATAGGGTGGGGATCTGGTGAGACCCAATCAATCACTGACAGATTACTGGTAAAGCCACTTCCAGACCCATTAAAGAGGGACCAATGCAGAATTGCAACTGAACAACTTCTAGTTTTAAGCCAACAGTGGACTTCCTGGTTATTTATCAAAGTCATTGCTGATGAGCAGCACAGCTCACTGCGCGACTGTAGTTCACAGCAGATAGAGCCGAGTGGCAGTGCAGCATTGAAAGGAGTGTTTATACCCTCAGCTGTGGCGCTGTCAGCCTTGTAGAATTTACTGTAAATCACATTGCTTTTATTGCAACATTTAGTAGCTTATCCTCTGTGGGCTCCATTCACGTCAAGCTTGTCCCCATTAGGATTTTAGCCCCAGTCCATAAAGGGACTTGGCTACACATCAACAAATAATGTGAGAAACCAAACCTTTAATTTGAATTTATTTGGGTCCCTTTCTGTTCTTTTCTACCTGGACTCTTCAGCCATCATGGAGTTTCATTATGGAGGTTGCTATAGACTTATTCTTTACCAAGCCACTTCTTCTGCCCAAACCCCCCCACAGTATATCAACCCTCCAGAGGGCTACACAATCATCGTTACTTTTATTTATATTCATGGGCTTGGTAATTTGCACTAGCTTTATTTGTTAAGATGCACCTGAGGACCCCCCCCCCCCCTCCCCCCCCCTCACTACCCCCAAAAAATATAAAAGGCAGCTAAATATTTAATTTAAGGCAGAATATTTTGTCTGCAGTCTAGACTATAAAATGAAAACATCTTCATGTGTGTTTTGCTAGATGAATGTGAAAATATGTTCTCATCTCTATTAATAGATTGATGTTAAGTTATAGATCTCCGGCATGTCCAAATAAATGTGAACAACCTAAATACAATGAACATAGAACGAGACAATTATCTTATTCCACAAAGCAGGGATCTAGAGACTAAAGTGTTTCCTATTTGTTTACAACATCTCAAATGACACAATCACTCCCTTTGAGAGCAGCCATAGTTTGTCTTTCTCTAAAGCTAGTGTTTCATGGCAGACCTAATAAACCCCCAGCAACCACTGTTGAAGTGATCAGAGGTGACACGAGTCTGTAGGCAGAAGGTTAAAAAAACAGCCAGTTACGTGCCTCTGTAAACCCCTAACCTTGTTCCTGAGGAGATTTTCACTTTGGGGGACACATGAGCAAACATTCTAGCCACACTCATTGCATCAAAGACCTACTGCTTGTTGCAGATATAGTGGGCTCAGATCGTAACCTCAGATTAATCTAAAATGTACTCTGATTATCATAATGTAGTTACCTATAAAGTGCATAATATTATTAAATTATGTTAAATCTAACCTGTTGTCTATATTATGTAAGAGACCATGAATGAACTATTTAAATAAAAGTAATTAAGTCAATGTGTTGTAGTTTAACATACAAAGGTGTCTGAATTGCAACAGCATTACTCCTCACCCTATTTGTTGAAAACACTGTATTCTGAATAGGGAAAAAAACATGCTTAAACCACAGTAACATCAATCCATGGCATGTGATAGTAACATATAGAAATACAGTTATAATACCACATTTACTGGGTTTTGTGTATTGGATTTTGTGAGAATAATACATTTTCTTTACATTAATTAATGATCTCTGGGTAATTAATGTTAATTTGGTCAATCCTAATGAACGATTAACAGTAACAGTCATACACGTGAGCAAAGGTGAAAACTGAAAAAAATATGCGAATTCCTGATCAATGTTCCTTTTTGTCTCATAACTTGATCACTCACTGTAGGAGCTTTCAGGTGGGTGATATGATAGACATGAAACTGCAGCCCTGATATGTGGGGGAGTCTAGATAATGTGTGTATTGACGTGCTGTAGCAAGAGTTCAGGGAGGCAGCTGAGCAAAATCATCTAGAATGTCCTGCCTGCTCACACAAGGACAAAAGGCACAGACAGAACATTTTCATATGAGGGAGGAGACAATGAACGTGTCTACACCTGGAAATGCACTGCGGTTGTTTTCTCCCTGACCTCTAGAGCACACTGAGGCTATGTCTCAAATGGCACCCTATTTCCTATATCGTGCACTACTTTTGACCAGAGACCTATGGACCCTGGTCAAAAGTCATGCACTATATAGCCTAGTGATAGGGTGCCATTTGGGCCGCAACCTGATCTTTTTAGAGGCTGTTTTTAGGAACAGACAGAGTCTGGTAGCTATAGTATTAACTGGGCATTGTTACACTCAGCTACTAGCACTGTTGAACAGCAGCGTGTCCTCAATTAATTCCAGGGCTGGAAACATCTCAAGCAGGAGATTAATACCTGATCTGATTACATCTACTGTACTCTTGGTCTCCTCCTTTGATTTCACCTTGTCTGATCTAAATTGAAGCAATGAGCCTTCTAGAGCCTTTTCTTCGTCAACATATTACCAATTTATCTTCCTCATCATTTTCTATCAAATAAACAATGCCATATTACCTCGCATAAACCTTAAGAGATGGAATAAGGAGGGAATGATTGGAAAAATGACAAGCAACACAGAACAATCGAGGTAGGCTATTCTTTCCCACAGGCTGCTAGCTATAGGTATCCGCTGTGCACCGCTGAATCAGTGCAGTAATTATTACCTTGGAGTGTGTGAGCTGGAGCTGGCATTGGTCAGAGCTGCACAGCGGTTGAGTCTTGTCTGCCTATGGGTAGGAATTCTCTGAAGAGCTCAGGATCTGCTGGAAATGTCATGGGGGGTCTGTGGGGAGTGCTCAAGGCTGAATCAATGCATCACTCCAAGGCCCTCGCAAATGAATTTGAGAGGGCATTGTGGGACTAACGGTGCCAGGATCCAGATCATGTGTCTAACTGGGGTTCCTCCTAGCCTGCCATCCCAATTGGCTAGAGAGATAACCTCCTCCCTTCAAGGAGCTGAGAAATGATAAAAAATAAATGGAATCTTCAAAGTAGCCACCCTTTGCCTTGATGACAGCTTTGCACACTCTTGGCATTCTCTCAACCAGCTTCACATGGAATGATTTTCCAACAGTCTTGAAGGAGTTCCCACATATGCTGAGCACTTGTTGGCTGCTTATCCTTCACTCTGCGGTCCAACTCATCCCAAACCATCTCAATTGGGTTGGGACCGGGTGATTGTGGAGGCCAAGTCATCTGATGCAGCACTCCATCACTCTCCTTCTTGGTTAAATAGCCCTTAAACAGCCTGGAGGTGTGTTTTGGGTCATTGTCCTGTTGAAAAACAAATGATAGTCCCACTAAGCACAAACGAGATGGGATGGCGTATTGCTGCAGAATGCTGTGGTAGCCATGCTGGTTAAGTGTGCCTTGAATTCTAAATAAATCACTGACAGTGTCAACAGCAAAGCACCCCCACACCATCACACCTCCTCCTCCATGCGGTGGATACAACACATGCAGAGATTATTCGTTCACCTACTCTGTGTCTCACAAAGACATGGCGGTTGGAACCAAAAATCTAAAATTTGGACTCATCAGACCAAAGGACAGATTTCCAAGTGTCTAATTTCCATTGTTTATGTTTCTTGGCACAAGTAAGTCTCTTCTTCTTATTGGTGTCCTTTAGTAGTGGTTTCTTTGCAGCAATTCGACCATGGAGGCCTGATTCACGCAGCCTCCTCTGAACAGTTGATGTTGAGATGTGTCTGTTACTTGAACTATGTGAAGCGTTTATTTGGGCTGCAATTTCTGAGGCTGGTAACTCTAATGAACTTATCCTCTGCAGCAGAGGTGACTCTGGGTCTTTCTTTCCTGTGGCAGTCCTCATGAAAGCCAGTTTCATCATAGCGCTTGATGGTTTTTGCGACTGCACTTGAAGAAACTTTCAAAGTTATTGACATTTTCTGGGTTGACTGACCTTCATGTCTTAAAGTAATGATGGACTGTCGTTTCTCTTTGCTTATTTGAGATGTTCTTGCCATAATATGGACTTGGTCTTTTACCAAATAGGGTCATGAAGCTGGTTGAGAAAATGCCAAGAGTGTGCAAAGCTGTCATCAAGGCAAAGGGTGGCTACGTTGAAGAATCTAAAATCTAAAATCTATTTTGATTTGTTTAACACTTTTTTGGTTACTATATGATTACATATGTGTTATTTCATTGTTTTGATGTCTTCACTATTATTCTACAATGTAGAAAATAGTAAAAATAAAGAAAAACCCTTGAATGAGTCAGTGTGTCCAAACTTTTGACTGGTTCTGTATATTCCCCAAATATATATTTGTCTATTTTAATAATGTAGTAAGTAAGTGATGTTGTACACTAAGAACCTTCTACACAAAGTCTTGAATGATAATAATTATTGTGTAATAATTGTTTCATTACACTCACCAGTGCATTTGACTGGGCCTATTGTCTTATGTATTTATAGCCTAATCATCAGCCTTGGTTTTATATTGAATGAACTAATCAATATATTCGTTCTTGATACTGAAGCTATACACTGAGGGCACAAAACATTAAGAACACCTGCTCTTTCCATAACATAGACTAACCAGGTGAATCTAGGTGAAAGCTATGATCCCTTATTGATGTCACTTGCTGAATCCACTTTAATCAGCATAGATGAAGGGGAGGAGACAGGTTAAACAATTATTTTTAAGCCTTGAAACAATTGAGACATGGATAATGTGTGTGTGCCATTCAGAGGGTGAATGGGCAAGACAAAATATATAAGTGCCTTTGAATGGGATATGGTAGTAGATGCCAGGCGCACAGGCTTGCGTGTGTCAAGAACTGCAACACTGCTGGGTTTTTCATGCTCATCAGCTTCCCCTGTGTATCAAGAATGGTCCACCACCCAAAGGACATCCAGCCAACTTGAGACAATTGTGCGAAGCATTGAGTCAACATGGGCCAGCATCCCTGTAGAGTCCATGCCCAGACGAATTGAGGCTGTTCTGAGGGCAAAAGGGTGCAATTCAATATTAGGAATATTTTGTACACTCAGAGTATATTCCATGTGAAATGTAGCCTATAGTTCATAATAAAAAGCAAAGCAATTCTCCAATGTAAACGCAACCTAAAATTGTCACATCTATGGAAGGAAGGGCTTTGAATTGGCCTCCCCCGACAGAATACATGCGCAGTGCGCCTCCATGCTGCCTTCTGTAGAGCAGCTGTCCAGGGTTTGGAATTCCAACATGGCAGAGGCTGTGGTCAGTCTTCCTCTCACTAACTTGGAATGGTTTCAAATCGCAAGCAGTCGCGCTTAACCCGAGCACCCATTCATCAAGCATATCCACTGGATCGATGTTACTATAATCTCTGAAGCTACCCTGTCATATATACAGGTAAGAGTTAATGTGTCTCTATCTTAGATATGAACAATTAAAAAGAAGCGAGGCTGCAATACGCAAGAGTAAGCGCTTTTTGTGGTATACCCCTTGAAACGTTCTCACACATCACGCATCATGCAGCGTAGGACCTATCCAACTATAATATATTAAAAATGTATATATAGGCATTGTCAAATGCGAAAGTCGACTATAGCTACTGCGAGGATGTGAAGTTTATGGCACGGCTGAGAATCACTCAGGCGTTCGAGCAATTAATGATTTAAGAATCAATCATTTTAATGAGAAAGTGATGAGGGCGATACAAATTGTTGCCAAGTAACTTTCAAGTGAAAACATTATGATAATCTGAAGATACACTTGGTGCGATAACTGGTGGCAGGTGGCTAATAAATACGTTGTCATTGCGCTCTTCATGGTAACAATTGGCTGTTTGTGGTATATTTTAAAAGTAATGGGACAACATCATTCATGCTGCTTTAGCCGCTTCCCCTAATGGGGTTGCAAGAAAATGTGTTTTTATATCGTCGTAGGGAGCGTCAGCAAGGAACAAGGAGTACTGATCTAGGCTTAACATTCATGGTCATGTGTTTTGCCTTTCTCTTCACATGTTATCCAAGAGCTTTTGTTGTTTTTTATTTCTTCTTAGTTATATGCATGTAGGTTAAAATGAATACCTGACGAAAGGACCCACGTTTCAAGGCAGTGAAATTCGATAGCTTAAAGGAAAAGTGCCTGTAATGAGAAGCAACCTTTGGAATTCCTCCTCGTGAAAATTCAGATTCTGCTGTTTTCCTTTCCCCTTGTTTTTAGGCGTAAGAAGACATGATCACTAGCACCAGTATTTATGGTACGTGGGACTATTTAATTTATTGATTAATTATAACTGGGAGAGTTTTCCCGGTGCGTTTATGTTGTGTATGCATGGCTCATCTTAATGTTGAAAAGTTAAACATTGAGGTTGCAATTGCAGCAATAGTTTGTTATAGAAATACCAATAATAGGTTAGTAACAATAGTTTGTTAAATGCACATAGCTGGTTGTGAATAGCATGTTTACCATGTGGATGCATTTTATTTGAGATATGCTGTACTGTGCTATTTTAGTAGAGTATATTGATTCAAAACTAAAAGTTAACTACTAATAATAATGATAATAATAACAATAGTTACTGTATAGCATATTACTGCCACTAGCCTAATAATGATAATAATGATAGTTAGGCTATTATCAGTTTTACATGGTCAAGAACAAGTTAGTGCGTAACTTCAGTCTTTTGCATTCAAATTTCGGTTCACACACTGTACATATTATTTATTTTTGCATGTGTATGAAATGTATGTATTGTCATATTTTATGCGTCAATTTATCTTTACCAGACGGGATCTGCTTCCCCTATCTGCATTAACTAAATGTTTAGTGGTGGTTTTAGCATAAACATAATGTAAAAGTAGTATTTGGGAATGGGAGACCAGCTCCCATGTCATTGGGGAAGTGATTGCTAGATGAGGGATTTCTTCCATGTATGTTATAAGCTCTAATGTATTTTCTCTCTACTGTTTTGCCTGTCTCCGATGTTCAGAAATTCAACCAATATATTAGACCATTGGCATTAGCTCCAAATTGCACTGTCATGCATCCAGTCGAGTCCAGGGGCATTTACGACGTTCATATAGACTTTTCTTATGAGCATGAAAGTGTATGGGGCATTAACTCTGTTTGTGTGGTGAAATGAATGGGTAAGTGGCCCGTCATGTTTCGACCTATGCATGTTTTATTTATCAGATATTACTTTGTATATGCCATTTATGCTATGGAGTTAATACATTGAAGTAATTTGATACCAGTAAATAACATGCCACTTTAATGGGTTCAATCTGCCTTTACAGACAGCAAAAGAGTAGAGCTAGAATAACAATTTTTGTGAACATTCAGTAAAGCTGTGTATTGTAAAGTAGACCAATGTGTGAGTTAATCAATAAGGACAATGATCAGCAGCCCAACTCCCACATTCTAAAGTGCTGTCCTTTTACTTTCACTTTTCAACATTATGGGAAACTTTGCTCATTCTTTATTTTAATATCAGAACATTCACATTCAACATTTTCACATTATTTGTCTCCATCAGAATTGGTTACCCTCTTTCTATAGCCTACAGGGGCACATATTATGACCCGTTGCAGTCCACAGCCCACCCCACAAGTGTTAGCAGTTGTTCGGGGTGATAAATAGATTTACTACAGATTCGTACTTAACATTATAATATTGACACATAAGAAATTCAGTTTCAGAACTTCCCCACTGGGCACAGACGTCAGTTCAACGTCTAGTTTTGATTTACATTTGGTTGAGTTTTCAACTAACGTGAATTCATCATGAAATCAACAAAAAATGTCACCATGTCAATGGATTGAGGTTAAAAGTTGGGTGAAAAAAATACGAAATGGCCTTAAGTTGATTCAACGTCATCACATAGATTTCTTTGGTTGAAATGACATGGAAACGACGTTGATTCAACCAGTGTTTACCCATTGGGTCTTGTTTAGCTGTATGAAGTTTTGATCCTCAAATTGAACACTTATTTTCTCAATACAAAAATCCAAATTATTTTTGTTCACACATCTCATTTTAATTTATATGCGAGGGAATTAAATAATTAACAGAGAGCTGAAGTGTGTTTTCATTCCTCTTCAGTAAAATGTACATCACAACCACTAAAATCAAATCAAAGTTTATTGGTCGCATACACAAGTTTGCAGGTGTTATAGCAGGTGCAGTGAAATACTTATGTAACTAGCTTCAACAGTGCTGTAAATGTCTCGCAAATACAATACAAATACACAAATAATCTAAATAAGACAGAAAGAAATGACAGAACAGGTCCAATTAATAATTCTGAGTAGATAATGTATATTAGCGTGAGCATGTGTCAGAATCCAGAATATAAATATGTGGTGTGTACAGACAATATATATTTTAGAAAATAAAGTGGTAGGTACAGTAGTAGGTATATTAGGATGGGCTATGTCGAGAATACAGTGCATTTGGAAAGTATTCCGACCCCTTGACTTTTTCCACATTTTGTTACGTTACAGCCTTTTTCTAAAATGGATTGAATAAATGTTTTTCCTCATCAATCTACACACAATACCCCATAATGACGAAGTGAAAACAGGTTTTTAGAAAAACAGAAACTTTATTTACATAAGTATTTAGACCCTTTGCTAGGAGACTCAAAATTGAGCTCAGGTGCGTCCTGTTTCCATTGATCATCCTTGAGATGTTTCTACAACTTGATTGGAGTCCACCTGTGGTAAATTCAATTGATTGGACATGATTTGGAAAGGCACACACCTGTATGTATAAGGTCCCACAGTTGACAGTGCATGTCAGAGCAAAAGCCAAGTCATGAGGTCGAAGGAATTGTCCGTAGAGTTCCGAGACAGGATTGTGTCGAGGCACAGATCTGGAGAAGGGTACCAAAACATTTCTGCAGCATTGAAGGTCACCAAGAACACAGTGGCCTCTATCCTTCTTAAATGGAAGAAGTTTGGAACCACCAAGACTCTTCCTAGAGCTGGTCGCCCGGCCAAACCGAGCAATCGGGGGGGAAGGACCTTGGTCAGGGAGGTGACCAAGAACCTGATGGTCACTCTGACAGAGCTCCAGAATTCCTCTGTGGTGATTGGAGAACCTTCAAGAAGACAACAATCTCTGCAGCACTCCACCAATCAGGCCTTTATGGTAGTAGAGTGGCCAGACGGAAGCCACTCCTCAGTAAAAGGCACATGACAGCCCGCTTGGAGTTTGCCAAAAGGCCCCTAAAGGACTCCCAGACCATGAGAAACAAGATTCTCTGGTCTGATGAAACCAAGATTGAACTCTTTGGTCTGAATGCCAAGCGTCACGTCTGGAGGAAACCTGGCACCATCCCTACGCTGAAGCATGGTGGTGGTAGCATCATGCTGTAGGGATGTTTTTCAGTGGCAGGGACTGGGAGACTAGTCATGATCGAGCTAAAGATTAACGGAGCAAAGTACAGAGAGATCCTTGATGAAAACCTGCTCCAGAGTGCTCAGGACCTCAGACTGGGGCGAAGGTTAACCTTCCAACAGGACAACGACCCTAAGCGCACAGCCAAGACAATGCAGCAGTGGCGTCAGGACAAGTCTCTGAATGTCCTTGAGTGGCCCTGCCAGAGCCCGGACTTGAATCCGATCGAACATCTCTGGAGAGACCTGAAAATAGCTGTGCAGCGACGCTCCCCATCCAACCTGACACAGCTTGAGAGGATCTGCAGAGAAGAATGGGAGAAACTCCCTAAATACAGGTGTGCCAAGCGTCATACCCAAGAAGACTCAAGGCTGTAATCGCTGCCAAAGGTTCTTCAGCAAAGTACTGAGTAAAGGGTCTGAATGCTTATGTAAATGTGATATTTCAGTTATATATTTTTTTATAAATGTGCAAACATTTATAAAAACCTGTTTTTGCTTTGTCATTATGGGGTATTGTGTGTAGATTGATGAGGGAAAAAAACAATTTAATCAATTTTAGAATAAGGCTGTAACGTAACAAAATGTGGAAAAAGTCAAGATGTCTGATTATTTTCAGAATGCACTGTACGTACACAGTGAGTAAACAACAGTATATAAAAAATAATATGAGGTGACCAGCATTCAATGACTACACTGAGTGTACAAAACATTAAGAAAACCTTCCTAATATTGAGTTGCACCCCCTTTTGCCCTCAGCACAGCCTCAATTCGTAAGGGCATGGACTCTACAAAGTGTCGAAAGCGTTCCAAAGGGATGCTGGCCGATGTTGACTCCAATGCTTCCCACAGTTGTGTGAAGTTAACTGGATGTCCTTTGGTTATTGGACCATTATTGATACACACGGAAACTGTTGAGCGTGAAAAACCCAGCAGCATTGCAGTTCTTGACACACTCAAACCGGTTTGCCTGGCATCTACTACCATACCCCATTCAAAGGCAATTCAATATTTTGTCTTGACCATTCACCCTCTGATTGGCACACAATCTATCTCTCAATTTACTCAAGGCTTAAAAATCCTTATTTCTCTTGTCTCTTTCCCTTCATCTACACTGATTGAAGTGGACTGAACAAGTGACATCAATTAGGGATCATGTTCCTAATGTTTTGTACACTCAGTGTATATACATGGGGCATTAGTCTCAAGATGCAGGGTAGAGTACCGGGCAGGTAGCCGGCTAGTGATGTCTGAAGACCTAGAGATATCAAAGCTGTTTTTCACTCTCTTGGTCCCGGCTTTGATGCATTTGCCTAATAGAAGGTAGCAGAGTGAACAGACCGTGGGTCAGATTCTTGATGATCTTTTTTGCCTTCCTTTGACACCGAGTGCTGTAAAGGTCATGGAGGGCAGGCAGGGTGCCCCCGGTGATGCGTTGGGCTGTCCGCACCACCCTCTGGAGAGCCATGCGGTTCAGGGTGGTGCAGTTGCCATACCAGGCGGTGATGCAGTCCAACAGAATGCTCTCAATGGTGCATCTGTAAAAGTTTGTGATGGTCTTCGTGGCTAGCCATCTGAGGTTGTAGAGGTGCTGTTATGCCTTCTTCACCACGGTGTCGGTGTGGTGGGACCATTTCAGTTCCTTGGTAATGTGCACACCAAGGAACTTGATGCTTTTGACCCTCTCCACTGTGGCCCCGTCAATGTGGATGGGGGCGTGCTCCCTCTTCTGGCTCCTGTAGTCCACAATCAGGTCCTTTGTTTTTCTGACATTGAGGGAGTGGTTATTTTCCTGGCACCACTCCGCCAGGACTCTAACCTCCTCCCTGTAGGTTGTCTCGTCGTTGTTGGAGTGTTTTGCTGTAATGTGTTTTCATAAAAGCGGACATGATCATACATGTGTTTTAAGGCACTTTGTTTGTACTTCTCAGTGCTTTTTCACATGCCTGATGGTTTTAGGTGAAACTAACTAATTGCATTCAGCACTCACTCTCAAGATGTTGCTGTGTGGTTTAAAAACATAATGCTTTTTGAAATACATGAACATCTTACATTTTAGATATAGTTATGAGTACAGTATTCTTAACTTTAGTTATTAGCAGCTGATGATACAATAGATAAGAATAGAGAACATGGACCTAGTCCCGTTAGCGACCATGTCCTAACGTAGCGCCGGGTCCATAGGCTGCTCATAGGTGATTTTCTTTAGTCGTGATTTAACCTTTTGGCTTCTCCAGTGTGTGTGGTAAATACCCTGACAGCTCTATTTATTCGTCATTTGGTTGCACTTCTGATTGCAATCTAAGCTGTGTGGTTGACATGGATCCTCATCTTGGATTTTGTGGGGGGCTTGATGACAGATGCTGACCCCTCCCCTTTTCACCACCCTCTTCGCCTGATGCCTGGCATGTTGACATGTTAGCAGAGTACTTACAGGCAAATACTGTTGCTTGATATATCATAGGTTTTGATAATGTGACTACACTCTACTACAGACTTGTTGCAATTGTTTTTCATTGCATCCACATTTCTTGTAACACCCTTCATAATTGTTGGTTTTATATTGGGAAATACAGTATGTAATTGCTGCAATTAGGCAAACAAATATTTTTGAAACATATAATTAATGGCTTAATCATAAATAATCCGAATGTAATGTACATGCACACACTCCTAAATAGTTTAAATATACATATTACCATCTGCTTTTTGAATTGATTAAACAAATGGATGTAATTTTAGTTGTTTCTTGTTTAACTTTTTTTTGTTTAACTTTTTTCCTACAATACAACTATATACATTGTATACAGTATGCATAGGAATCATATACCTACAGTTAATAGTGCTGCTGTTAAAAGAGGAGTGAATCCAGAGAACATCTTTGAAGTCCTAAAAAGGGTTAAGCTGATAAAGCTGTAAGATAGGACATGCATTTGATCTGAATGCTGCTGACCATTTATAGTACAATACAATTCAAATTGTTCTCTTCAGCAACCCTTGAGTGAAGAACATAGGCTATATATGCATTCTGGATGGTATACGATACGATACCACCGCATTTTCTTCTTATTGGAGCAACAAGTCCTCGCAAAACATAAAAGTCACAGAGACTAATGATACACTACATTACCAAAAGTATGTGGACACCTGCTCGTCAAATATCTCATTCCAAAATCATGGGCATTAATGTGAAGTTGGTCCCCCCTTTGCTGCTATAACAGCCTCCACTCTTCTGGGAAGGCTTTCCACTAGATGTTGGAACATTGCTGCGGGGACTTGCTTCCATTCAGCCACAAGAGCATTAGAGAGGTCGGGCACTGATATTGGGCGATTAGGCCTGACTCGCAGCCGGCATTCCAATTTATCCCAAAGGTGTTCGATGGGGTTGACGTCAGGGCTCTGTGCAGGCCAGTCAAGTTCTTCCACGCCGATCTCGACAAACCATTTCTGTATGGACCTCGCTTTGTGCATGGGGGCATTGTCATGCTGAAACAGGAAAGGGCCTTCCCCAAACTGTCGCCACAAAGTTGAAAGCACAGAATCATCTAGAATGTCATTGTATGCTGTAGCGTTAAGATTCCCCTTCACTGGAACTAAGGGGCTTAGCCCAAACCATGAAAAACAGCCCAAGACCATTATTCCTCCTCAAACAAACATTACAGTTGTCATTGGGGCTAAGCCCCTTAGTTGGAGCAGGTAATGTTCTCCTGGCATCCGCCAATCCCTGATTAGTCCGTCGGACTGCCAGATGATGAAGCATGATTCATCATTCCAGAGAAGGCGTTTCCACTGCTCCAGAGTCCAATGGCGGCGAGCTTTACACCACTCCAGCCGCAATTGGCATTGCGCATGGTGATCTTAGGCTTGTGTGTGGCTGCTCGGCCATGGAAATCAATTTCATGAAGCTCCCGACGAACAGTTCTTGTGTGGCCCACCGCTTCGCGGCTGAGCCGTTTTTGCTCCTAGACTTTTCCACTTCACAATAACAGCACTTACAGTTGACCGGGGCAGCTATAGCAGGGCAGAAATTTAATGAACTGACTTGTTGGAAAGGTGGCATCCTATGACGGTGCCACGTTGAGTCATTGAGCTCTTCAGTAATGCCATTCTACTGCCAATGTTTGTCTATGGAGATTGCATGGCTTTGTTCTCGATTTTATACACCTGTCAGCAATTGGTGTGGCTGAAATAATGAAATCCACTAATTTGTAGGGGTGTCCACATACTTTTCTATATATAGTGTATTTCAATTCCTATCCCCTCTCAGTAAATGGAATGAAATAAACCTCAACATTCACTGGTCAAACGTTTGTTTTTTAGACAATATTTGTGTTAATCTTCACTCTAGCATTTTCATAACCAACATCATACATTATGATTTATCATACATACTGTATATGTATACGCTTTTATAAGTAATGTAGTTGTATCGTAGAATATATGTGTTTTGAAGATATGAATTCCACCATGTCAGATCCTAGGGATCCCAACCTGTCCTTCAGTAAATCATTAGCAGAGAGAGGTAGCGTCAACATCTGAAGTAGAGTCCAGGGCCATAACATACAGTGCCTTCAGAAAGCATTCATACCACTTGACTTATTCCACATTTTGTTGTGTTACAGCCTGAATTTAAAATAAAATCTCACCCATCTACACACAATCCCCCATAATGACAAAGTGATTTTTTTTTTTTTTTAATGTTTGCTAATTTATTGAAAATGAAATACATTAAAAATAATTTACATAACTATTCACACCCCTTTGCTATGAAACTCCAAATTGAGCTAAGGTGCATCCAATTTACTTTGATCATCCTTGAGATGTCATTACAACTTGATTGGAGTCCACCTATGGCCAATTCAATTGTTTGGACATGATTTATAAAGAAAGGGATTTTGGGGATGGGGGAGGGTCTATTAGAAGTTAGTAGGGCTCTTTTTTATTTTCTCAAAAGCACTGAATTAGGTAGGAGGATTTAGAAATGTTGTAAACCGTGATTGACCACACACTCCAGCACAGTAGGTGGCGGCATGCACCTTTAACGTTGGTTTGCGGACCGCCATTATATCATAGAAGAAGAAGAAGTCAGAGCAAAAACTATACTATGAAGTCCAAGGAACTGTCCTTAGATCTCTGAGATAGAATAGTGATGAGGCATATATCTGGGGAAGGACATAAAACAATTTATAGGGTGTTGAAAGTTTTCAAGAGCAGAGTGGTCTCCATCATTGGGAAATGGGAAAAATATGGAACTACCCAGACTCTGCCTAGAGCTGGCCGTCTGACCAAACTGAGCAACCGGGCAAGAAGGACCTTGGATAGGGAGGTGACCAAGAACCCAATGACCACTCTGAAAGAACTACAGAGTCCCTTGGCTGGGAGATGGGAGAACCTGCCAGAAGGACAACAGACTCTACAGCATTTCACCAATCTGGGCTTTATGGGAGAGTGGCCAGACGGAAGCCACTCCTGAGAAAAAGGCACATGACAGTACGCCTGGAGTTTGATCTGATGAGACATACATTTAACTCTTTGGCCTGAATGCAAAGTACTATGTGTGGAGAAAAACAGTTACAGCTCAGCACCCATCTAACACCATCACTACCGTGAAGCATGGTGGTGGGAGCATCATGCTATTGGGATGCTTTTCAGCGGCGGGACTGGGAGACTGGTAGGGATAGAGGGAACAATGAATGGAGCCAAATACAGGCAAATCCTTAATGAGAACCTGCTTTAGAGTGCAAACAAACCTTAGACTGGGGGGCGAAGATTTATGTTCCAACAGGACAATGACCCCAAGCATACAGCCAAAGCAACGCTGGAATGGCTTCAGAACAAGAATGTGAAAGTCCTTGAGTAGGCCAGCCAAAGCCCAGACTTGAATCCCCTTGAAAATCTATAGAAAGACTTGAAGATTGCTGTTCATTGCCGCTCCCCATCTAACTTAATGGGAGAAAATCCCCAAATCCAGATGTGCAAAGCTGATACAGACGTACCCAAGACAACTCAAAGCATAATGAAGTAGTGGATTTTAACATTGTCTGTAGATAGCATACCTTCCTCCCTCCCTCAGCGAGCTACAGTAAAGGGTGTGTTATGATAAGTGAGGGCTAGAATTGGCTTCAGTGGAAGATGTGACCAGAGCCATTTCTTGTGGGATGGTGTGAATGAATAAGACTGACAGTTTGTATTGTCCTCTAATGGTGACAATTAAAGCAAGCTTGTGACTAACTTAAGTTACTTCTGTGTAAACACCCCCTGGGAGGTCTGTGGGGCTGTTGTAAATTGATGAAACACTCATCCGTTCAGACAGATACATTTGTCAGTAACTGTAACAAATCCCATTCAGTCTCTCCCATCTCAATTCTAGACAAAGCCGTGCGCAAATGAAATCAGTGCAGGCTTGTCATCTTTAAGCAAAAATGTTAAGTGTTGTCTTTCGTGCTTTTCATCTGAAAAGCGAGGGAGACCCCAAGGGAGTGAGACATGCAAATAGAACAAATCCCATCTCTTCTCAATGCAGCATTCCCCCTTTCCTCTCCAATGCCCCTCTCTCTCTCTCTTTCTCTCCCTCTCTCTGTCTCTTTCGTCTCCCTCATGGCAGCTTGCTATGTTATCTTTGTATGTTTCTCGGTACGCTGACAATTCCTCCAGTGATCTAAGTTGGGTTGCTTTAGAAAGTGGAAGCAGCTGTCTGTTGCTATACTGAGAGACGTGTGTGCTCCACTGCAAAGATGAAGGACCATGTATCCTTGACATCCTCCCCCCCTCCTCCCCTCCCACCCCCTATACCATGTCATTTAGACACAGGGGCTGTCGGCTCACTGTTTTTTTCTTTTCTTTTCTGACTGACAGCATATAGCATAGACATTTTATAAAATGCATGTGTGTCCATTACCTGTTGCTTGTGGTAGTGGTATTAATTTGAGTTTAAAAAGCGCTAAGATCATTTCCGTCCGTCTCTTGAAGCCCTTGTCTTTAAGAGGTTTAACCTCAACTAACATATCTGCTTGACATTTACTGTACATGTTGTAGAAAGAGCAGCGTTTTTCAAACACTTGCTTTATTCAATCTTTCTGAAGATTACAGTTAGGATTTGACTGTTGTGTTTAGTGTATTTAGAGCCAGATTACCTCTAACCTTACCTTCACCTTAACCCTAGCCATCACCCTTAAAACCATAATCAGTGGATATAGAAAATAGTAAAATAATGAACATTTGCACTTAACATTGTAATATGCATCCTTCGAGAGAATAGTAAAAAAGACTATGTTTTTAGGCATGATACCAGGTTGCAGTCAACCCATAAATTGTTTGACTGACCAACATGTTAGTCTGCATATCCTCATCCATCCTTTTAAATAAATCTTACTGTTGCATAGTGCATTGAGCTTACTTAGTGATAACCTAAAATACTTTCAAAATTCATACAGCAAGGGTGGTTAATTCAGGCCATGTATGTCATACAGGTAATTCAAAATGATTTAAATGGAGTGTAACTCTGTGTTTAAATCCATTTTCTTGCCATTTGAAACAATGGTTTTGTTTCATCTCCTTTACATAATCCTCTCTGCACTCATAAAGAGTGGAGGCAGCTCAGAGCCTGTTGGGGATTGGCTAGAATAGACAATCCCCAGGTGTACAAAACTAGGTTTAGTAGTAATGCTTTAAATCTGGATTTGTAGAAGATTCATGTGCATTCATAGATTTTATTCAGTAATTATCATACCCCCAGTGGCAGCAAGAGAGACATTTGCCTAAATCACTGATGTCCTCATTACACTGTTTACATTTTAATTAGATTTGCTAAACTTTTGATTTCTAATGGCCATAATGATCTTTAGTTCAAGGGAGGTGGAGGCTCCATGCTGATCATACAGTTATACTGCACTGCTAGGAGGAGCCTTTTTCTGTTGACACCTCACCATGCTAGGAAATAGTTTGGTCTTTTATGTGTTTGTGAGGATATAAACAAATACCTTTTGCAGGTTTAATCACTGACCCCTTAGCAAGACTACCTGCTTCAAATGTCAGTTTTATGCCTCCCATAGAGTACTCTTATCAACATGTTTAGGCTAGGGGAATGATTGTGAAATTGTTACCATATCGAAAAAATTTAAAGAAGTTTGATATTTTGAAATAACAGTAAATTGTTTTGCACTTGCATGGACATGTATAGGTTGCTGAATGTGGATCCTTAAAGCAGATCTTGCCATGTGAGGTTGCCTATTGTACAGAAGGAAATGTCAGACACTCGAGGATTCTATTCAAAACATTCTACAATTTCATGATTTTCAAACATCAGAGACACTTAGAAATTGTTGGAGTTCATCATTCTGTTCTTGTACGTAGCTTATCATTGAACAACCTTGAAAAGAGAGGCACTTTTTCCTGCTGCAAGGTGTTTCCTTGCATAATGCTGTTAGAGTTTTCTATAGCGATTGAAGCACCTCACAAGAGAATAAGCGAAAACGCAATATGTTACTGTATTGAAATTCCACTTGTCTTCTCACAAAGCACGTGTCTAATCTTTCGAGCGAGGCCACCATCCTTGGTAGCTTCCAAGCTCATGCATTCAACAAGTCTGGAACAGAACACATACTCGACTCGATTCTGGTCAAAGCTTATAATTAACATTTAGTCTCTTTTCAGAGCTAGGGTAAATCTAAACTCACACAATAGTTGACATAATTTTATTTACAATAATATCCTCCATCCTTTGAATGTGAAATGTGAGTGTTTGAAATTCATTGTATTATTCAAAGTTCATATTATCTTCTCTTCATCTTAGTCAACTTTGTGTTGAATTGCAAATGGAAATTTGGAAGGAGTCTACTGTAATTCAGCCTCCATAACCATAAAAATGCCAGGTTGATTTATTTTGATTAGAGATTTTACGACAAAAGGCATCAGTAGCTATGTGTAATGCTTCTTACTGACTATATTAGAATAGATTCGCATAATGACACCATAGTTTTGTAATTACTGTATTGAAATTAGTGTCTCAATAAAGATCTACATGAATATTCAAGAGACCAGGCATGCGTTTGTGTGAATCTGAAAGTCAATGTTTTGGCTCCATTTCTGTCTTGGAAATTCCTTCTGGAATGATGAATAGAGTCATCACGTTGACTGGTTAATAGTCTCAAATTGATATTTTGATGTTCCACTAAAGATCACATAAAAGAAGTCAGATCTTAATTAGGAAGATGATCATAGGGAGATGCTTGCTATCAGGGGTGCTCGATAACTTCCCAATGATTCATTCATCCTCGGCGGAGCCGTGTGGCTGACAGGTTGGCTGGGTGCCAGGGACTGGCAGAGATAACCTTGAGTGCCTGGGAGAGACTGGGTCTGAGGCCTGTCTGCAGGAGAGGAGAGCCGGTGAGGGGAGAAGAGAGGAGAGGGGCTGGTACACTACCATGGAGGTTTAAGGCGCAGGCTGCAGCGGGCAGGCTGAGTGTGTCTGCAGTTTCACAGTGATGTGATGATATCAACCACTGCAGGGGTGAGTGAGTGCTACTGGCCCTGGCGGGGGCAGGGGAGCTGCTGCTAATGATGCTACGTAGTGTGATTATCTCATCCTGCCTTCTGCACTTAGAGCATGGCGCTGGGCTCTTTAAATGGCCAGGGGACATACTGCAGACAACCCTGGTTCATCCTAGGCTTTCAGGGAACATTTCATACATCCTGTTTTTCCTTTAGACTTTAGACTTAGTTCAATCCCATAAAGCACTAGGAGATGTATGCTTGTGTCTAAAGTTATAGAGTGTTTTTCAGATGAATAGATGAGCACAGCGAACAAAGTGGTTTATTGCTCACATTGTTTTCATAGGTAGAAAAGCACAGCAGAACAGTTTTGCATGAGCAAATGAAAAGCTGCCTACTTGTTGCCTGTTGATTGATATTGTTTATTTGGTCGACCAACAGCAGCAATATATTACTGGACAGTATAATTATCATCCCCAGAGGACTGGACATATTTTTTAAAGATGTTGCAAACCACCTCCTTCTTACCAATCACCTTCTTCACCCCGTTTAAATTACCCTATTTTTAGCGACAAAAGTACAATCAGTTTGGTTTCAAATTAGCTTGAAAGTTTCCAGAAAGTTCATTTGAGTTTCTACACAATACTGTTGCACAGTGATATTTGTTTGTATATGTATATAATTAATAATCTCCCACTTTGACACTGAAATGTATTGTGCAATATAACATCTTTAACCCTGTCAATGTCCTATGGTTAGATTGTGTGGACTAGGTGTGGATAGACTCAAAGCCAATGTTTATGATCAGATTTGAACAGTTCTTAGTAATACCAGGTATATGGGGTCTTTGTCTCTCTCAGACAGACTAGTAGAGTATCCCATGTCTGTTATAGACAGATCACCATGGAAAGGCTTGTTTTGTGTGTGGCCTATTTGAGGGCCCCTCTTAGTGTCCACATGGAATTAGATTAATTTAAACCTGGAGAAAAAAAAGAGTCCTCATAAAGAGTTCAGCATCATCCTGGAGCTTTATGAGGGTTGACACTTCTTCTGTGTTCATTATCAGGAAATCACCTCAGGGAGTAGTGTTGACTTTGCATGGTCTAAAATAGCTGTTACAGAGCACTGTTCCATGCTCTCTGGTTCACTTAGATTCCGGGGCTCGGGGGAGGGAGGTGGAAATACCCAATCAACGTTTTGCTGAGAAATCTTAAACATTGTTTTAATTCTCTCTCTTTCGAAAAGGGAATCAAGTCTGCTAAAGCCTATATTGGCGGTCTATCCCTCTGAAGTATGTTCTGTGTTCCAACCTTTATTCTAGTTAAGTTGGTGCCTGGAGGAAAGTATGCACTCTGAGTAGACTAGGGGACAAACTAATGCCCCCTTTTGGAGTGTAGTTACCCATATGTGACCCATATGTGGATTCGGTCCTATGTAGCAACATACATTTTTTATTTTTTTTTACATGGGATAAAAATTGAGACAAATGCTAGAACATTGTATATCATATACTGCAGTTGAGGAACAATTGGAAAGTAATTCTGCTTTGAAAGTTGATTAACTTCTAACCTCACTTTTGAGAAAATGGCCCGTGAATGTTTTGGTACACCTACTGGAGAGCTCTTCCTTGTCTACACCCATTCAGCATCATTCACATCCTCTTAAGACTTAACCCCACCCATCTCTTGAAGGATTCACAGTGTAGTAAACAACCAAAGATTTAAAGACTAAAAGATTAGTAAAAATACACTTGATCTAGTCCTTGGCCTATATCCTAATCTGACTTTGGTGCAGGTCATGTTGTTCTTCACATTACCGTCTCTGGTAAAGACACACTATATCAAATAAAATAAATGTTTATTTGTCACATGCACAGCATACAGAAGGTGTAAATGGTACAGTGAAATGGTTACTTGCATAGTGTAGTCTTTTGTTTAGACATGTAGCTAGCTAGCTAAACAATTAACCATAATCCCAACTCTAATGCTGCGTTCAAAACAACTGGGAACTCGAAAATCTCGGACTTCCGACTTCAGTGCGTTCAAAACAACTGGGAACTCGGAAATCTCAAACTTCTGACTTCAGTGCGTTCAAAACAACTGGGAACTCTGAAAAAAAAACTAGCTCCGACTGGGAAAAATCTATTTGAACGGTCATCCAACTCATAATTCCAACTCAGGAACTTGGACCTCTTTCTAAAGCTCCGACTTTCCGACCTGAAGATCACTGACGTCATGATTTGAGTTCCCAAATCGTGGCAATACTACCATGCATGAATCTGCAGGTAACTAAAGCTAACAAACTAGGTTCAATGTTCGATGGCTAGCTAACATAAGGCTATAACTAGCAATGCAAATGTCTTTCTGAGATACAAATAATATTACTACACAGATCATACATGTAACGTTAGCTAGCGAGCCAGCCAGCGAACGTTAGCTAGCTAGCTAACAGTGCGCTTTAACTTGCAATGAAAATGACTTTCTGACAAAATTAGAAACTTGTAGCTAGACTCTTACCCGTATACATGGATGAACGTTTCTCCCTCTCTGTCATGGATGCCATGGTTTCCCTTAGTTTGAAGATGTAATCCAGAGACAGGTGTTTTATACAACAGCCTTCTATGTTCTCTTTTGGACTCTCTACGCATTTGGCAATCATCTCTCTGCTTCCACTGGGTATTCCACTGATTTCAAAACTCGGTCAACTTCTTCTGTGACAACGACACCGTTTCTTCCCCACCAATGTCATCAGAAGACTCTACAATGTCTGGATCAATGAAAATGTTCTTACCTAAATCAGGGATTTCCTCATTGTCTGATTGATTTTCAGAATCAGAAAGAGTCCGCATGGCACGGTCGTCCTCCAGAAAGTAGTCCAGCAAAACCTTTTCAGTTCTTCAAGATATCTTTCAAACAAAGCCGCAGTAGAAAGGATTATTCACACATACTGAGCAGCTCATGTTATAGACAGAAGCTGCAACTCCCGTACGGACATCGCCATGCGTCCTCCGAAACACGACCCTGCCAAGCTGCACTGCTTCTTGACACACTGCCCACTTAACCCGGAAGCCAGCCGCACCAATGTGTGGGAGGAAACACCGTACAACTGGCGACCAAAGTCAGCGTGCATGCGCCCAGCCGCCACAAGGAGTCGCTAGAGCGCGATGGGACAAGGACATCCCAGCCAGCCAAACCCTCCCCTAACCCGGAAAAATAAAAAATATAAACGTTATAATGCCTCTCCTGTGAAGTAGTGACGTGCAACATACACCTAGCTTCTTGAAACGAGTCACATATTATACTGACCTCATGTACTCTGATTTGTTCATATTCTGTGTTTAATCAAAAGGAGCAACATGGCAGATATTGAGACTGGTTGGTTGACTAATCAGCTGATTACTGTAACTGACCAGTTGTCAGTGCTTTGCACCCAAAAGTCATCAGTACATATTGCTATACCAAAAAGCTAGCTTCCAATCCGGGGGCTTTCTTTGTCTTTAAATGTAACATATAAATGTAACAAAGGAAAGAAAAGTGTTAAAATTAGGTAGTAAAACAGGAATCCGTCATCTAAGGGAGGTTCTTACACAAGCACCATTTATAGCCAAAATATCATAATGTTAATATTAATGGAACATTATTCGATTTTTATCAGCACACTTGGCACATGTAGATATAGCCCTATGCCAAACCCTGACTGCATCTGCTCTCCCACATCTTCCACCATATCCCCAGAGCCTTCAGCCAGCCCTGTTGTTTCCATTATTCATTCCAAAAGTTTCATGTAGTATGGGAGCCTAGGGGGGGTGATTTTTTGGGGGGAGTCTGACAAAATGTATGTAGAGCAAAGTCACCGCTTTATGCAAAATATGCTCTGCCTTGGGAGGCAGTGGTCTCATGTAGGAGGTGCGAGTGCTTGGACAGGGGATGAGGCATGCATGGTGGCAGCCTGTGTGTGCCTGTCAGTCTGTCACCCAGACCTAATGTTCCTCCCTAGAGGTACCTGAGGGAGTCCCGACCAGCACCCAGTCTGCCTCAGCTGCCGGCCATTCGGTGACAATGGTTTCCCACAGAGAGGGGAAGTGTCATTGTATGTAGGTAAACTAGTGACATATGACTGGAAACATGCAGTTCGTAGACACTTGGGCTGAAAGTAAAGTAGTCTTGCTTCTTTGCCTTCTCCCTCTTTCTCCCTCTCTATACTGGACTAGAGAGAAAAAAACATCAAGCTCCACAACCGTGGTGGAATACATTGACAAAGTCAAAGATATGAATAAAAAGGATGCAAATCATTTGGCATAAAATAGGCATACTATATGTAGAAGGTTGTGTACCTTTTTGAAAGGCCTTTGCTAATAATTGCAAACGAGTGAAGATTTTGTGCGTAGGGCTTCAGGCAACTTTTCTAGGTCAGAAGTCATGGAGGTCAGTGTTACACTCCCAGCAGCCTCAGTTCAACCCTAGCTCTGGAAATAGAACATGCAACGTCATTGAGCCAGAAGGGATGTGGATTCCAGACCTCAGTGGCCAGAGGCTGCACATGTGGAATCTGCTCATGTATTTGACGTAAGTGTTTGAAACTTGGAATGCTCCCAGTGGGTTGTTGTCATTTCATGAATACCCAAATGAACAGCTCGGTGATAGCCTTGCGCAAAGCATTCACGTATTCTAGAGACTTTCTGTTGACTATTCATCAAGGGGACTCGTAGGCCTACCAGCTAAAAGCAGATTTGCTAAACATTATGCACACTACCTGCAAGCGAGACAAAATGGAATGAATAAATCAGAAATGTGTTATGAGGGAAATATATGATCTGTAAAACATTGCCCTATTTTAGGCTAGTCATCAGGATCTAACAGTGTTTTCTCTCCATAACGAGCTTTCATTCTGAACAACAGAAGGTGAGCTTTTAAGACTGTTTATTGCCCAGTGAGTGCTGGGTCAGGGATGATGGTAAATACGGAAGAGGACAATGGACATAAATCTTCTTGATAAAGCAATAAGGCCCGAGAGGCCATGGTATCTCGTGAAAATGGGTATTGCTAGGGGGTGCTGTTAGACACTGAGTAACATTAACAATATACTGTATCACGGGCCCCAGTGCATTATCTCTTTATTAAAACACATCCACCCACATTTTCATAAAAGAAAGATGATCAGATGTTTCACGAAGATCCTTCCTCAAATCACTGTTCAGTTACTAAGCAACGCTACTAACAATACACCAATGTAGGAAGGCAATACGAAGGAGCGTAGAGTTTAAACAATTCCTCATGAAACACCTCATTTCTCCAACCAATCTAATCAATCAGTAGTGAACTGTTCCAATATTGTGAATATTCTCGCAAATAACTTATTTACAATAAGGTAAACTGCTGGTGCTGTTTTTCTGTCAGCTTGATATTATAGTTCAGAATTAATCACCATTAATGAGCAGACCTCTGTTGCAACCAGGGGGGGGGGGGGTAGATCAGCTTAATATTGCAGATAGATTGTAACTTCCATCAATGTAATTGTCTGCATCACTTCCAATCCCCCATGTTTATATATAATATATATATATATATATATATATATATATATATATACAGTGGGGGAAAAAATTATTTAGTCAGCCACCAATTGTGCAAGTTCTCCCACTTAAAAAGATGAGAGAGGCCTGTAATTTTCATCATAGGTACACCTCAACTATGACAGACAAAATGAGAATTTTTTTTCTCCAGAAAATCACATTGTAGGATTTTTAATGAATTTATTTGCAAATTATGAGTGAAAACCTCCTTCCATCAGCAAGGGCATTGAAGGAGTGGCTTTGTAAGAAGCATTTCAAGGTCCTGGAGTGGCCTAGCCAGTCTCCAGATCTCAACCCCATAGAAAATCTTTGGCGGGAGTTGAAAGTCCGTATTGCCCAGCGACAGCCCCAAAACATCACTGCTCTAGAGGAGATCTGCATGGAGGAATGGGCCAAAATACCAGCAACAGTGTGTGAAAACCTTGTGAAGAAAAAAACTTTGTTATTGACCAAATACTTATTTTCCACCATAATTTGCAAATAAATTCATTAAAAATCCTACAATGTGATTTTTGGATTTTTTTTCCTCATTTTCTCTGTCATAGTTGACGTGTACCTATGATGAAAATTACAGGCCTCTCTCATATTTTTAAGTGGGAGAACTTGCACAATTGGTGGCTGACTAAATACTTTTTTCCCCCACTGTATATATATACATACACACATACATACATATATATACATATATATATACACATACACATACACATACACATACACACATACATACACATATACATATACAAACATACACACACATACACACCCACATACATACATACATACATACATACATACATACATACATACATACATACATACATACATACATACATACATACATACATACATACATACATATACATACATATCCTTAAAAAATATATATGTATTCCCCTTTATTACTTTCCAACCCCGCCACCCTTGCCCCACTTGGAGTAAACTAGTGAACAACAACGCCTAGGCCTCTACTTTTTATGGACACAATCAATTTTACAGTAATTACATTTTGTTTGTTCTTTCTCCTGAACTTCTTCTACTCTCAACCTCTCCGATCATTTTCATGATGTCCATCCGGTTTGCTTCTATATGTCATATCTTTCTAACTGTGCTCCTTCACAAAAGCTCCCAACCTACAACCCATACACTTATTATGGACACAGCGTGCCTACATTATTAGTTATCTTGTTATTGTTTGTTGTTAGTTGTTATTAGTCCCATCCTTCAATTCCATTCAACACCTCCCATCTATCTTTTAACACCATCCATATAGGATTTCTATTTGCCATATATATTTCAACTGTACTGTGATGTCTTACAAAAGTTCTGAACCTTTCTATTCTCATTGTTTCTACAGATTGTGAATTGAAAATAAACATTTTTGCTAATAGTATTATTATGTTATTGATCGATTGACTATGACTTTTCAGATCACCCAGTAGTGCTATCTGCAGGGTTAGCTCCAGGTAAATATTGCAATCCTTTAGCCATTCCTGGACATGTGTCCAAAAACAAGCTACAAATGGACAGTACCAAAACAAATGATATAATGATTCTGTGTCTTCGCAGCATTTGATCATTCTTAAAATATGATTGCACCGCATGTAATGGCTCGGGCTCACAGACTAGGAGCCATGTGTGTGTACTGTATTACCAAGGTATGTTTTCTGATGTGACTGTCTGTCTGCCGGTGGAAAAAAGTCGATCAGATCTGATGAGATCCTGAACCTTATAGCATGCCCATGCCAAGCTATTTATATACTGCTATTATGCTATTTTTAGGTCCACACGATGCAAAGAGACAATTCACATTTGAGCAATGGGTGACTGTAAGTTGTGTATATTGATGATTGGGATTTGTTTCTTAATAGAATTGTGTCTAATTAATTAGCTTTTAATTGGGAGAAGGCAGAACATGCAAATGCAGCACACTCTGATTCAATCGTTATTTAAACTGCATAAATAACTGTACATCGGCATCTACTTAATGGAATATCCTCGTTCTTTGTAGCATTTAGCTTTAAGTAGTAATCAGAACAGGTCATTCTGGTGTGTGGAAACGATACATCTAATGGATTAAGGATAAATAAGACAGAAAAACATCAGAAATGAGAAAGAAACATTTAGGCTCTCAATTATTATCGTTGACCATTATTTATTTTACCATATCTGTTTTAAGTCCAAACGCAGGGATTATAATCAAAGTTTCACCTCGATCCATTGTTCCAAATCCTCATGTCAGAAATTTACTTTCCCCCCAGTCATTTCACAATGTGTAAAGGAATGTTCTGGAACATTTAATTCTACTGAAGCTTCTTGGCTCATTACCTCCAAATCACTGTCCTCTCAGTGGGATGCCCCCTCCCTGTCATCAGCACTGCCCACACTGGTTGACATTGGGCCTCACTGGACAACAATCAGACACAATCAGCTGCCACCAGCAGCCCAATCAGCAGTTTATTTCCAATGGCCTCCATTTCTGGCTATTAAGCTGACCAATGATCAATGTAAACCAGTGAAGCCTATTGTAAAAAAATATGTTCCATGGGTTAACTTTTCTCACTTTTATTGTCTGAGATAATATTGAAAAGCCTGCAATGCTCTTGATTCTGGATTCACTTGAGATTTCATAGAAAGCTTTTGTCAAAAACACCCTCATTTGTTTTGATTGGCCACTTGATGAATTTAGATTGATAGCGTTCTAGCGATGACAAGACATTGAAGACGAACAGCACTGATGTACCCATCATGCATTGGACGTTTAGTCCACATAGTGCACCTATCAAAGTCAAATGGGTTTACACTGCTTATCACTGCATGTTTGTCAGTTTATTGTTTTCTCCCCTTCTTTGCTCAACTAACATTTTTTCTTCACAATTGCATAGCTTAGAGTTATGTCTTTTGTCTCTGTTGCCAAATCAATACTTGGATGACAGCTGAATCCAGGCAGTGAGAACTCATGCACAGATAAATAGAGCTGTCTTAATCAGGAGGACCATCCAGCACAATGGGAAGTTTTACTGAGGCTATGATGTTTTTTCTCCATGAAACTTCTGATTAGCTTTGTTAGTAACTTTATTTGTCTCTCCACCCCTGAATAACCATGACATATTCTCGGCTGTAGGAAATTAACTATATCCACAATAAAACACCAGGGGAGATTGACAGACAAAATTACGTCAATGATAGGAGGTAAAAACAACAGTGAACTGAGTGACACATGGTACACATAGTAATCAGATTTGTTGGTACTGTAACTGTACTCCCCTCGCCACAGAGCACTTACTGGGCAGTGTTTGCCGGTGGGCGAACCAATCTCCCAGACAGAGCTCTTCTTGTAAAAGTTGCCCTTTATAGCTTCCCTACTTCACTTCAGTAACTTTATTACAGTATAGCTGAGCAAGTTCTATTTCATATTGACCTAAGATTGCTTCATTTCACCCTTTGTCTGGCCTGTGTTGGAGAAATGACCTTCCTCCAGACCGGCAGTCGATGGTGACCATACAGTAGAATGCTTCAGTGAAAGTTAGTTGCGGCGACAGACAAAGTTCCTTTCTTGGTCCGTTTAATCAGATATTTTCAATGAGTCTTCTATTTAAACCCGTAATTGTCGTATAAATAGGAGGTCATTGAATAAAACAATAGCCTTGACTTCTTTTGTATAAAAGACACCCATTTAATTGTTACCTTTAGTACTGGCCCGTCTATATCAATTTCAGTACAAAGGCCTCTTGATTGATGTACTTTCTGTAATTTCTGCATGAGTTGGATAGCAGTAACTCCCCCCTACAAGTGAAATGTGCTGAGTTGTATCGTTGGCATAGCTAAGTTTAATTTGTTCTGTCCTTCATAGAAGATAGGATCTATTCCAGCATTATCAAACTACTTGGATGCCTTTTCCTTACGCAGAGTTCACTTTAAACCCCCTAAGGTCGATGTCCGATATCTGTTATTCCATGTAGTGAATCTATTATTCAATGCATTTGTATGGGCTACTAGCAGTAAGACCAAAAATACATTTTCATCAAATCATCTTTAAATATTTGTTTGGATACTTCAAGGGGTCTTAAAATTCAAAATCAAATAGAAAAATGATCCTTGATATTACCTTCTTAAAACAATTCCATATAGCTTAGCCCCCCCCCCCCCGGCTTAGATAGGGCTTAGACTCTTATGGGTTAAGAAAACCAAAAAGAGGAAAGATGAGTTAGCAATATTGTGTTACACAGTGTGGATGGGATGTGTAGCAGAGAGAAAGGGAGCTGCTGCCCATCGTTACTTTACTCTTTAAAGTGAGTTGTGTTTGCAGAGCACCTAGCAGAGAAATAACACACCCCAGTCTGACACTAGAGTGAGGAGACGTCCTGAAATTCAGACATCCACTGCTGAAATGTCTGTCACAATAGAACTACGTGGACACTGAGTACTCAGAGTACACACACTGGGAATTAGATATATAATTATTGTTTAAAATTGTTTGAATAACACAAGTAGATTAGTAATTTGTTAGTCTGCCAAGACCGCAGATAGATGTTTTACATCAACGTTGCGTTAGCAGGAATAAGATTATCATTACCGGGGAGATCCCACGTCTCACCAACAGTTTTAGTCTGTTGTAAAGTCTAATGGGTGGAAGTGTGAAGTAATCACAGTAGTGAATCGGACCAGTGAACAATGTAATCTGTTAATTTCCAACGGGGCCGGCCTATTGGTTTGTGAATACAATGACTGGCTCCTCGTGCCATTAAACAGCTGAAAGTGGTAAATGTGATAAGCTCCCAGAATGCCTGCGTTCGTCCTCCTAATTTTTCCACCAGTTCACAGCTCTCTTTATTGGACGCATCCTTATGGGGATAGGACTTTTGGGACTGGGTATGGGGGCGTTGGTGAGAGAGTGGATTTTGGTCAATGAGCCTTAGTGTAGCAAGGTCGCCTTCCTCAGCTCCTCTCCTTTGAAGTGTGTAAGTGATCCCTTAGGAGGGATGAAGTACCCATCCTCGAACAGAGTTTGCGGAGACTTGCAAAACCATTGCAGAGTAAATTTTAAACAATAACTACCATTATATTATTCTTCAGCTAACAGGCCATTTGAGTATTGAATTGTATCCTACTGTTAGTAGGCCTTATTGTATTATTCTCCGTACAAGAACATTGCATTGTTCTCAGTTTCTGTGTTGAGGGCTGTTGGTTTTGCTTGTCTGAGGATTTATCTGTAGAGGTTGCCTTGCGTGTCTCTTGGCCTCAAGAGTCATGGTTTAATGAGCATCTCTGACGGCTCAGAAACGCTCTCAACCCATGATTTTGTACTAAATCAGAAAATGTAGATACATGTAAGCAAACTAAAACACTCAAAGAATGAATTTGGAATCAATACATTTTAACATTCCTTCCTTGTTAATTCAGAGTAGAAGTAGTGTTCGCACTTGGTACATTGAACCATCCTCTGTTCTCGTACGCTCTAACAGCACATTTGATGCCTCTAAGCTCCGGTGAGTTTGTTTACAAATGACAGATCAATATGTTATTATTATACTGTCTGTAGTTCAGATGTCAGCCCAGATAAGTTTCTCCTGGGAATCCCCTCTAGTATCCGTTGTTAACAGAGAGCTTTTCAGCTGTTTCTTATTCAGACAGCGACACTAATGTCTGTGTGGCTCAGTAGAAAAGTTTACTGATACATGTTACCAGTGGCGATTTTAGCATGTACATTTTGGTGGGGCAAACTCCCAATTTTTTTTTGTTGATGCATGCTAGCAAAGCCACTACACAACACAACACTACATTAATTGCACTATAACAGTGACAAACGGTGCCCAAAAACTGTTAGGGACTACATAAAGCTGTCCCAACAGCAGAGCTTTCTTTTCCTTACCACTGCTACACCTGGCTATCAGCGGAGCCTTGTCTGGCAGCGAAACAATTCATTCAGCCTCATTTACTGCCTTTAAAAAAAACATAGCTGATATGGCTGACTTGCTTAAACAAATGTGGTTTCTACTGACAATTGAGATGTACAAACTATGGCATAAGGGGATGACGAGCGGATAAGAGGCAATCCGTAATTTCGATTAAGACACGAATGAGCGAGCTAGGATGGACATAGTCAATATAACTATTTGTTCATCAGTTTTGAAATGTACAGCGATAGAATTCAGAACATGGGCCTTTCTTAAAGTATTCTCCCTGTACACCAAGTCAGAACCGTAGGATAAATAAAGGGGACATATAAGCAGACAATGAAAGCTCTTACAATATTCAATGATTACATTCCTCTAAAACAGGCTATAGGCTACATGTGCACCACCAAGTCAGAACAGTAGGTTAAATTATGAGGGAGAAAGTGACCAAATTACTAGGGTGAGGCACATGGGCTACTAACAGCTTACTACACAACATACACTTAGTATTATTTTCTTAGCTACAGTATACGTATCTCCCTGGCATATTACATAATTTCTGCAGCAGCATACAATCAATTTTTGGACTCACCTTGTTGTGCTGTGCTCACTTGAACAAGAAGGTGGCGTGGCAGTCCTTCTTGTGGGCTCTAGAAAGCGGCCCGAAATCCCGACTTGGAATTCCGAGTTGGATGACCGTTCAAAATTATTTTCCGTATTTTCCCAGTCGGAGCTAGTTTTATCCGAGTTCCCAGTTGTCTTGAACTCACTGAAGTCTGAGATTTCCCAGTTCCGAGTTTCCAGTTGTTTTGAACGCGGCAGAAGTCATGCTGGATTGACTGCATGGCCAATGTATTCAAACTTTTCTGGCCAATGGCGTTACCCCCTTTTTCGTGATATCTAATTGGTAGTTACGATCTTGTCTCATCGCTGCAACTCCCATACAGACTCGGCGAAGGTCGAGAGCCGCACTGCTTCTTGACACACTTAACCCGGAAGCCAGCCGCACCAATGTGTCGGAGGAAACACTGTCGAACTGATGACCGGAGTCAGCTTGGAGTTGCCCAGCCCGCCAAAAGGAGTTGCTAGAGCACGATGAGAAAAGGACATCCCTGCCGGCCAAACCCTCCCCTAACCCGGACGACGCTGGGCCAATTGTATGCCGCCTCATGGGTTTCCCGGTCACAGCCGGCTGTGACACAGCCTGGTATCGAACCCGGGGCTGCAGTGGCGCCTTAGCACTCATTGTTGAATTTGCGATTTCCAACTTGTTGTGTAATGTTATGTCCAATGGCCAATGAGCACCGATACGTTTTAACTATAATTTCTCTTCGTATGACAAGGATTGAAAAGGATTTGCCAGTAGATTGCTGACTTGATGCATGAAGATGACTCCTTGTCTAGCTTGCTAGCTAAGATTTTGAAAGTATGATGTTGACATGATCAGTCCAATCAAAGCTACCGTAGATATAACATGATTTGACATCATTTTATCTGTGGCCAATGACCTTGAGCCTTCTTGGATGGGCACTTCTAATGTAAGTCTATGGCAGTACCCAAGGGGCTTGAATGTTCAAGCTCTACCCGTAGATTTTGCGGTGACGTAATGTCCCCATGAGTGACAGAACACTGAGGCAATCACGACGCAACTAGAGAACATTACCAACCTCTACGCTCCGTATTTTCCGCTGGCTGACCCACCACCACAGAAAGCACTGAGCTAGGCTGAATCACCTGCATTTTGGAGCTGTCTTACTCAAGAAAGCAAAAAAGAGACCATGTTTGTAAGCGGCTTTTTAACTCAATGATTCATTTTTTTTTTTTTACATTGTTTGCAAACTGATATGTGACACATATTAATGCCAAAATAACATGCAAAACAGGTGGGGTTCAAAACAGGTGGGGCTCTGCCCTGCCCTGAATGACACGTTGCCACTGCATGTTACATAATGATAACAATGTGGTATATGTCAACACAGAATTGTAGAATGTAGAGTAGCCTGTTTGACAATGTGTTGTCGTATATATTTATAACAGGATTCAGTTGATGTGTGAACATTTAAATCTTCTCATGACAACTACAGAGGAAGTATTCACAGCATCGACTGATCTGTGACTTTGAGCGTCCAAACTAGCTTTATAGAGATTGGTCCTAATGTGAGGACAAACTTAAGCTTCTGCTGGGTTCTGCACTTCAGGGCCGTGCACAGACCTTTCAGGGGTAATATTTATTTGAGCAACAACACACTCACTCAATCATCCCAAATTGTAAGCAAGCTACTTACAGTGACTCCTAAAGACATTATTGACATCGGGAAAAGAGGGTGGGTTATCAGCTGATCATTGATGTTGATGATTGATGTAAATCTGCTAGTTAGCTAGCTCGATTTATTTGACTGATTGTGATTTACCTCTCTGTCTTTCTGCCTCTCTCTGCTGCGCATATCAGCCAACCAGACCGAATATTGATGATGATGTAGGCTAAATCAAGGGTTATAGTGTTGTCATGATACCAGAATGTTGTCTTCGATACCGATACCAGGTTTAGTATCACAATACTCTATACCGAAACGATACCACGGCTAAAAAAAGAATGCGTATTAGCTGAAGTTACAGAATAACCACTGGGCTTTATTTTTTAGACATTGAACAATATGTAGATAACTGGTAGAACTACTAAAATAACAAATAGAATATATTATATTCTATATTGCATTTCTTTAATATATCTTACATTTTCCATATTCAAAACCACATCTGAGACTCAGAGCATACAACATAATTGTACAATTACATCTAAACTGTTTTAAAATTAATTTGATACGTATCAGGGTTAATTTGCTAATCTACTGCCATAATATTGGGTCAAATGACATCTATTAAACCTATGATTTATTATTCATAACAGTTAAATCATTTAACATATTAAATGAATAGTTTAGTTCCAAAACGACATAAAATAACAATTTGAAGCTAATTTCTGAAGCTTCTATATTGCAATAGTTTCTACGATGGATCTTACACAGCATGCTACGATTCCCAGAGTGCATTTCAACTCCCAGGGTGCAGTGCTCCGCCCAAGGCTGCTGGACTGGCTGGCAACTGTTAGCAAGCCCAGACAAACGCAAAGATAATTAGATAGTTGCTAGTAGAATAACGTTACAATGCAAATGTCATGTGTAAAATAGTTTTTATGTCGTTTTGGAAATAAACCTCCCTTGCACTGCACTGCTTTGTAAAAACTTTTGCTTAGTTATTTCGGTGGGCTGGCCCCTCACGGGAGCTGGACAATGGTGACCCTGGCCATGACCCCACTCCCTGCGAGTGTCTCAGGGGGAGTTGGGATATGCAAGAAACACATTTATATTACACATTTGTGTGTAACAGGACAAATATAAGCAGCCCCCAAATTATTATTATTATTATTATGATCATCATCTGCTCTATAAGCAAAGTATTCCCATAGGTGTTGCCTACGCCTAGCAAACAGTTTTTTAAATGATATGAGAAAAAAATATTCCATTTTATTTGGAACGGCAAGCCAGACAAAATTAAACGGGCCTATTTATGTAATGAATATGAATTAGGAGGACAGAAATGATTAAATATTAAAGCATTAGACCTATCACTAAAAGCTTCAGTCATACAAAAATTATACTTAATTCCGAACTGGTTCTCTAGCAAACTAGTAAGATTGTCTCACCCAATGTTCAAGAAGGGACTTTTTCCCTTTATTCAGATTACAACCCCTCACTTTCAGGTATTTGAAAAGGAAATCATCTCCCAAATATCACTATTTCTAAAACAAGCCATAGAAAGTTGGTTGCATTTTCAATTTAATCCTCCAGAAATGACAGAACAAATATTGCAACAAATATTGTGGTTAAACTCAAATATACTAATTGATAAAAAAAAACGTTATTTTCTTCGTAAATGATATTATCGGTAGGAATGGTGGAGTTATGCAGCTAACAAGAACATATGGAAATGTCTGCTCTACCCAAAATTACAACCAAATAATTGCAGCATTTCCGCAAAAATTGAAGAGGAATGTGGAAGGAGGAAAAAGTAAGGAACTTGTCTGTCGGCCTTGCATTAAAGAACATAATTGGTTAAAGAAAATTGTGATAAATAAAAAAGTTTACCAGTTTCATTTAAGGACCAAAAGATTGACAGCCATCCCATATAGATTGCAAAATAGTTGGAAAGAGATGTTTGACATACCGATTCCATGGCATAGTGTTTATGAACTGATACGCAAAACGACGCCGGATTCAAAACTTAGAATTTTTCAATTTAAATGATTATATAAAATTCTTGCTACCAATAGAATGTTATTTATATGGGGGATACAATCTTCCCAGCTCTGCAGATTTTGCTGTGAAGAGACAGAATCATTAGATCATTTGTTTTGGTTCTGTCTATTTGTAGCTTGTTTCTGGACACAGGTCCAGGAATGGCTGAAGGATTGCAATATTTGCATGGAGCTGACCCTGCAGATAGCGCAACTGGGTGATCTGAAAAGTCATAGTCAATCGATCAATAATATAATAATACTTTTAGCAAAAATGTTTATTTTCAATTCACAAACTGTAGAAACAATGAGAATAGAAAGGTTCAGAACTATATGGCAAATAGAAATCCAATATGGATGGTGTTAAGAGATAGATGGGAGGTGTTGAATGGAGCTGAAGGATGGGACTAATAACAACAACTAATAACAACAAGATAACTAGTGTAAGACATGCTGTGTCCATAATAAGTATATAGGTTATATATTGTGAGTTTTTGTGAAAGAGCACAGTTAGAAAGATATGGCATATAGAAGCATACCAGATGGACATCATGAAAATGATCGGAGGAAGTTCAGGAGTAAAAACAAACAAAATATAATTATTGACTGTGTCCATAAAATGTATATAGTATGTATAAGCATGAAGTAGAGGCCTAAGCATTGTTGTTCACTAGGGATGGTGGGGTTGGAAAGTAATAAAGGGAAATATACAGTGGGGAGAACAAGTATTTGATACACTGCCGATTTTGCCGATTTTCCTACTTACAAAGCATGTAGAGGTCTGTAATTTTTATCGTAGGTACACTTCAACTGTGAGAGACGGAATCTAAAACAAAAATCCAGAAAATCACATTGTATGATTTTTAAGTAATTAATTTGCATTTTATTGCATGACATAAGTATTTGATACATCAGAAAATCAGAACTTAAGATTTGGTACAGAAACCTTTGTTTGCAATTACAGAGATCATACGTTTCCTGTAGGTCTTGACCAGGTTTGCACACACAGCAGCAGGGATTTTGGCCCACTCCTCCATACAGACCTTCTCCAGATCCTTCAGGTTTTGGGGCTGTCACTAGGCAATACGGACTTTCAGCTCCCTCCAAAGATTTTCTATTGGGTTCAGGTCTGGAGACTGGCTAGGCCACTCCAGGATCTTGAGATGCTTCTTACGGAGCCACTCCTTAGTTGCCCTGGCTGTGTGTTTCGGGTCGTTGTCATGCTGGAAGCCCCAGCCACGACCCATCTTCAATGCTCTTACTGAGGGAAGGAGGTTGTTGGCCAAGATCTCGCGATACATGGCCCCATCCATCCTCCCCTCAATACGGTGCAGTCGTCCTGTCCCCTTTGCAGAAAAGCATCCCCAAAGAATGATGTTTCCACCTCCATGCTTCACGGTTGGGATGGTGTTCTTGTGGTTGTACTCATCCATCTTCTTCCTCCAAACACGGCAAGTGGAGTTTAGACCAAAAAGCTCTATTTTTGTCTCATCAGACCACATGACCTTCTCCCATTCCTCCTCTGGATCATCCAGATGGTCATTGGCAAACTACAGACGGGCCTGGACATGCGCTGGCTTGAGCAGGGGGACCTTGCGTGCACTGCAGGATTTTAATCCATGACGGCGTAGTGTGTTACTAATGGTTTTCTTTGAGACTGTGGTCCCAGCTCTCTTCAGGTCATTGACCAAGTCCTGTCGTGTAGTTCTGGGCTGATCCCTCACCTTCCTCATGATCATTGATGCCCCACAAGGTGAGATCTTGCATGGAGCCCCAGACCGAGGGTGATTGACAGTCATCTTGAACTTCTTCCATTTTCTAATAATTGCGCCAACAGTTGTTGCCTTCTCACCAAGCTGCTTGCCTATTGTCCTGTAGCCCATCCCAGCCTTGTGCAGGTCTACAATTTTATCCCTGATGTCCTTACACAGCTCTCTGGTCTTGGCCATTGTGGAGAGGTTGGAGTCTGTTTGATTGAGTGTGTGGACAGGTGTCTTTTATACAGGTAATGAGTTCAAACAGGTGCAGTTCATACAGGTAATGAGTGGAGAACAGGAGGGCTTCTTAAAGAAAAACTAACAAGTCTGTGAGAGCCGGAATTCTTACTGGTTGGTAGGTGATCAAATACTTATGTCATGCAATAAAATGCAAATTAATTACTTAAAAATCATACAATGTGATTTTCTGGATTTTTGTTTTAGATTCCGTCTCTCACAGTTGAAGTGTACCTATGATAAAAATTACAGACCTCTACATGCTTTGTAAGTAGGAAAACCTGCAAAATCGTCAGTGTATCAAATACTTGTTCTCCCCACTGTATATATTTTTAAAGGATGTGTATGTATATATATATATATGTATGTATATGCGTATATGTATGTATGTGTATGTATGTGTATATATATATCTATATATATATATATATGCGAAGAAAAATAAGAAAAAAAAACATATGGGGGATTGGAAGTGATGCAGACAATTACATTGATGGAAGTTACAATCTATCTGCAATATTAAAGCTGATCTACCCCCTAAAAAATAAATACAATAAAAAAGTATTCCCATAGTTCGCTTCTGGAGCCATTTTTGTCAACAAGCTGCTGGCGTGGAGGTATGATGTTTTCGTTAGAAGAAGACATGCTGTGTACATTTTCTCTCCTCTCGCTTGCTTCTCAAAAGTGGCTTGTGCTGTGTCAGCTTCATGAGCAAGCGCAAGTAGCTTGGCTAGCTACTGCCCCCTTTAGAAGATTCAGACATATTACTAGACAGACTCAATCCTCTCAATCCTTATATGACGTGAGACACATTTGACAGAAGTACCGAAAGTAAAAAAATATATAGTACCGAACCGTTTTTCATGTTCTAGTATCGAAAAAGTAACAATGTTTCGGTATACCGTGAAACACTAATCAAGTGTTAATCAAATGTTATGCTGCTGTGGCAGTACTGTTGATATATAAACTAGGTAACTAGCTACACAAACTCGACTGGTGACCGCATCTCTCAAGCCATACGTGTTTGGATACCGGGCACGCCTAATCTCCATACAGGGCAGACTAGGAAAAATGTGCAACTGGGCGTGCGCAAGCTCCATACAGGGCATACCAACGGACGGGGTGGGGGGTGGTGAACTTGACGACAACTTGCGGGCAGTGGGTTCCAAACAATAATTACAAAATCTATTTTTTTTAAATATTGGGGGGAAATTATACCACCCCCCCAATAGGGCACTTTGGAGATTGGAAGGGAAATAGGGTCATGTGCTCTGCACAGGTAGAGCCCTATCTGTGCACGTTCCTGCTGCCCTGCGATATTCAAATAGTTTTGATATTCACATTTTTTGGTGACAAACTTGCAGGTACAGTCTGACACGCTTGGTACTGTAGTTCATTTAGATGACTTTACAGTATTGTCTTATTTAATAGCATACCCTATTGCAATTGTGGAGAAAATCTTAGAGGTCCCCATGCAAGTTTCACTCAAATTAATTATAATAATAGTCTACACAGGCAGGTAAAACAGGACAAGCGGTATTATGTGTAGGGGATTTGCATAATGATGATGATTCATTGCTGTTCTTCAGCATTTCTGTATAGCATTTGATATACAGTAGAGGTCGAAATGTGTGCAGTATTTTATGGGCATACATATAAAGTGTGGAAAAAGGAAGCTTTGTGCAAATTCTAAAAAAGAATCATCGTCCATGAAAATGCAATGCTCCTGATACTTTTCAGAACTGCCCCAAGTCAGACTGCAGAAAATGGAACATTTTGACATCAAGCAGTTTCAATTATTATGATGTGGCTATAGTTTTCAGTCAAACCAAAAGGACTGTTAGATTTTAAACAACCCTTTTTTGGTTGGAAGTCCACATTTCGTTCGTTTGCGTTGATATGGTTTGCATCTTATTTATATTTTCAATAAGTTATAGTTTTAGTTACACAGTATGTCTTTCCTCCAATATTTTCAGTAAAAAAATTACTCTGACTTCAATTCTGGTAAAGACCTTTAGATAGTGATTTTGGACTGTCTTTGTCCCAAGCCTCTACTAGACCAATCTTCATGAAATAAGAGACTATCAGAAAACACTGTGTAATGATTTATAATTACTACAATTGAATGTGCATTGTGTCTTGGTTGTTGGATCAATAATTACAAAATGTTATTTGTACTGATAGATGACAATGCAGGAGGTGAAAGGCCTTTCTTGCTCTATTAATGTCATTGGGGAAAAGAGACAGTGGAACTGTTGAGATAGAGAGCAAGAGAGAGAGAGAGAGAGATTTTCACTATTATAATTCAATCCTAAATATTTTTCTAGTGCGGTGTCTGAGTTTTATTTATTTTTCCCGCCTCCACCTGATATAAAAGGTCAACTATTCATTGTTGTGTCTAGAAAAGAGGGCAGAAAAGATTGTTTCTCTTAAATAATCAAAGGATATTGTGTGTAATCCAATTCAATTAAATAACAGACAATAAAGCTTTGTTTGGTAGAATAAGTAATGACACTGGTAGAATAGATTTGAGCAAAGTTATTTGATTTTCCTAAAAAACAATGTTAACATTTCCCTATGTCATACATCGAACACAATCAGCTGAAATAAAGCAGTCGTACCTGACGGCAGCCTATGTATTAATAAAAGTGGTTAGATCAAGTTGGGTACAACTGTGTAGATTTGGAGACTTGGAGACCTGTTTGTATTTACTGTATTTACAGGCCCACATGTGCTGCTGGGTAAATGCCACAGTGAGACACTCGTCTCTGCTCGCGTTCCCTCAGGGATATATTGCAGGAGGTAGGAGTGCTTGTGCTTCCAGGAAAAGGGAAAGGAAGAGGCACATTGTATCACTGAAGGAGCTGGTTGCTTTGAAAGGAACAATCTGTGTTTACTAGATTGAAGTGATTACAGCTCTGTCACAGCGGGCTGGGTCTGTGCCGTGTGTTCTCGGAGAAAAGTATAATGAATATTACTGTGATTACAAAAGAGTGGCCTTGTCACAGGAAATGTACTGTTTGATTGACAAGCCAACTACATTAAAGATAAGTGCGTCATAGATTTACACTCATATCCTGCATGAATTGCCTTGGAATCGTCTGGAATCTGTTAGCTAGCTTCCATTCTCTTAGTCAGTGTGAAACTTACAATTAACCACAATACTATGATGTTGACTGCTCTCTGACCATATTCAAAGGTAATTACTTGATTAATTGTGCTTTGAATATTTAATTTGATTACCATACCGTGGAGGTAAATTGTTATGAGTGTATAGTTCATTTGGATCATCTGATGCCCTAGCCAGAATAGATTCCGACCCTACGCTTGCTTAAAGCTGCACTGGGGTCAGACAGGCTTCCTGTTTAGATTAAGACACCGTGGAGCCAGAGCGAGATATGGCTCGGAAAACGTACCTCAATCCAGGGATATGTTGTACCTTCTGCTACCTAGCATGAGGACAGAAAGGGCAGTTTCTCTGAAAAACTAGCAGTCGTTCTATCTTCTCAGTGTAATAGTTGCGATAATGGGACAATTCTGAGTACAACGCAATTTCTCATCGCTGGATTGAGGTACGTTTTCCGATCCATATCTCGCGCCGGCAGTGTCTTAATCTAAACAGGAAGCCTGTCCGCAAGCGTAAGGTCGGAATCTATTCTGGCTACTGATGCCCAGCACCAGTGACAGACAAAGCACACTGCAAAACTCTCCTGCATCAAATTAATTGACAGTGTAGTTGAGAAATGTATGGGTTGAAACAGTGAAAAAGACAGTGGCTAAAGAAGGCATATCTTTACTAAATAAGGGGTTAAATGCCCTGCGATCTATAGATTCATCGGAATTACTGCCACATGGACCTCTAAATTGAGTTTAAATAGTCAACTTGATATGTGAGATGAATGGGCTTCAGTTGCCATACCGATTACCACTACATATTGCAACAGAATTCTCTCCCCCTCAAAATATCTTGAGTGAATTTGAATATGAGCTTGTTTTGATTTATAAATGTAATTGTCTGTCGACAGTATTTGCACGCTTGTCATATCCAGTGGTCTGTGTGTGCAATATAAAAGCAAAAGCTCTCATAATTATGTTTACATCCACAGATGAAAATCCCAGGGCTGTAATGATCAGTAATTATACACATTTTTCAGTAGATCTACTGCCTCAGCTGTGGCTATTGTGTGCTGTGGAGTGCAGAGTGTGTGCAGATTAATTATGACATTGTACACGACTAAATGTACCAGTCTGCTTCAGCCCTGCAAAACACTTCCAGTGCATAATCACGCTCAAGTCTGACTTTAAAGAGCTCATTACAGTTCATTTTCTAAAAAGTGGCTTATTAAACACAGTTACCTAATAAGCATCTTTGGTGGTGAAAATTGCTGGAAATGGTAATGAGTTTGATTAGGCCACGTTTCAATTACGACAGCTAGCTACCTCAACCCTCCCCCACCACAAAAGAGAGTCCAGCTCGCTATGCTTGGGAATCCTCCTAAAAGACATTGCCCTTTCTCTCTCGCTCTTCTCTCCCTCTCTCTCTCTCTCTCTCTCTCTCTCTCACACACACACACACACACACACACACACACACACACACACACACACACACACACACACACACTCAGAAAAAGGAAAAGAAAAACGCTCTGCCACCTCTGTGCTTCCTTTCAGCAGCTCAGTAATGAATAGAGAATTGTGCAAGCGGTGGTCCAATTTACGCACTGGGAAATTGGATTGACAGAGCGGAGGCCCAGTTCTGTTTGCTTAAAAATGGCCAAGGCTACCAAGATTAGTAGTTCCCAAAAAGGTCAGCGTCTCTGTTTCATTGGAGATGATCACAGTAGCAGAAATTAAACATCATGCAATATCAAGTCAAAGTGTTTTGTCCTTCCTCATGTATTTTTTAACATTACAAGTGCCATATTGAATAAAAACAAATAAATATGTAACTAACTAATGACATGTATTCCATTGATTTGGAGGATGCTGTTTTGAATTTGACCGACAGAGGAGACTGCTAAGTTAAACAAAGAGCTTTTTGTGAGATACTAATCAGTGGAATTTTAGCTTGAGCCCTCAGGCTGTCTGAAAACATGACACTAATGGAACAGTCAGTAGTTACACCAATTGCAAGACAGAAAGGAAGCTGTGGAGGTTGTTGTATTTGTATTTCTATACAGAAGGGATAATGTGAATCTTATGTCTATGGGCTAACACAAGATCTAGAGAAATTCGCCATTGTTGCCTGATTTGGTTTGAATTGGTTTGTGTGGCGTGTGTGTGTACTTTACTGATCCCCTGAATGTTTAACCTAAAGCTACTCCCTTAAACATCCCTTTTAGATGTTAGGAGATAAGTATTAGGAGAAGTTTTCGTTGATATTTTTATGACGCATGGATACGCTTTAAATTAACACAGTTGTCCATGCTAATGTCATCCATGAAGTGTGTAATCACATTTCATGTAGTTATTGGGTAAGCTCAACGTCTTTCAAGTGTCCTCACATGTCTTGACTGAAAGCCATGGCTAGGCAAGTATATAGTCTACTATGTTGGGGAAAACCAAATTTTCAAACCAAGTTTGTTTATAGTTTGTCACAAACCTTTCAAAGTGAAGTGCTGTGCCCCTTTCTACAGAGAGCGGGATGGCTCTCTGTGTTAGCCCTCATCCACAGTTCAGTGGGTTTTCACTGACTTGCTGTATTTAAATAACTTTCTTTTCTTGCTGGCTTTCCATTTATTTAATGGCCAAGTGCAGTCAAAAACGTGATTTTCCTGTGTTTTATATACACCCCCCCCACACTCAGACCACTCCAAGGCAGTCCTAGCAAAATGCTTGCTTGAGAAATTGCTCTTTGCTAAGAAGCATTTTTTCTATATATTTTTTACCATTTTAATTCAAAACAATCACAGTATGATACTTAATTATTACCCAGGAATGATTTGATATTGAGATGCGTAAGTACACTTTGCAAGAAGCGCCTCTCGGATTGTCTAAAGTGCCACTTTGTGCAGAGAGGATTTCAAAGAAAAAAGTATCTTTCTGCACTATGTGCATTGGTGACATTGAAAATGATTTATGTTAAATGTGATGGACAACAATTGTAGAAGACAATTGTAGAATATTGATTCTATCCAATCTCTTTGCTTATGCAAAGCTAGAACTTTATGTGGTAAGTGTACAGATAATGTAATAAAAGCCATTAAAATGAGAGGCGGAATATTGTTTGAGGCCCTTATACATTTGAATGTGTTGTTGCAGAAAAAATTTACCACTTCAAATATCAAACTTTTTTGTATTGCTACGTACCACCCACATGCATCAAGAGGACTTTACTAAGAGGACTAATGACCTAGAACATAAAGGATGAGTAATGCTAGAAATATGAAAGGTCTAAGGGTACAGTAATCAGTGAAAGTATCTTTTTGAATTCCCAAGACAGCCACAAGCAGTCCCCTGGAACACCTACAGCACAGTATGGAGCCTATTCCTCCACTGATACTTTTTTTAAAGCATCTATCATCCCATGATTTAATGCTAAGTGTTTTTATATTGCCGCTTCAAGTACACTGTTACTTGGATATGTCTATCTGTATTATTCTCTGTTTCAAATGGTACAGACTTGTCTCTCAGATCATTGTCTTGTTCTATAGATTGTATTTACTGTGAATAGACTTGCCGCTAGCTACGGTACATTATGGCTGTTGTGAGTGATAGGGCTCTTTGCCATGGGCTTTTCTTAACCATTAGCTTGGAAGGCTGACAGCCGTGTGAGCCATAGCATGGATCTCTTTGACTAAAACCTTGTAAATTAACACAATTAGCGCAGCAGCATCCTGCTAATTAGCTCCTGGTGCCTGTTGTGGCGGCTGGGCAAGCGGCTGGAAGTGAGTCATGAGGGCAACCACATGCTTCTCTGTTACTACACAAACACTACGCTGTAATCCGCCGCTGGATGCTCTCTGTTTGTTTCCTAAAGATTTGGATGGGGACTTAAGCTACTGGGCGATGTCATATTGTGCTGCTACACATGTGGCTGGTCGAGTTGGACCAATAAACCAGGAATGGATGGTTTTGCATTGTGATTCAGTGTTTACTAATAGAGTTTCAAGTCAGATTAACTTTGATAAGGACTGCTTGTGTGTGTGTGTGTGTGTGTGTGTGTGTGTGTGTGTGTGTGTGTGTGTGTGTGTGTGTGTGTGTGTGTGTGTGTGCCGTGTCAATGTTTGTTTTAATACTGTAAACACAGCGGTCTGTTTCTTTCTTGGGTATATCTTTCTTTGATAATCCCATGCTGAGTCTAAGATGACAGCATATGTAATGACTTGTGTTTGCAGATGGAGTTTAGGATTAAACTTGATCATGCCTTTTGAGCCCTGGAGGCAATGAAATTAAGTCTGGGAAGAGGGAAAGACAAGTGAAGCACGTTTTTTCCCTCTCGCTCTGTAGACTGGGAAGGAGCAGCCAGACACAGGGCTGTTGTAATTCATGCCGGGCAGCAGGGTTTGTGTGATGAAAGCGACAGAGCGCTGCCTGAGAGATTGCTTTGCTGCACTCCTCGAAGCAGATTTGAAACTATCTCGGAATGCCTTAGATGAGAGTTGGATTATATACTGACCTGCACTGTCTATGACATTCTGTTCTGTGCAGGGTGCATTATACTGTGCTAACCAGGTTTTGCGTCCCAAATTCACACACTGCCAATGATGTAACCGGTCAGCGGAGCCTGTTTTGCAGTAGAGGAAGTTAGTTGTATGAAGGTATTGGGAATTTTTTTAACAAAGTAATTTGTTAGTTCATTGCCACAAAGACCACTTTTCCACCATGTTAAATGTACCAACTTTTTTCTAGACACAAAAATGCTGACAACTACTTGAGAAAACTGAGAATAAATAGAAACTGCTATCTGATAGTCATTTTGACCCATCTCTCTCTTTTTGTCGGGTGTTTAGGCCTAAAGATGCAGTGGACCCCAGAGCATGCGCAGTGGGCCGAGCAGCACTTTGACATCTCCTCCACCACCCGCTCCCCTGCACACAAAGTGGAGGCCTACCGGGGTCACCTGCAGCGCACCTACCAGTATGCCTGGGCAAACGACGACATCTCTGCACTCACCGCCTCCAACCTGCTGAAGAAATACGCAGAGAAGTACTCTGGGATTTTAGAGGGTCAGAGTGAAAGAGCGCTGCTCTGCTCATATTCCGATGGCACTCCTGGACTCCTGAATGGACGTAAGTCAGAGAGTGAGTCCTGGCAGGAGGGGATTTACTCAATGAACTGCGCTCCAGATGTTATATCTGTGAACAAAGCTGGAATGACAGCTGCTCTTCCCCCAACAGACGTGTCGGCCAGCATAGGTAGCTCCCCAGGGGTGGCCAGCAGCCTGAACGAGCCCAGCTATTCCAGCAGTAACTGTGGGAGTCACACAGCCACCAGTCTACACTCGGGTCTGTCCTCTCAGGAATACTCTACAGGCTACAATGGCTCCTACCTGCACTCTAGTTACAGTGGGCAGACCACCCCAGGCCTCCCCTCTCAACACCCCTCTCCTTTGCACAGTACTGGTCTCATACAACCCCCTGCTCCACCACCTCCCCCTACTTTAGTGCCCAGCTACAACGTGGGGTCTCCCAACCTCTCCAACTACAATTATCCTCCGACGGGGTATCCCTCACAGACAGTTGTTGCCCCTGGCTATAGCCCTGGTGGGGGCCCCCCTCCCTCTTCCTATCTGCCATCCGGCATCGCAGCTCCCACGCCCCTACCACCCACTACACTCCCTGGCTATACCTACCAGTCCCATATCCATGCACCAATTGCACCAACACCTTTGAATGGCAGCTCAGCCAACTCATTGAAAAGAAAAGCTTTCTACATGACGGGGCATGGAGATATGGACTCCAGCTATAGTAATTTCAACTACAACCAACAGCACTCCTCACAAAGCCCTATGTACAGAATACCAGACAACAGCATCTCAGACTCAAGCAGAGGGAATGGATTTGACAGGAATGCTGATGCGTCATCTTTAGCGTTTAAGCCTACGAAGCAGCCAATATCCTCAGATCAGCAAAGAAAATTTAGCAGTCAGTCTGGCAGAGCACTTACCCCTCCCTCCTATGGATCAAACAAAAGCTCTGTGGGAAGCCTGAGATCGGTTGAGTCCTTTGGAAAGTTTAGATCCCCCATCACGAGTGAGCAGAGTGAAGAGCGCAGACAGCGCCTCTCCCATTCCATTGCAGGGTCGGACATTGGCAGAGCTACCTCATCCAGCCACACTGCAGAGGAGCAGCTGAAGAACAGCGATGCCAACGTGGTGGAGTTGGTCACCACAGAGATCCTTCAGCCCGGTCCCCCAGTGGACTGGAGTGACATAGCTGGTCTGGAGCTGGCCAAAGCAGCCATCAAAGAAGAGATTCTGTGGCCCATTTTGAGGCCAGACATGTTCAGTGGACTTGCCACATTACCTCGGAGCCTCCTTCTCTTCGGACCTCAGGGAACAGGCAGAACACTGCTGGGCCGCTGCATGGCCAGCCAGCTGGGGGCTGCCTTCCTGCAGCTCAGTGGCTCAGCCCTGGTGACCAAGTGGCTGGGGGAGGGCGAGAAGATTGTCCAGGCATCCTTCCTGTTGGCTCGGTGTCGCCAGCCCTCAGTGGTGTTCATCAGTGAGGTGGACATGCTTCTATCGGCCCAGCTCAGCGAGGAGAGCCCGGTGAACATGATCCAGAGCGAGCTTCTCATGCAGCTGGACAATGTGCTGACCACAGCCAAGGACCATGTCCTAGTGGTCTGCTCCACCAGTAAGCCTGAGGAGATCCACGATTCCCTGAGGAGGTACTTCACCAAACGGCTCCTCATCCCCCTACCTGACAGCACAGCACGGCGCCAGATAATCAGCCAACTGCTCTCACAGCACAACTATTGCCTCAGTGACAAAGAGGTGTCACTGCTGGTCCAGCGGATGGAGGGCTTTTCAGGACTGGACGTGGCCCGGCTGTGCCAGGAGGCAGTGGTAGGACCACTCCATGGCATCCCAGCTTCTGACCTCTCAGCCATCCATCCCAGCCAGATGAGACCAGTCTCCTACCAAGACTTTGAAAATGTATTTAGCAAATTCCAGCCCAGCATATCACAAAAAGAACTGGACACATACACCGAATGGAATAAAATGTTTGGTTGTAGTCAATGAAACTGAAGCATTAGAATATGTGGGCAGGAAACCCTTTTAGAGGTATACCATTTAGAATTCTCCTCAGTAAACTAGGCAAGTGAAAATTACAGATAGTGGTGACCTTAACACCTGCAGTACAGTAAAGGCGTAAGGATAGTCCTGAGAGAAGCAAAGGCACACTTCAGACAACAGCTGGCAATCTGCACACAACACAGAGAAATATTATTTTGATGCTTGAAACTGCTGAGGCCAAGTGGGTACGTTTTGCATTACATTTTAGTCATTGAGCAAAGGCTCTTATCCAGCTACATACATTTTTGTACTGGTCCCCCATGGGAATTGAACCCACAACCCTGGCGTTGCAAATGCCATGCTCTACCAACTGAGCCACACGGGAGCTAGAGTCTATAGGGTAGAGTATAACAGCATGGAACCTCTGTGTGTATATGTCATTCTGTTGTTGTGGAGATTTAGTTGCTATTAAGTGCCTGAAGTGGTGCTCTTTTATTTAGTGTTATTATTTCTTTGCCTCACAATCTACATTTGTGGCATGTGCTAATATAAAAAGCTTTAATATGAGACAAAAACAAAAAAATGGCTTTTTTCCAATGAAACAGTATTCCTCAACTGTGTCTGCTTTGCGGTCTCTGTGGACAGGAGAAAGTATGTGGTATTGGTAATCTGAACCCTAATTTATATACATAATTTCTTTTGAAAACTCAGGAAAGTGATTGTGATATGTACAGTACCTCAAAAGATTTTGTCAAAGCACGACAAACTGCTAAGAGCATTTGGCTTGCTTTTGAGGGTTATGGTACCTCAATAGGCTAAAAATGACAAGAGTATGACTTTGAATGTACCAGAGGAATTCTGCAGTATTTGGAAGACAAAAGGAGGAGTATTGTGTTTTTCTTAGCGATTTTCTAAGCGAAGAATCCCATTGTGAATATAGTTTTATTTGAACATTTCTTAAATTCTATCAACTATAACACATTCGACTGGCCTTGATCCAGAGTACATGAACACGTTGTAGTTTTTTTCTTAAACTTCATTTGTAGGAGAAAGCATAACATATGTATTTCTCGAACATTATCAGCAGCTTAATTGTGTATCTCATCTGCAGATTAAACTGCCAAGCCTCTTGCGGCAGAATAATGGCAAGATACATTTGCTGAAGACAAGCATCATGAGGTTGAAACAGACAGCTTCCCAAGGTATTTAATTCGATCCCGCTGCTGTTTTATTATCATTAAAACCTAAGAATAATGTATGCCATAAGTTATTTTCTACCTCAGTTTATTAGTTTTCTCTGAAAGCAGAATCTAAGGGGATGGCTAGATGACAGAGCCTATTTCGCTTATTAAACTATGAAGCCTATTGAGGGAACAAAAAAGCTGCCTATCTGTCAACAAAATCAGCTTGAGTTAGTGTTACACCTTCAGTGTAGTCCCCATTCATAGACACCTATGTATTAATTTCTCAGAGTAGGTTGGTCTTGAAAAGGGGTCTGGGGACAGGTGTGGCCATTAGCCCTTTCTTTGAGCCCTTCTTCAAGTGTCACTTCTTACAGCAAAGCTTTTTTATTATTAACTATCAGTGTTTAGTAAAATGCCAGAACAGGGGCAATGTAGACACAGAGGTCTGACAACTGCATGAAAGAGCCTTGCATTTAATGTATATTTTTTCTCATTTTATTTTATTTTACTAAAGCAGTATGAAAACTATTGCAAGGCACTAGTACAGTGGAAGGGATGCCACCAGATACAGTACCACTAAAAGTGTTAGCAGTACAGTGCAGGTGCACTGAGGGATCTTGCGTTTATGTTTACTAGCATTTCAATGTGGTATTTCCCCAATTTGTATTTCTTATATTTACATATTTCTCTGCTCTTACTCAGCTTATTTTGTTTACTCCAAAACACGCACTGTTACAATTACAAAAGTAATTTGTTAAATGACTGCACTTACTGAGCAACAGGAGGCCATAGAATCACTGATTGTCCATGACAGTTCCCTGTTCTAGTGTAGTCTCAAGACACCTGGCTTTGTTAAAAAGCTTTGAACTGCTTTTTCATTAACACTATTACAAAGAATAACAGCTGCACAAAGAAACAACACTGCAACAAAAAAAATAGCTACATTGATGTCCCCAAAATCTAAATCTATACTAAATCTGCTTGTTTTATTGTATTTTATCTTTGTATCTTATTTTGCTATATGGCTTTTATTGCCTTAGATAAATAGGATAAAAGTCCCCTGAAGTTCAAGTGTAGTTAACCAAATGAACTTTTCAAGCTTTGTTCTGTCATACAAAAATGTGTTTGTAGGTCTCCCTTGATGCCAAAGTGAAATCAACAGTTTTATTTTGACATAAGCTCATTGAACTCAAAATGGCAATTATTTATTTAACAGCGAGTTAAGCAGATTTTGCATGTGCAAGTAGGACACATTCATGAATTTAAGGCAAATAAATTAAACGTAAAGGAAATAGCTTTTGAACAAGTTATACATTATTAAACTACATTACACCAACGATAAGAGCAGTAGAACAGGAAAAACAAAGCGATCAACTAAAAAAATGGCACCACATTCAAACACAAATTATTCTCTTTCCTGAGTGTAAGGATGTTCACTGAAGTAAGTAATTCAGTCTGGAGGAGAACAATGTGAAGAATCGGCCTATATAGTAAAATACGTACAACAAACTAGATAGGTTGATAAGCACATCTATTCTCCCTCATTTCTGACAATGTTAAAACAAATTCACATAGAAGTATGAGTTATAGATCTGTCATTCTAAGAAGTGGTATATCTGTTCTATGCGCGCTATTTCTATGCTTCCTGTGCTTAAGTTTAGTTTTTGTGTCTTTTACTTTCGGTTTTGTACACCAGCTTCAAACAGCTGAAAATACAATATTTTTGGTTATGAAAATTATATTTTACAGCGGTTTAGATGGTACAATAATTATCTACACTATACTTGCTTGTTTTGTCACATAAACTGAAATTAGGTGAACTACTAGAATTTTAGCAACCAGGAAATGGCAGAGCGATTTCTGCATAGTGCATCTTTAATCACTTGAATTCAGTGTCCCCTCTGGGTGGGTTTTGTACAGAACTGCTATAAATGTTAGCTTCATCTTTATGTAGTCTTATCTGTTTTATATTTGAAGGTTGTTCTTTATAACCATTTCTACCTCATTGCTACATATTGTACATGTAGTACTTATGTTCTGTCTTTTTGAATGTCATGCATTTGTAAAAAAAAAATATATACAAAAAATACAAAGAATATTAAAAAATAACAAAAGTTATAAAAAGTATCAAAAATGAACAGCTTGCCCTTGAATTCGAACAGTCTACCTCAGAAAGACTGAACAGTATTAGCAGCAAAACTGATGACACATTTATGAGTGTAAAGGTGACGATAATGCACACATACTTGAGATACTGACTTCTATGGGCTATATAAGTACTCATAATGCCACATTTCTGCAAGAATATTGTGGGCTGTATAGGTATTCTCCAAGGTCTGTAATGCAAAATCTGTTTTTAAACTATAATGACTCGCTTTAATCCTTTGTGAATTGTTGTAGTGCGCATGTTAATGTGTATGTGTGTGCACTTACAATTGAACGTGTAAGTGTGAGGGGGTTAACATTAAGATATGTGAAATTCAAATTTATACATTTCATACACATGTACAGGAAATAAACTTGCACATATGTGTACTCAATGTACATTTGCTATTGATATATACATATTAAAATGCACCACATACATGTTTATATGTGTGTATGTATTGCCATACCTGCAGTCAATGTAAATGTATTTTCATCTATTCCAAGGTACAGTACAAAAAAACAAAATACTGAATAAAGATGTTTTTTCTGGAAACCAAATGTGTTTTCTTATATCTCCACTCATTGGTTAGACATGATTGTTGTCCATGTTTGCAATGTGTGTTTACAATTTCAGTTCTGACATTGATAGTGTTATTCAAGAGATATAACATTTGGAAACGTAAGTTATTTCCTCTGAAAGACCTATACAATGCACAATACAAATGATGCTCTCTGAGATGGTCATATCTGTCTTCAAGGCTTTGTCTTATTAGAAAATTGCTTTGACTGTATAATTGTGATCCTACCATTAACCAAATGTGTTGTTTTTACAGTCATTCAAATGTTATGATCAAATGTTATCTTTACTAAAAACAACGAGGGAGGATTATAAAATCACACACCTCGGTTCACAGCTCCACATTGCCTCTGATTCTCTTTATGTAAATTGCACATTTATGAGTAGATTTCCTTTTTTTTATGGTATCAATATATAGTTGATGGTATGTGCGTAGGAAGCTGCTGTACAATTAACATTAAGGAAAAAAGTCCCAGTGCATTTTATTCCCAGTGCTGTTTCATTTGTAATGCTGTGTGTCTCTTTTTCTGCAGTATGCACATATAAACAATCTGTGATTTATGGATGCATTCCAACAGGATTTCTCTCCATTATACACAGAACAACCCTGGGCCTAATCACAACAATGAAGGTTATCAAAAGCAGAAACAAAATGTGAAATATTTTTATTAGCTGTTTCCACGTGTTGACATTTGTAATTTATGTCTATGGTACTAATTGTGGAGGACAAAGAGAACAAGCATACCTCAAATAAAAGTCTGAATTAAACCTTTTACCTAAGTTTATGTCCATTATCTTGTTTTAGTAAACATGTGTGGAATGCAGTTACTATACATGGATATATTGCTACCTACCTTTCCTTTTGACAACCATGATTGTTATACGTGTTCAAGATAGGTAAGCTTCCAATTTTACAACATAGAACCTATGCCTTTGTACTTACAGTGCTACTGCAGACCTTTATTGGAGTGAAAATTATCATCCCTTTTATAACGCATCATTTTCTATGTTAGGTCACTTAACCTATTGGCTACACATTTTCCTTTGGCGACCGTGCTAACCTAAGTCAATGTGGAATCCCCCACTTTGCCTATCTTGAAATGGGTAAGTTTCCATAGTACTACAATAAAGATTTGAGTATGTCTTCCATATTGTAGCTGGGCAATTGCTTGTCAAACCTTCTGCAATAATAGTAATTATAGTAGTAATAATTTAGTATTGAAACATTTTTTAAATCTCATTTGCCACTTCACTATCATGCTACTATCTCAACTTATCTAAATAATAGTCTGTTTATTTATCCTGTTTGTCACCCACTGTGCTTCTCTAGCCATTCCCCTATGTGATGCAAAACTAGGACCTGGTTATCTACTGCTACACCTTCAATGGAATAATTATTTACCGATAACTTAACACATTCACATTTTGGTAGAAAGTCTTTTTTAAATAACCTTTTAGAAAAATATTTACCTATACAGACATTTTGCATTCTACTCTTTTGTTTCCCTCCATTCGGGGGAAGGTAGCCGAGCGTTGGGCCAGTAACCAAAAGGTTCCTGGTTCAAATACCCAAGGTGCAAAATCTGTCAATGTGCCCATGAGCAAGGCACTTAACCCTAATTGCTCCTGTAAGTTGCTCTGGAAAAGAGTGTCTAGTCAAATGTCATTGCATTTTTTAACAGGAGCATTTGACGAGGAAAATAATTCAGTGCTGATAAGAGGAAAATAAAGTTGCGTCAAACGAAGTACATTGAAGTTATTAGTGGGTATTTTGTAAATATCAAAGATCCACTTGTCTCAGTGTTCTGTGGTTCATTTGCATTCTGATGAAACTGTAGTGGATGTGTGTGAACTCAGGGGTTATCTGCGGCGCTGCAGCACTGAGCAGCCGAATCAGACAGCCCAACAACCGCCTGGCTCAAGAGGATGAGCCACGGACCTTTCTCAAATCACTTCCTTCATAACAATTAAAATATGCAAAGTGATAATTTTCCTTAAGTAGTCTTAAATGTGCAATCTATTTAGATGTGAGGGAAATTGGCTAAAGCTTGTGGTGGGGGTGGGGGGTGGTGGGGGTGAATAAATTATGCAAATATAGAATGGACTCTTGAAAGCCAAATGTTTCTGTAATAAGCATACTGTTTCATTTAATATTTAGCCTCTTATTAAAAGAGACAGTTCTTTTGCACTGTCTGATGGCTATATCTGACACAAGCTCATGGAAATTACTGCTAGACTAAATGCTGAAGCATTTTGGTAGCTTTTAGATGATGGTTACATTCACAAAGTAATTATGCGCTGGAGAGTCCAGAAATAAGGTTTAATTACACAGTAATCTCCTCTGATGGACACTGGGAAGTGTAAGCACTGCCAGACTGCAATCCATCAATGACAAACCCCTGGCCACTTTTAATTCCTCCTCATTTGCATCATAACCTCCGCACCAAGTTGCACAAATGCTGTTAAATGTTAATAGGACCTGTCTCTCTACTCAAAATGAATGCTTAAGCCATTACATCTCTCCCCCTCTCTCTTTCTCTCTCCTCTCCCTCTCTCCCCTCCCCCTGTCTGTTTTTCTCTCTACCCTCCCCATCTCTCTCTCCCACTCCCACACTCTTTCCATTCTCACGAGCCCCCACATAACTAGCTCCTCTTCAGGAGGAACGTTCAGCAGATGAGACAGTGCATGGTCAATGCTGTGCTAATTAGGAGCAGCATGTAAAGTTTTATCTCTCAAGTGCTAACAAACTGTAGAGACAAGTCTAATGCTGGGGCTGCGTTTGTGTGTGTGTGTGTGTGTGTGTGTGTGTGTGTGTGTGTGTGTGTGTGTGTGTGTGTGTGTGTGTGTGTGTGTGTGTGTGTGTGTAAACACACTCATAGAGCAGTAAGTGTTGTCAACAACGTGGTGCTGTGTGTGATTTGGCCCTGAAGTCATATTTAATCCCTATCCTAAGGGACCAGGCAAAATTACATTTTTATTAATTGAAAATTGTTAGTGGTGCTGTGTGTGTGCAGCAGACACATTACTGTTCCTCTTTAGAGCTCTGTGGGGTTGATTAGAACTAGGGTGTCTCATTATCAGCATGTCTCAACCATACATTAAAATAACACCATTATATTACGGACTACCCAGTGTACTGCTTGAAGCATAGCTCCCAGGGAGGTGGCATTAACCCCCTAGAGTCGATGTCTGCGCCCCTGTGGAAATCTAATTAGCGTAATACAAAAGTCAGTTTAAGCTAGAGATATATTTTTTTGCATGGGCTGCGTCTCAATCCACCGCATCCGCCGATGTCGTGCCTTCCGCAGCTACAGAGGTGTTTCTCAGACCAGGAGACATCCCGAAAATCTGTCTTTTAACTGTAGCATCTGAACAGTTTGGGCTACACTAATATGACCTCTCTATGGAAAGGTGAGTATATTGCGAAAACGTACATGTCGGTTGTTTTGCTCTAGGATGCTCACAAGCCTCACAAGACTGGTCTGAAGGTAGCACGGTACCAGTTGAAAGAGATTATGAAGTATACACTCAGTGGACAATTTATTTGGTACATTTATTTAGTACCGGGTCAGACCCCCTTTGCCTCCAGAACAGCCTGAATTCTTTGGAGCATGGAAATGTTGCTCAATTGGTATCAAGGGACCTAATGTGTGCCAGGAAAACATTCCCCACACCATTAAACCACCGCCACCAGCCTGTACCGTTGACACCAGGCAGATGGGACGCAACAGGAACCGGGATTTGCCAGAGTAGGCAATGTTTTTCCATTCCTCAATTGTCCAGTGTTGGTGATCGCGTGCCCACTGAGGCTTCTTCTTCTTGTTTTTAGCTGATAGGAGTGGAACCCGGTGTTGTCGTCTGCTGCAATAGCCCATCCGTGACAAGGACCGACGAGTTGTACGTTCCAAGACGCCGTTCTGCACACTACTGTTGTACAGCGCCAATATTTGCCTGTTTGTGGCCCGGCTGTTAGCTTGCAAGATTCTTGCCTTTCTCCTTCGACCTCTCATCAACAAGCTGTTTTCACCCAGATGACTGCTGCTGACTGAATGTTTTTTGTTTGTCACACCATTCTCGGTAAACCCTATACTAGCGGTCACCAACCTTTTCTGAGTCAAGATCCCTTTCTGAGTCAAAATGCAAGCCGAGATCTACCGCTCAGATTTTTTTTTTAACATGACTTAAAAAACGTAAGCCTATGCAACATTAACCAATTAAAAACAGTTCTGTAGCAATGAGGTTTGTGCAGTAATTTATAGGCCCAATACATTATCACAGCATATTGGCTATGCTTGAATTGCCCTGCCAATGTTGTTCTTCTCAAACTATTTAAAAATTATATAAAAAAATGTAGGTATATGATCACACTGGTAATACATCATTTGTTGTATTACTTGTGAGGCACAGCTGAGTGAGCATGAAAAAAAAAAAATATATATTTTTTTTTTACTGGACTGATGGCCTACATCTGATGGTCAGTCTGAGGGGAGGGAGGGAGCAGCGGTGAGGCTGCCTCTTACCCGACTCACTAACACCTTCCCTCCGCTTTCCCTCCATCCGCTGAGAAATGGGGACACAGTCTTCCAGCTGATGGCGAAACTCAAGTCACACTGCATTATTTCTGCCTCATGCACCAATTCATGTTGTTACTCCTGTGACCAGAGAAAGTGAAATATTCCTTGATATTAAAAAAGACACAAGCCGCTAATAATAACAACACAAGCTTTTCGGAACACAGTACTCATTCATTGCTGCTGCAGTTCTGGTTGTAGCGTGAGTGGAGCTAGGGAGAAGGCACATTTTATGGCTTATAAAAGTGTTGACAGTGCTGAATAACAACTGAAAAATTAACTTACTCATAAAAACAGCAGCTCTTTGTTGTATTCGTTGAGTCTCTCTCTTGTCATGGTTTTAAAAGTTTTGAAATCTCACAGTATCAACTTTGCTGTGCGTTCAAGCTTTCTTTTTACAGTCTGGCTCGAGGAAACTGTGCAGACACAAAGATCTGAGCTACCTGATTGGCCTGCGGTAGGCCTATAGGTGCACTTGATTTGCTCTCTGGGCCTGCCGGGTATGCAGAGTTCTAACTTGAGACACATGAAATGGCTCAAAATGGGAACACTTTGCCTTCCCGGCGCTAGGGCTGCTGAATTAAGTGCACCTACACTCTACAAAGAAAAGGTTTCTGGAGTATCCTTTAGGGGTTCTTCAAATTGAAACTGTGGGGAAACCCCTATAAGTACTTCAAAGAACCCCTTATAGAGGATCCTCAAATAACTTTTTGAATAACCTTTTGGGGTTAATATTTGAACTACCCCTCCTCTATTATTTTTATTAATAATAATATGCATAACAAAAACAACACAATATTTGAGTTCTCTGTGTTTATTATGATTTTAGTGGCAAAGCAGAATAAAAAAATCTAAATATGAGGTAAACTCCCAGCAGAGCCCCAAGTCCAATGGGTATATCCTCTGGCATGTTGATGTTAATGTGTTGATGTTCTCCGTATCCATAGCCAGAATGATTTTGCAGTGCATGGTGATCGAACAGGTTTCCTGTTATATTCATGTAGGGAGGTGTAGGGAGGGTGAAGTCTGTGAATCCAAAAAATAGTAATTATTCAGATGATTAACAAAACATGCACACGTCAGAATTCTACCTTGTTTTTGTGGTGAATGTGAATGAAAAAAACTGTTTTGGTAATAATAATAATAATAATGGTTTTCATACACATACCTTGTCCATAATGTAGAGGCCTATGGGATATTCATTGAAGAGGTAAGGGAGGAGGATGGTAAATGTGATCAGCATAACATACCAATACCAAATGACATACCTTTGTATGCCTCCTCATCTGTATACCTGCAGACACAGACAAAAAAGTGAGCAGTTCCGTCATCTGCACCTAATACAGCTAGCCTTCAACATATTCTTATAGCCTACATATTCTTACCTCTTTGTTGATTGATATCCATTGAATTGTGTCCATTTTCAGTTTTAGAAAGATTTGCACAAATATGAAAAGATAGATGGTATCATCATAAAACAATATCAATTTAGATCATACAAGGGACAAACCTTACCTTAAATTGATCTTTCAAATCCAAATGTTTCAGTTGGGCAGTTAGGTTCCTGCAAGAACCCCCACCAACTAAGGAGGTTCCTCAATGAACCCCACCTCCTATGGGGTTCTTGGAAGAAACCATTTTCAGTGCCAAGAACCCTAAGGTTCTTCACAGAACTTTGAGGACCTTAGAAGAATCCTTGTTGAACCCCTAATTTTTATAGTGTACCGCCAGCAGCGTGAAACCCCCCCCAAAAAGAATTAGGAACGCAAGGCTTTATCGGTGAGTTTCTTACAGAAATGTTTGGTGATCGACTAGGAATGCCTTGGAGACCAGTTGGTGACCACTGCCCTAGACACTGTCGTGCGTGAAAAGCCCAGGAGGCCGGCCATTTCTGAGATACTGGAACCGGTGCACCTGGCACCGACGATCATGCCACACTCAAAAGTCGCTTAGGTCACTTGTTTTGCCCATTCTAATTTTAAATCAAACAGTAACTGAATGCCTCAATGCCTGTCTTCCTGCTTTATATAGCAAGCCACGGCAACATAACATTTTCGTGAACGGGGTGGTGTACCTAATAAACTGGCAACTGAGTGTATATGGAAGTATCTGTGCTATTATGGCGTGAGTGACAGCAACGGCAGCACCTTTGAGGCTATCTCCATTTTAAGCGCCATTCTCTACCAACTGAGCTACAGCTGACCACCATGTGGGTAGTGGACAAGTGCACACATCAGGAAAAAGTGTAGAGTGTTGAGACGCATAGTCAGCAGGGGCTGCTCCAACTCTCCAAGAGCCCAAATATTGACATATATTTGGCCCAAACACAGACTTCAATTATGTGCTGTACTATACTGTACTCTACTGTGCTCTACTGTACTGTACTGTTCTCTACTGTACTATACACATAAGGGATAAACCCTGGCGTTCTGTACATTACCTTGGAAATAATGGATGAGTCCCTTAGTGGAGTAAATTTTTCCAAGGTAATATACAGAACGGAGGTGTTTATCCCGCTTATACCACAGTTGCCAAAGAAAACAATATGAAAGCACACATTTACTGGTATAAATACTTTTTGTTGTTGTTGACATTTTTATTTTTTATAAGCAAATTCATACTTTGTCATCTTTTGGTTGCTAGAGTCGTTCATTTGATTAGTTCGATATTTACGGACGTGATCCAGTCGTTCATTCTTTATGTTCCGTTGCCATTCTCACTGGCAGCGTTCTTATCCCTTGTTTGCTGCTAGCTAGCCAGCTAGCTACGGCTACACAGTCACGACTTCTGCAGCCAGAATAACAACAAAGTTTCTTCCGATGCGTTGAAGCTGTTTATCCCGCTTATACTGTACCACAGTTGCCAAAGAAAACAATACAAAGCACACATTTAATGATAGAAATAAAACATTTTTGTTGATATTTTCATTTATATAAGCAAATTCATACTTTCTCATCATTTGGTTGCTAGAGATGTGAGCGACCCAGTCGTTCGTTCGATTAGTTCGATACTACTGGATGCAACCCAGTCGTTCATCTTCATGTTCCGTTGCCTTGCTTGCTCATCACTCACCACGTTAGGTCATCAGATGATCCAAAAAAATGTGTCTCTGAAAAAAGAAATCAACGCAAGCTAGCTAGTTAGCTAAGTTTTTTTCCTCGTTGAACCTGCGTTTACAACGTATCCAATTTCAGTTTGTGTAACTGTTGGTTTAGCGTTCTGTAACTTTGTAGCAAGTACGGTCTGCATGTGTAGGCGCATATTGCGTCATGATTGCAAGATGTCCCAATACCTTTTGCAACTGTCCCGATATCTTTTCCAACTGTCCCATTATCTGGTTTTAATGTCCATTCTAGAATGCACTTCTAGCCAATCAGAAACGAGTATTCAACAATGCTGTGGTATAATGTACTCTACTGTGCTGTACGCCATTGTTCTCTACTGTACTCTACTCTACTGTACTGTACGGTTCTGTATTGTACTGTTCTGTTTTCTTCATGAATTTACTCTACTTAAGTTTCTTTCAATTGAAGAAAGGGCCCAGGGAGTCTTGATATAGTGGTCTTGGTCTTGAGATCACTCGAGACCATGTAAATTTGGGCTCATGGTCTCAACTGAGACTGGATCTTGGGTCCAATGTCCTGGTTTAAATCTTGTTCTTGGCTTTTGAACTCAGAAAATACCTTAGTCTTTGGTTTACAAACTTTTAGCAACCCAATTTGAAGAAGAAATTGCTCTCTGATCATTGGCTTATCGCTACCAACCCATAGGAATGGCCACCAAGTTGACTATAAAATGGTGGAAGCCCTCAATGGCACTATCCACACTAAAACGGGTTACAGTTGAAGTCGGAAGTTTACATACACCTTAGCCAAATACATTTAAACTCAGTTTTTCACAATTCCTGACATTTAATCCTCGTAAAAATTCCCGGTTTTAGGTCAGTTAGGATCACCACTTTATTTTAAGAATGTGAAATGTCAGAATAATAGTAGAGAGAATGATTTATTTCAGCTTTTATTTATTTCATCACATTCCCAGTGGGTCAGAAGTTTACAAACACTCAATTAGTATTTGGTAGCATTGCCTTTAAATTGTTTAACTTGGGTCAAACGTTTCGGGTAGCCTTCCACAAGCTTCCCACAATAAGTTGGGTGAATTTTGGCCCATTCCTCCTAACAGAGCTGGTGTAACTGAGTCAGGTTTGTAGGCCTCCTTGCTCGCACACGCTTTTTCAGTTCTGTCCACAAATGTTCTGTAGGATTGAGGTCAGGGCTTTGTTATGGCCACTCCAATACCTTGACTTTGTTGTCCTTAAGCCATTTTTCCACAACTTTGGAAGTATGCTTGGGGTCATTGTCCATTTGGAAGACCAATTTGCGACCAAGCTCTAACTTCTTGACTGATGTCTTGAGATGTTGCATCAATATATCCACACAATTTTCCTTCCTCATGATGCCATCTATTTTGTGAAGTGCACAAGTCCCTCCTGCAGAAAAGCATCCCCACAGCATGATGCTGCCACCCCCGTGCTTCAAGGTTGGGATGGTGTTCTTCGGCATGCAAGCTGCCCCGTTTTTCCTCCAAACATAACGATGGTCATTATGACCAAACAGTTCTATTTTTGTTTCATCAGACCAGATTACATTTCTCCAAAAAGTACGATCTTTGTCCCCATGTGCAGTTGCAAACCGCAGTCTGGCTTTTTTATGGCAGTTTTGGAACAGTGGCTTCTTCCTTGTTGAGCGGCCTTTCAGGTTATGTCGATATAGGACTCGTTTTACTGTGGATATAGATACTTTTGTACCTGTTTCCTCCAGCATCTTCACAAGGTCATTTGCTGTTGTTCTGGGATTTATTTGCACTTTTCGCACCAAAGTACGTTCATCTCTAGGAGACAGAACGCATCTCCTTCCTGAGCGGTATGACTGCTGCGTGGTCCCATGGTGTTTATACTTGCGTACTATTGTTTGTACAGATGAACGTGGTACCTTCAGGCGTTTGGAAATTGCTCCCAAGGATGAACCAGACTTGTGGAGGTCTACAATTTTCTTTCTGAGGTCTTGGCTGATTTATTTTGATTTTCCCATGATGTCAAGCAAAGAGGCACTGAGTTTGAAGGTAGGCCTTGAACTACATCCACAGGTACACCTCCAATTGACTCAAATTATGTCAATTAGCCTATTAGAAGCTTCTAAAGCCATGACATCATTTTCTGGAATTTTCCAAGCTGTTTAAAGGCACAGTCAACTTAGTGTATGTAAACTTCTGACTCACTGGAATTGTGATACAGTGAATTATAAGTGAAATAATCTGTCTGTAAACAATTGTTGAAAAAATTACTTGTGTCATGCACAAAGTAGATGTCCTAACCGACTTGCCAAAACTATAGTTTGTTAACAAGAAATTTGTGGAGTTGTTGAAAAACGAGTTTTAATGACTCCAACCTAAGTGTATGTAAACTTCCGACTTCAACTGTATATCCATCTAGAGTTTTCTATATATCTTTATGATTGACACTTGATTGTTATTTAGTCCTCTGTCTATTTCTTTGCACTTATCGGGGGAAAAAATATTTTAGCGATTGTGATAATAATATAATCATGTGCCCCATTAGATATGGTATAAGTTAAGTTCTGAGTTCATATGCCATGTCACTACCGAAAGGCCTGTACTTTTTCCAAAATAAACACAGGAAAAGCAACAATTTAAATATCTAACATAATTACAATGAACAGAAATATAAACGCAACATGCAATAATTTCAGATTTTACTGAGTTAAAGTTCATGTAAGGAAATCAGTCAATTAAAATAAATAAATTAGGTACTAATCTATGGATTTCACATGTCTGGGAATACAGATATGCATCTGTTGGTCACAAATACCTTTTAAAAAAAAGGTAGGAGCGTGGTTCAGAAAACCAGTCAGTATCTGGTGTGACCACCATTTGCCTCATGAAGCGCCACACATCTCCTTCGCATTGAGTTGATCAGGCTGTTGATTGTGGCCTGTGGAATGTTTTCACACTACCCTTCAATGGCTGTGCGAAGTTGCTGGATATTGGCGGGAACTGGAACACGCTGTCGTACACGTCGTTCCAGAGCCTCCCAAACATGCTCAATGGATGAGATGTCTGGTGAATATGCAGGCCATTGAAGAACTGGGACATTTTCAGCTTCCTGGAATTGTGTACAGATCCTTGCAATATGGGGCTGTGCATTATCATGCTGAAACATGAGGTGATGGCGGCAGATGAATGACATGACAATGTGCCTCAGGATCTCGTCACGGTATCTCTCTGCATTCAAATTGCCATTGTTAAAATGCAATTGTGTTTGTTGAGCCTGCCCATACCATAACCCCACCGCCACCATGGGGCACTCTGTTCACGTTATCAGCAAATCGCTCACCCACACGACCCCATACACGCTGTCTACTATCTTCCCAGTACAGTTGAAACCATGATTAATCCGTGAAGAGCACACTTCTCCAGCGTGCCAGTGGCCATCGGAGGTGAGCATTTGCCCACTGAAGTCGGTTACGACGCCAAACTGCAGTCAGGTCAAGACCCTGTTGAGGACGATGAGCACACAGATGAGCTTCCCTGAGATGGTTTCTGACAGTTTCTTATTCAGAAATCCTTCAGTTGTGCAAACCCACAGTTTCATCAGCTGTCCGGGTGGCAGGTCTTAGATGATCCCGCAGGTGAAGAAGCCGGATGTGGAGGTCCTGGGCTGGCGTGGTTACACGTGGTCTGTGCTGAAAGTTTTTGAAAAATAGAACCCCCAATTTGCACCACTTCTGTAGAATGACCCATACATGAATTTGATTTGCTAATCATATCTAAATATCCTAAAGAAATATCTTAAAGATAATAAGTGTATTTCATCAGATTCCACCCCCCCCCCAGAATGAGATTCAGCATGTTTCGCCCTGACTTGACCCCGTTTCCCCCAGACAATTCTAGCAATTCTTGATTGAAAAAATAATCATATGAGAGGAAGCAAAGATCATCACTGATCAGAAATACTGAGGTAATTTATGGAGACAGTATACACAGAGGATGATAACTTTAAATGTTATGATTTTTTTCATTTCATATTTCACATTATTATTTTAATTTTTTGAATACACGCTGAATCTGTAAGTAAAACAGAACAAATGTGTATCGGTAAACATGCATTTTTCAATACCTGAGATTATATTTGAAACATACGCCTTTGAAAGGGCCACATGTTCACTATTACTCAACTCCACTGAAGAAGAAGAATGTATTTACACATTTTCAACCCAGCTTTTATATGTATCAAACAATTCCAAAAGCAATCGATACAGCCTAGCTTCTTCAACCCCCTACTGTATGATCTGTGAGTTGAGCTGAGCTCCTGGAGCTGTAGAGCTCTATAGCTGCATTCCCTTCTGACTCCAGGCTAGACGGAGAGAGAATCACAGAGGCTTGATGACTCTGATAGCCTTCAGTGTGCCTGCCACTGCCCACCTCCAATTAATAGTCAGGTGGGCCGCACAGAGTTAAGGATCCACAACTTTTCCCTCTCCATCTGCCCATCACCAAGGAGGATAACTGTCTGACTAGGGGTCCAGGGGTCAGCAACGCCAGGTTTAGCAGCCCCAGATAGGGAGAAGTGAGGGAATCACAGTGTATCACCTGTAGTTTAAGCTCTACTAAGGGTCAGTGTTTTTTCTCTGGATGCAGAAATGGGAATGTCCCCGTTTCTCTGATACGATAACAAGCAGGTGATGATACCCATCCAAACGGAATTGTCCAGAGGTCAAGCTGCCACCACCCGCCATGTCCTATATATTTCCTATATTTGTGACCAATTCTGGGTTTGGACACTATGATTATAGCCTAAAAGTGTATACATAGATACAGCTACAGTATATGATGCGCCACATTTCGGGAAGTTGCCAAAGTGTCATGAAATGTGGTGCTGAAGAGAGATTTAATGATGTGGTGATCAGAGAGGATACCTGCACTAATGCTCCTATACAGTAAATACCCTCATTAACATCAGCGAACAAACCCAAGAATAACCCATTATTTAAAAGCAATGTTTTAATAATTCATTTTGGGCTATCAGAGTAATAACATCATATTAATGTTCTAATTTGGTGGCAATTACATTTTTTGGGGGGGTGCCGAATATCCAAGTAACATTTTAATTAACAACAATAAATTAAGATGTTACACTAGAGTGACACAAAAGTCTGACAGTTTGATTTCTTAGTAATATTTTAATTACTATTTGGAAATCCTTAATTGACTGTAATACTTAAAGCTGTTATTTATTGCAGGTTGTCTCAAATGTACTCCTGAGTGGAGCAGTGGTCTAAGGCACTGCATTGCAGTGCTAACTGTGGCACTAGAGATCCTGGTTCGAATCCAGGCTCTGTCGCAGCCGGCCGCGACCGGGAGACTCATGGGCCGTGCACAATTGGCCCAGCGTCGTCCAGGGTAGGGGAGGGAATGGCCGGCAGGGATGTAGCTCAGTTGATAGAGCATGGCGTTTGCAACGCCAGGGTTGTGGGTTTGATTCCCATGGGGGGGCCTGTATAAAAAATATATATATGAATTCACTAACTGTAAGTCGCTCTGGATAAGAGCGTCTGCTAAATGACTAAAATGTAAATGTAGTCATCCGAAAAAGTGGGAATAATTGATTATTGTTCATCTTTCTAATGTATTTTCCTTCTAGCTGAAATGCCATGGCTGAGGCTGACATGACCAGCTCTTGGCACTAGGACCCAGGCTTCTCTTTAGTCTGTCTTAACCCTTGACTGAGTACAAGTGGTGCTAATGGGGAGCAAAGACAGAGGAGTACATGTCCAATAACCACACATCCTGTATCCAAGGCAATCATTGGAAACACAGAGCGTCACTTTCAATTTCATCCTTTTTCTGCCAGAAAGCCTCTCTTCTATAACGTCATTATCTGCACCAGATCAGCTGGCTCTTTTGACAGGGGCCATGGTATCCAGGCACTAGGGAAATGCAAATTGATTTTATATCGGCAATGGCATTTACATATTACACAGACTGTCATTTCAGGCCTAGATATGAAACTCATAGGGAAATAAATGTCAGAGCATGGGAGGACTCTGTGTCCTGGGGTTTGTGTTTACTGTGATCATCAGCTAGTGAAACAAGCCACTTTGAGATGCTTCATGTTACAGTAGACTGCTTAAGAGGTCTCCCTTATTCCTCTGACCTCTATAAGAGTGGGTTTCTCACATGCACCATAGCTGACTAGAGCGCCTGTCATACAGGCCTATGGAAAATACTAAATGTGTTGGAGTGTTCCATCCAATTATATGAAATTCATGTTTGTCAAAGGACATTACACTAAGGGACAGACTTCCAATGGGCCCTATTCAATCAAAACTGGTTTTCAGGTTGGTTCAACTATGTCATTATTTAACAAATGCTCTGTTGAAGCATCTGTATGCTATGGTATACAGTAAGGCACTCATTTTCATTCCCAACTGGCAAGTACTATGTGTATGTTTTATAAATAGGATGCAGTTACTTTTTTAAAGGTGCAGACAATCCTTGCAAGCACTTAGGAGTAAGGGGATTTTGCAACATTCATCTCAAAGGATCTGATAGCAGGGGAAGGAAAAGAGAGGGAAAATAAATAGTGGAAAGCAGATGGCTAAAGATAAAGGTCAAATCCGATTGAGAAGTTTGTCAAAATGTGATGACATAAGCAATCTGTAAACTGCTATTGCACGAAGCTTGAGGTGCAGAGAAAGATATTGAAATTACAAAAAACACTGCAGCTGCCAGCATACTGCCAGGAATGATTGCCCCAAGTGTTGTTGTTTTTTGCCTCCCTCGCTCTCTTGCACACGCATGGCTGACTGCCAGATGTGAAGAGAAGCATATCTGGATTTAATGATATTACAAATGCCTTTCTTTATGCTCAATAATAACTCAATTATGACTGATACTAAACTGTCAACACATCTAATACAAATGGACTTGTCTGTCACCCTGTATTGAGTTATCAACTTCCAGTGATGATGAGGCTTGTTTGCTGTACCTAATCATGTCTCGTTGGGATGCTCGGAGGCTGATCAGATAGCACTTTTGAATACTGGTGCAACAGCCGTGACAACAGGACAATTCTCTGGAGATTGAGAGGGTCCCATTATGGTTTTTACTCGTGGCAATGTTGGAGCTTCCTTTGTACATAAAACATTGATTCATATAAATCACTCAGCACAGCCACATTGTTATTGATTAAAGCCACTTCCACGTCTCTGTCTGGTGAGTTCTCCACAGAATAAAGAGCCCGCTTTATATTTTCTCCTGTCAAAATGTTAGGGCTCTCTATCAAGACCAGTCTGAGCCACACAAGCCCTTCGTGAAAAAAGAATCAAGCACCAGATTGCAAGAATAAGTTGCTCTATTTTCAAAAACTGCATTGTGAACCTGTCATTGAATTGCCTCATTGGTTTACCGTAATTGTTGAAATGAGTCTAAATAATCTGCAGAAACAAATATATATATATTTTTTATGTACAACCCTCATAGGGAGTCCAACAACATAGCTACCCTGTTTATTTTTCTATAACTATATTTTAGCAACAAAGTATTCATTTATTAGTTTATTCATAGAGCTTCACTTTGTCACTTAAAAAACCCAAGAGGAAAAGCTGGCAAAAAAGAGGCAGAAGAGCAGGCGTCCTGGTGAGACTAAGGCGAAGGGAAAACTGGCCACCACTTCCCTCCATTCTATTGGCCAATGTACAGTCACTTGATAATAAGATGGATGACCTCCGATTGCGGATTTGCTATCAACGGGACTCTCGTATCTGCAATATTCTCTGTTTTTCTGAAACATGGCTTTCGGACAAGATACCCCCCATGGCTATCCAACTCAATTCCATTCACCGAGCGGGCAGGACATCTGATTCAGGGAAATCCAGAGGGGGAGGGGTATGTCTCTTCATAAAAAACAAATGGTGTGCAGACTAGCGGAGTGGAAGTCTCAACCTATTGTTCACTCGTCTTGGAATACCTGATGGTCAAATGCTGACCCTTCTACCTCCCGAGAGAGTTTTCATCTGTTATCGTGGCTGCTGTATATATTCCACCACAGGACAACAATTACAAGATTGAACTTAAAGAACTATACGGGGCTATAAACAAGCAGGAAATGACAATATCGGAACAAGGTGGAATCCTATTATACCGGCTCCGACGCTGGACGCATGTGGCAGGGGATACAGTACATTACAGACTACAAAGGAAGAACTAGACGTGATCTGCCCAATGATGACTCTCTGCCAGACAAACTCAATGCCTTTGATGCACGCATCGACAAAAACAACACAGAGCCCTGCATGAGGGCCCCTGCTGATACAGAGGACTGGGTGATCTCTCTCTCTCTCTCTCTCTCTCTCTTTCTGAGGCTGACATGAGAAAGGTTTTTAAATGGGTCAACACTGTCCACAGGGCCAGACAGTATTCCAGGGCGTGTCTGCAGAGAATGTGCAGACCAGCTGGCAGGCATCTTCATGGATATTTTCAACCTCTCCTTTTGTAATTCCCACGTTTCAATCTGACTACCTTCATTCTTGTTCCCAAAAACTCTAAGGCATCCTGCCACAATGACTACCATCCTGTAGCACTCACATCTGTAATAATGAAGTGCTTTGAAAGGCTGGTCATGGCACACATCAACTCCATCATCCCAGACACCCTGGACCAACTCCAATTTGCATACCGCCCGAACAGATCCACAGATGATGCAATCTCAATTGCACACTGCCCTCTCCCACCTAGAAAATAGGAATACCCATGTGAGGATGCTGTTCATCAACTACAGCTCAGCGTTCAACATCATAGTACCCTCCAAGCTCATCACCAAGCTCGGGACCCTGGGACTCAACACCTCCCTCTGCAACTGGATCCTGACGGGCCGACCACAGGTGGTAAGAGTTTGCCTACGGAGCTGTGAGGGGAACGGCACCTCCTTACCTTCAGGCTCTGATCAGACCCTACACCCAAACGAGGGCACTACGTTCATCCACCTCTGGCCTGCTAGCCCCCCTACCTTTACGGAAGCACAGTTCCCGCTCAGCCCAGTCAAAGCTATTCACTGCTCTGGCACCCCAATGGTGGAACAAGCTCCCCCACGACGCCAGGACAGCAGAGTCACTGACCACCTTCCGGAGACACTTGAAACCCTACCTCTTTAAGGAATACCTGGAATATTATAATAGTAATCCTTCTACCTCCTCTATACTACCACTGTCTTTTGTCTAAACGAACACCTGACTTATTTCACCTGCTAGCACTGACTTGTTTAAAGAAATGTACTTATTGTGATCGAGATGTAGTTGTCCCTGATTGCACTGACTTTGCTCACAGCTGCTTGTTTGAAGAAGTGTACTTACTGTGATCAAGATGTGGTAGTCCCACTGGCTATCCTAAGTTGAATGCACCAATTTGTAAGTCGCTCTGGATAAGAGCGTCTGCTAAATGACTTAAATGTAAATGTAAATGTAGGAGTTGGCAACAACACCTCTGTCATGCTGTCCCTCAACACGGGGGCCCCAGGACGTACATGCCAGGCGGTGTCTGAGAAAGGCCAGAAAAATTGCCAAAGATTCCAGCCACCCGAGACATAGACTGTTCTCCATGCTCCCGTCCGGCAATCGGTACCGGTGCATCAAGGCTCAGACCAACAGACTCCTAAACAGCTTCTATCCCCTGGCCATAAGACTGTTATATGGCTAACAACTACTGCTCTTCCACAGACTATCCCACTGACTCAATGCCCATCCACATGTCTCTACCCACTCAGACACGCACACCTTCATTGTCACTCTTACTCACACGCACAAATACTCACATACACACACCCTCACTCACACACTCCTTATTGACGCCACACACTTAGACCCACACGCACTCACCCACTCACACCTACGCTGCTGCTAAAATGAGTATTGATTAGATTTATTACTACCTCTAAGCTGCTGTTCATTGAAAACTGATTGCCATTACCATTAGTACATAATATCTATTTATCCTGCTACTTGTCACTATTACTCCTGTTTACATGTACAGTGGGGGAAAAAAGTATTTAGTCAGCCACCAATTGTGCAAGTTCTCCCACTTAAAAAGATGAGAGAGGCCTGTCATTTTCATCATAGGTACACGTCAACTATGACAGTCAAATTGAGAAAAAAAAAATCCAGAAAATCACATTGTAGGATTTTTAATGAATTTATTTGCAAATTATGGTGGAAAATAAGTATTTGGTCACCTACAACAAGCAAGATTTCTGGCTCTCACAGACCTGTAACTTCTTCTTTAAGAGGCTCCTCTGTCCTCCACTCGTTACCTGTATTAATGGCACCTGTTTGAACTTGTTATCAGTATAAAAGACACCTGTCCACAACCTCAAACAGTCACACTCCAAACTCCACTATGGTCAAGACCAAAGAGCTGTCAAAGGACACCAGAAACAAAATTGTAGACCTGCACCAGGCTGGGAAGACTGAATCTGCAATAGGTAAGCAGCTTGGTTTGAAGAAATCAACTGTGGGAGCAATTATTAGGAAATGGAAGACATACAAGACCACTGATAATCTCCCTCGATCTGGGGCTCCACGCAAGATCTCACCCCGTGGGGTCAAAATGATCACAAGAACGGTGAGCAAAAATCCCAGAACCACACGGGGGGACCTAGTGAATGACCTGCAGAGAGCTGGGACCAAAGTAACAAAGCCTACCATCAGTAACACACTACTCCGCCAGGGACTCAAATCCTGCATTGCCAGACGTGTCCCCCTGCTTAAGCCAGTACATGTCCAGGCCCGTCTGAAGTTTGCTAGAGTGCATTTGGATGATCCAGAAGAGGATTGGGAGAATGTCATATGGTCAGATGAAACCAAAATATAACTTTTTGGTAAAAACTCAACTCATCGTGTTTGGAGGACAAAGAATGCTGAGTTGCATCCAAAGAACACCATACCTACTGTGAAGCATGGGGGTGGAAACTTCATGCTTTGGGGCTGTTTTTCTGCAAAGGGACCAGGACGACTGATCCGTGTAAAGGAAAGAATGAATGGGGCCATGTATCGTGAGATTTTGAGTGAAAACCTCCTTCCATCAGCAAGGGCATTGAAGATGAAACGTGGCTGGGTCTTTTAGCATGACAATGATCCCAAACACACCTCCCGGGCAACGAAGGAGTGGCTTCGTAAGAAGCATTTCAAGGTCCTGGAGTGGCCTAGCCAGTCTCCAGATCTCAACCCCATAGAAAATCTTTGGAGGGAGTTGAAAGTCCGTGTTGCTGTCACGCTCTGGCTCCGGGACTGTGTATTTTGAGCCAGGGTGTGTTCATTTGGTTGTGTTTGGTATTGGTTGTGTTGTATTTGGTTGTGTTTCCTTGTTTGGTCGTGTGACTCCCAATCAGTGGTAACGAGTGTCAGCTGTCGGCTCGTTATCTCTGATTGGGAGCCATATTTAAACTGTCAGTGTTCACCTTAGTGTTGTGGGTTTTTGTTCCGTATCAGTCATTGTAACTGAGGACTTCACGATTCGTCATTGTTTGTTGTTTTTGTATTGAGTACTTTAATTAAATAAAGTCATGTTCGTATCGCACGCTGCGCCTTGGTCCACTCACTTAGTAGACGTTCGTGACAGAAAAACCCACCGTACCAGGACCAAGCAGCGTGTCCAGGAGCCAAGGGTCTGGACATGGGAGGAGATTTTGGATGGTAAAGGGTCTTGGACTTGGGAGGAAATCCTGGATGGGATGGATCGCCGGCCATGGAGTAAAACAGTGGAGAGGCGACTGAGAGAGGAGCAACGGCGTCAGCAGGGCCATCGTCGGAAGGACGAGAGGCAACCCCAAAAAGTTTTTTGGGGGGGGCACATGGCTTGGGCGGCTGGGCAGCAGGAGGCTGCCACAGGGAGACGTGGAGAGAAGGCTACCGGATTACGGGAGCCATTGGCGAGTAGAGGGAGGGAAGTAGTTGAGGCACGGCGTGAGAGACTGAGGTGTGTTACCAGTCCGGTCCGGCCCGTTCCTGATCCCCGGTTAAGGCCAGTGGTGTGTGTTCCCAGTACGGACCGGCCTGTTCCTACTCCACGCACCAAGCCCACGGTGTGCGTCGCCAGTCCAGCCCGGCCGGTTCCTGTTCCACGCACCAAGCCTACGGTGTGCGTCGCCAGCCCTGCCCGGCCTGTTCCTGCTCCACGCACCAAGCCTACGGTGTGCGTCGACAGCCCTGCCCGGCCTGTTCCTGCTCCACGCACCAAGCCTACGGTGTGCGTCGACAGCCCTGCCCGGCCTGTTCCTGCTCCACGCACCAAGCCTACGGTGTGCGTCGCCAGCCCTGCCAAGCCTGTTCCTGCTCCACGCACCAAGCCTACGGTGTGCGTCGCCAGCCCAGCCCGGCCTGTTCCTGCTCCACGCACCAAGCCTACGGTGTGCGTCGCCAGCCCAGCCCGGCCTGTTCCTGCTCCACGCACTAAGCCTACGGTGTGCGTCGTCAGCCCAGCCCAGCCGGTCCCTGCTCCACGCACCAGGCCCACGGTGTGCGTCGTCAGCCCAGCTCAGCCTGTCCCTGCTCCACGCACCAGGCCCACGGTGTGCGTCGTCAGCCCAGCCGGTCCCTGCTCCACGCACTAGGTCCACGGTGTGCGTCGCCGGCCCAACCCGGCCTGTTCCTGCCACTCGCACCAAGCCAAGGGTGCGAGTCGTCAGCCGGATTCAGCCTGTTCCTGCCACTCGCACCAAGTCAAGGGTGCGAGTCGTCAGCCGGATTCAGCCCATTCCTGCTACTCGCACCAAGCCAAGGGTGCGAGTCGTCAGCCGGATTCAGCCCATTCCTGCTACTCGCACCAAGCCAGGGATGCGAGTCTTCAGCCTGGTGAGGCCTGTTCCGGCTCCACGCACCATGCAAAGGGTGCGTATCGTCTGCCAGGTCCGGTCCATTCCTGCCTCACGCGCCAAGCCAGGGGTGCGCGTCGGCAGTCCTGATCCAGCTAACTGGGTCAGATCGGACTGGGGACACTACGGGGGGATTGTAGTAGGGTGGTGGTCAAGCCCGGAGCCGGAGCCGCCTCCGAGGAGCAACACCCACCCAGCCCTCCCCTATTTGGGGTGTAGGCGCGGTCGGAGTCCGCGCCTTTAGGGGGGGGTACTGTCACGCTCTGGCTCCGGGACTGTGTATTTTGAGCCAGGGTGTGTTCATTTGGTTGTGTTTGGTATTGGTTGTGTTGTATTTGGTTGTGTTTCCTTGTTTGGTCGTGTGACTCCCAATCAGTGGTAACGAGTGTCAGCTGTCGGCTCGTTATCTCTGATTGGGAGCCATATTTAAACTGTCAGTGTTCACCTTAGTGTTGTGGGTTTTTGTTCCGTATCAGTCATTGTAACTGAGGACTTCACGATTCGTCATTGTTTGTTGTTTTTGTATTGAGTACTTTAATTAAATAAAGTCATGTTCGTATCGCACGCTGCGCCTTGGTCCACTCACTTAGTAGACGTTCGTGACAGTTGCCCGGCGACAGCCCCAAAACATCACTGCTCTAGAGGAGATCTGCATGGAGGAATGGGCCAAAATACCAGCAACAGTGTGTGAAAACCTTGTGAAGACTTACAGAATAATTTGTGAAGACTTCCACCATAATTTGCAAATACATTTTTAAAAAATCCTACAATGTGATTTTCTGGAAAAAAAATTCTCATTTTGTCTGTCATAGTTGACATGTACCTATGATGAAAATTACAGGCCTCTCTCATCTTTTTAAGTGGGAGAACTTGCACAATTGATGGCTGACTAAATACTTTTTTTCCCCACTGTATATATTACTGTTAGTATATTACCATAAGTATTTATATATTCCTGCTACCAGTCAATTTTCAGCCCTGTTTACATGTATATCCATCCACCTATCACGCCTACACTGACACTCTTGCATACACAGACACACTCACACTAGCACACACACACTTACACTTACATACCTACAGCACCCGATGTCACAGGAAGGCCAAAAAGATCATCAAGGACCACTGCCTGTTCACCCCGCTATCATCCAGAAGGTGAGGTCAATACAGGTGCATCAAAGCTGGGACCGAGAGAATGAAAAACAGCTTCTATCTCAAGGCCATCAGACTGTTAAATAGCCATCTCTAGCACATTACAGGCTGCTGCTGCCTATTGAAATCACTGGCCACTTTAAGAAATGGAACACTAGTCACTTTAATAATGTTTACATATCTTGCACTACTCATCTCATATGTATATACTGTATTTTATTCTATAATATTCTACTGTATTTTAGTCCCATGCCGCTCTGTCATTGCTTGTCCATATATGTATATATTCTTAAATTCCATTCCTTACTAGATTTGTGTGCATTGGGTATATGTTGTGAAATTGTTAGATATTTCTTGTTAGATATTACTGCACTGTCGGAGCTAGAAGCACAAGCATTTCGCTACACCCGCAATAACATCTGCTAAACACGTGTATGTGACAAATACAATTTGATTCGATTTGATTTCATACACCCACTCACCACACACACACCCACCACCACTTATGCTGCTGCCATACTTATAACTATTATTATTATTTATCCTGCTACAGTCACTTTCTCCTAATCCCTGTCTACATGTACATTTCTACTTCAAATACTCCAGTATCCCTAAACAATGTAAATGTGATACTGGCACTGACCTTGTATATACTGTAGCTTCCTCTCTTATTTCTCGTGTTTTTGTTGTTGTTGGGTACGGCTGGCAAGTTAAGCATTTCACTGTACTTGTGCATGTGACAAATAAAACGTGCAACATGGGAAGCCCCAGTCCTCCCAGCTCTGTTTCAGGGTACAGTAGAGCAGTGAAAATGTGACAAAGAGAAAATGAAAAGCCATGAATGATTAGAAAAAGAGTATTGAACCCCAACTGTAGGGCAAATACATTAATGTATCGCCTAAACTGGGGTCTTTCAATTTCAGATTTTGGTGTCCCAGTCTTGGATGTTGCTATTAGATAGACAGGCAACACCGCAAGTCCACATTACAAATGCCTTTTCAAATTAATACTGGCATTCACTCAAATCCTACTCACAACTCAAATGTAAAAACTGTGTCCAAACTGGAATATACATTTCCATACTACTCAGCTGTTTATCGATCAGTAAACTGTAAGTTTTACTGGGGTTTAGCTGCATTCTCACAGTTAAACTGAGGAGTGAAGAGGGTGGATATGTTCTTGCTTGTGTATTTCAATCTATAAATGCAAATACCTCTTCCCCTCATTTGTGATGATAATGTTTGGATGTAGGTAGTTTGAGGGAGAAAAACTGACTTTTTTAAACTGGTGGGTAGAATATATTGATTGAGGATTAATGCAGCCTGCAAGTAATAAATATTAATCATGGAATATGATTTTGAAATCGAGATGGAGATGGATCTGTTTTACCTTGCACTTATATTTAGAAAATGTTCTGTTTTAATAAGACCAGATAGTATGTCTAATGCATCTCTTCTGATGACATATTGTATGTATTCAGAAGTTACACCTGGCAAATTCAGTGGACGTCTCTCTCATGACAAGCAATCACCCCTAATAAGATTCCTCTCCTCCTGACAGATTCTCAGGGAAAGATTATCTGAATCTATTCTGAGCACATTCAAAGGCAAGGGACCATGCACTCCCCTTGTGAGTACATTATCATTCTCAGGTTATCCCAGGCCAAGCGAATCTGGAACGCAAATGAATTAGTGAGAATTAAGAAGTCTCTGTGGTCTGAATCCTCTCCAAATCTTCTCCAAGATGAAAGCTACATAGCCATGGCTCATGCACTATCGCCTGCCTAGCCTGAGCCCCCGTAGAAGTCCTCTGTCTACAGATCTACCCCTTATCCCCCATTCCCCCAACCTCCTAAAACGACACAGACAGTTAATGTTGCCTTACATCTCCTGACTGCGGGGTCTGTCGTGAGGGAGAAGTTGTGCAAGGCTGCAGGACCAAGCCTGAGATCACCTGCGCTTAATTACAGCGCCATCTGGCATGAAGGCATCACTGATCCCTCTGCAGGCAGGCCTAACTGCCTCTCATCTTAGCCTCTATGGAGCTATCAGAGCTTGGTACTGCCTGGATGCCATTGACTCAACCTGGGCCTGGCAATGTAGACGCCATGGCTGTGGCATTTACAGTGCCTTCATAAAGTATTCATACCCCTTGACTTATTCCACATTTTGTTGTGTTACAGCCTGAATTCAAAATGGATTCAATAAAAAAAATTCTCACCCGTCTACACACAATACCCCATAATGACAAAGTGAAAACATGTTTTTATAAATGTTGGCAAATGTATTGAAAGTGAAATACAGAAATATCTAATTTACATAAGTATTACACATGTTAGAATCACCTTTGGCAGCGATTACAGCTGTCAGTCTTTCTGGGTAAGTCTCTAAGAGCTTTGCATACTTGGATTGTACAATATTTGCACATTATTATTTTAAATGTTCTTCGAGATCTGTCAAGTTAGTTGTTGACCATTGCTAGACAGCCATTTTCAAGTCTTGCCATAGATTTTCAAGCCGATTTAAGTCAAAACCATAGCTAGGCGACTCAGGAACATGCAATGTCGTCTTGGTAAGCAACTCCAGTGTATATTTGGCCTTGTGTTTTAGGTTATTGTCCTGCTGAAAGGTGAATTTGTCTTTCACAACATTATAAGGCTGCGTTGACACAATTACTTATCAATGACCCAAGCCCAGCTCAGTTAATCCCTACCATTATGTCGCTGAGTTGTCATAATGCTTCACAAATGTACATTATCCCAGAGGCGTTAGAAGACACAATGTAAGTAACCTAATTTATGTTGTCTATCAACAATGACAAGCCACTGGGGTCTGACAACTTGGATGGAAAATTACTAAGGATAATAGCGGACGATATTGTCACTACTATTTGCCATATCTTCAAACTAAGCGTACTAGAAAGTGTGTGCCCTCAAGCCTGGAGGGAAGCAAAAGTAATTCCGCTACCCAAGAATAGTAAAGCCCCCTTAACAGGCTCAAATAGCCGACCAATCAGTCTGTTACCAACCCTTAGTAAACTTTTGAAAAAAAATGGTATTTGACCAGATAAAATGCTATTTTACTGTAAACAAATTGACAACAGACTTTCAGCACACTTATAAGGAAGGACATTCAACAAGCACGGCACTTACACAAATGACTGATGATTGGCTGAGAGAACTTGATGATAAAAATATTGTGGGAGCTGTTTTGTTAGACTTCAGTGTGGCTTTTGCCATTATCGATCATAGTCTGCTGATGGAAAAACGTATTTGTTATGGCTTTACACTCCCTGCTATATTGTGGATAAAGAGTTACCTGTCTAACAGAACAAAGAGGGTGTTCTGTAATGGAAGCCTCTCCAACATAATCCAGGTAGAATCATGAATTCCCCAGGGCAGCTGTCTAGGCCACTTACGTTTTTCAATCTTTACTAATGACATGGCCTTGAGTAAAGCCAGTGTGTCTATGTATGCGGATGACTCAACACTATACACGTCAGCTACTACAGCGAGTGAAATCACTGCAACATTTCAAAATATTTCAGGACAGTTTTACTTTAGTGACTTATTGCAAACAGAATGCATGTTTTGGAATATTTGTGTTCTGTAGAGGCTTCCTTCTTTTCACTCTGTCATTTAGGTTAGTATTGTGGAGTAACTACAATGTTGTTGATCCATCCTCAGTTTTCTCCCATCACAGCCATTAAACTGTAACTGTTTTAAAGTCACCATTGGCCTCATGGTGAAATCCCTGAGCGGTTTCATTCCTCTCCGGCAACTGAGTTAGGAAGAACGCCTGTATCTTTGTAGTGACTGGGTTTATTGATACACCATCCAAAGTGTAATTAACAACTTCACCATGCTCAAAGGGATATTCAATGTCTGCTTTTAATTTTACCAATCTACCAATAGGTGCCCTTCTTTGCGAGGCATTGGAAAACCTCCCTGGTCTTTGTGGTTGAATCTGTGTTTGAAATTCACTGCTCGACTGAGGGACCTTACAAGATAATTGTATGTGTGGGGTACAGAGATCAGGTACTCATTCAAAAATCATGTTAAACACTATTATTGAGTCCATGCAACTTATTATGTGACTTGTTAAGCAATGTTTTACTCCTGAACTTATTTAGGCTTGCCATAACAAAGGGGTTGATTTTTTTTGTTTTGGGGGGGGGGGGGGGGGGGGGAATGGATCAGCTTAATATTGCAGATAGATTGTATCTTCTATCAATGTAATTGTCTGCATCACTTCCAATCCCCCATGTTTTTTTTTTTATATATATATACTCCCCTTTATTACTTTTCAACCCCACCATCCTTTCCCTACTTGGAGTAAATTAGTGAACAACAATGCCCAGGTCTCTACTTCCGGTCTATACTTACTATCTAGGGGTTGAATACTTATTGACTCAAGACATTTCAACTTTTCATTTTTAATTAATTTGTACATTTATGAAAACATAATTCCACTTTGACATTATGGGGCCAGTGACACAAAATCAAAATATAATCCATTTTAAATTCAGGATGTAACACAACAAAATGCAGAAAAAGTCAAGAGGTGTGAATACTTTCTTAAGGCACTGTGGCTCTAGTATTATGCTTCATACTCCTGTAATAAGACAGTGTGCTCTCACTATTAGACATCGCCAATGCATGCAATGGGTCGATAAGATGTCTCTATCAACTAGTAGTGGCATACCACTAGGTTTTTGGAACAGAGATTATAAAATATTATAAAATACCAACTTTTAAACTGACATATTTTCAAATAGCCATAAACTGAAATAGAGTTTAGGAATTTACCTTGATATTCATAGGTTTCTGAAAATGGACACGGCTACAGTCCTTAAAAAACTGTCTCTGACAAAATCTCAGAAATACAGTAATGGTCTGTCTATGCTGAGTATTTATTCCCTTCTCTGCCTGGCTGCCAGGCGGCCTTTGTAACAGACTGCAGAGAAAGACTGCCTCTCTCCCTAGATCATTCAGCATCACACCCTTCCCTTGTGCTGTACATCAAATGACCAGCCGACCCCCTGTAGAGCTCTCAAGTTTCTTCATTTCAGCAGCCACTCTGCTCCCCTCCTGGCCTTGGTCAGCAGCCCCTCCACTCGGCTCGGGGACATCTGCCTGTCTGAGGATAAGGGACAGACTGGCCCCCTGTCCGTCTGTCACAGGATCAGATTGGGCCCTCACGTTATCTCTCCGACTCCTTATTATTCACACGAAAATGTATCTGATATCGGCTTTTGTTTGTGCCTTGTGCCAGACTGCCCAGATAAAGACAGAGGGTAGCTAACTACCTGCACAACAACCTCCCCAAATTGACCTGATAGACATGATTGAGATTTGGTTTAGAAGGTCATGACTGATCTCAAATAATATTGCTCTACAATATTACGTGCATTTCAAACTTGTATAATTTTCATTTAAAAAATAGGTTACAGGGTCACCTATTGGGTGGGACATACATTGTCAAATACAAACACAGACATACACAGCAAATTGGGCAGTGTTGATTTTTCAGTGTAAAATGTATAGTGTTGATTCAGGAAATTAACACTCATTCGTGTAAAAAAAAACAGCGTTGGTGTTAAAAACAAGAGTTATTGAAACAGTCCCATCAAAACCATGACCATCATTATCATATTTCCCAGCATGCTCTACTGCAGTTAGATTTTTTTGATTATTTTTATATCTGTGTTTTTGCATGTACATTGATTGATTAATCTTATGCTTCACAAAGATAAATAACATACATTTTTCTCAACTAATCCAATCACTTTTATTGCACCGTTTACTGAAATGGTTGTTCCAGTTTAAATGGTTTAGGTAATCTTCTTATAAACTTTCCCAACCCTGACAGTCATTCTGAATGCAGGTTGCGGGTGAATAAAAATTCAAACTGTTGGATATCTTAACTCTAGCTGGATTCCAATAGGAATTACACATCCCGTTGCAAGAAAGCATAATGTGACTTGCAGGCCTGATGTGGCCTGTAAACCAGGAGTTTCCTAACACCACTATTAGGGTAAGACTAGGCCATCAAAGCAAGGCCTTATGATATATATATATATATATATATATATATATATATATATATATATATATATATTGTATTGTATATTCATTTTAATGATAGCATTCGCCTAGGTACAGCCACAGGCCTTATTTACTCGAAAATAAAAGGCACCCTGGGAAATATGCAAATTAGGCTTTACACTAGGGCTGTTACGGTGACCATATTACTTCTCCAAGCTCTGATGCTGCTGATGGTCATTAGTAACCTACCAAACTTGCTAACTGCCTGGTACTCAGCACTCTATTGTCCCTCTAATCACTCTGACATCAATGCAAATGTAATCAAAAATCTAATCAAACACTTCATGAGATCCCATGAGCTCATGTTGCGCAACATATCTATAGGCTATGCAATTGCGTGAGAAAACAGAGTGATGGCCTCTATTAAAAAGAGGAGGATCCCATCAGCTTTCTATAGGCTAGGCCTAGTATATTTATTTCTCAACTTTCCTAATATTAAGCACATTGCTTCTCTTTACAACAGGAGTATAGTTTACCTGGCTGGCATGAAAATGAACCATGGGAAAAGCATCCTCCATTCGCTATTTAAGTGCATAGATTACATTTATTTTTTCCCACTGCACCTGTTTTGAGACAGGTGCATGATAATGGTCCATTCTAAATCAAAACAAATTTCACACATATATTATTTACTCTATGTAAAGACAAGATTAAATCATGAACAGTCTGACGGGTGACAATATTAGCCTATCACTTGTGAATTATATATTATCACTTGTGAATTATATATTATCACTTGTGAATGATGACCAGCTTGTGTGCAATACGTCAAGAAACAGCGCATGCCTTTTTTTGGCAACTTTTCAAATCATAGTCGCACACCTCATGAAGCCTAGCCCATAGGCCTATATGTTTTGATAAGGTTTGTATCACAACTAAAGTGACCAAATAACTTCTTAAAATTAAGCACATGAATCTGCTTTACAACGGGTGTAGAGCCTAACCGGCATACATATGCAGCGTGTGAGTTTCAAGTTTGGGGACGATCATTTTCACGATACAAAATGCACCTTTATAATAAAAGCATTACATGAGGGATAGTAGATTGCCTATGTCAATCTAAGGTTGAAGTCGGAAGTTTACATACACCTTAGCCAAATACATTTAAACTCAGTTTTTCACAATTCCTGGCATTTAATCCTAGTAAAAATTCCCTGTCTTAGGTCAGTTAGGATCACCACTTTACATTAAGAATGTGAAATGTCAGAATAATAGTAGAGAGAATGATTTATTTCAGCTTTTATTTCTTTCATCACATTTCCAGTGGGTCAGATGTTTACATACACTCAATTTGTATTTGGTAGCATTGCCTTTAAATTGTTTAACTTGGGTCAAATGTTTCGGGTAGCCTTCCACAAGCTTCCCACAATAAGTTGGGTGAATTTTGGCCCATTCCTCCTGACAGAGCTGCTGTAACTGAGTCAGGTTTATAGGCTCCCTTGCTCGTACATGCTTTTTTAGTTCTGCCCACACATTTTCTATAGGATTGAGGTCAGGGCTTTGTGATGGCCACGCCAATACCTTGACTTTGTTGTCCTTAAGCCATTTTGCCACAACTTTGGAAATATGCTTGGGGTCATTGTCCATTTGGAAGACCCATTTGCGACCAAGCTTTAACTTCCTGACTGATGTCTTGAGATGTTGCTTCAATATATCCACATAATTCAAATAATCTCATGATGCCATCTATTTTGTGAAGTGCACCAGTCCCTCCTGCAGCAAAGCACCCCCACAGCATGATGCTGCCACCCCCGTGCTTCACGGTTGGGATGGTGTTCTTCGGCTTGCAAGAAACCCCCTTTTTCCTCCAAACATAATGATGGTCATTATGGCCAAACAGTTCTATTTTTGTTTCATCAGACCAGAGGACATTTCTCAAAAAAGTACAATCTTTGTCCCCATGTGCAGTTGCAAACCGTACTCTGGTTTTTGTATGGCGGTTTTGGAGCAGTGGCTTCTTCTTTGCTGAACAGCCTTTCAGGTTATGTCGATATAGGACTTGTTTTACTGTGGATATTGATACTTTTGTACCTGTTTCCTCCAGCATCTTCACAAGGTCCTTTGCTGTTGTTCTGGGATTGATTTGCACTTTCCGCACCAAAGTACGTTCATCTCTAGGAGATAGAATGCGTCTCCTTCCTGAGCGGTATGACGGCTGCGTGGTCCCATGGTGTTTATAGTTGTGTACTATTTTTTGTACAAATGAACGTGGTACCTTCAGGCGTTTGGAAATTGCTCCCAAGGATGAACCAGACTTGTGGAGTTCTACAAGTTTCTTTCTGAGGTCTTGGCTGATGTCAAGTAAAGAGGCACTTAGTTTGAAGGTAGGCCTTGAAATACAACAACAGGTACACCTCCAATTTACTCAAATTATGTCAATTAGCCTATCAGAAGCTTCTAAAGCCATGACATCATTTTCTGGAATTTTCCAAGCTGTTTAAAGGCACAGTCAACTTAGTGTATGTAAACGTCTGACCCACTGGAATTGTGATACAGTGAATTATAAGTGAAATAATCTGTCTGTAAACAATTGTTGGAAAAATTACTTGTGTCATGCACAAAGTAGATGTCCTAACCGACTTGCCAAAACTATAGTTTGTTAGCAAGAAATGTATGGAGGGGTTGAAAAACAAGTTTTAATGACTCCAACCTAAGTGTATGTAAACTTCCGACTTAAACTGTACTATTCCCCATAGTACAAAAGTTGACAGGTAGTGCTTTTGCTATTCATTAGCCCTACTCATCTTGTTGGCTGACGAAAAGTAAATGTAGACAGTTCTTCCAATATCTTCAATGTGCGCCTTGGATTTGGATAAGGACTCGCGCAGTTGTGTCCCCGATGTGTCTGTCGTCACTTGTAGCCTGTGAGAAAGACCTGATCACATAACGGGCATAGGCAAATATGAATTGAGCTATCTGAGAGAGCAATGTGAGTGATAGGTGCTTCAGAGCACGCAGCTGTGAGAAGGGAATTATAATGATTATATTCAGCCCAAGGGCACAACGGCCACTGACCACAAAAGGCATGGATTTTTGTAGGGGGCATTACGACCACACAAAGGGGTTGCGAATGAGAGACTGATGAAATGTGTGCAGCCTGCGCAAATAACCAAGCAGAGCTCATGCCTTTCCTGCAACTTTTTTCAAATCATCATTAGAGTCGCATCATGCAGCCTTAGAATGTATTAAAAATCAAAACATATAGCATAACGTTTGTATCACAACTAAAGTTGCATAAATAACTCTAAATTAAGCATAGGAGGACCTGTTTCTTTGTTAACCGCTCAACACAGAATAGCCGCATGTGCACTCTCCCTCAAATCGTTTGGAGAAAACATCATTTCTATTTTATTCAGCTATGTTCAATTGTATTCTTCATACTATAAAATAATATAAAATAATGCCACGGAATTCTAAGCAAATCTTGTCCATTAAATTAACTAGTGTAGCCCACAGCCATATGGCATAGCCAGATCAGGATCTAACATAAGGACAACTCAGAGTATGTTATTCTGTTCTTCTGAAATAGACTACATTTTCTTAATATCATGACCTGTCTAAAATAAATAATGGATATATCGTGATGGTGTAGGCTATATTACATGGATTGATTAGACTTTTTAAAATGTAGATGTTCCAAAGGTCTGCATCAGTGGCTTGTAGGCTATGCATGGAAGCCAGGAGATGCTAAATGTGTTTATGTTAATTAACGGTCAATTACCGTGAGACCGGCAATTATTTGCTTGACAATCACCGGTTGACTAAATGTAATGACCGCCACAGCCCTACTTTACACCATACATTAAAACCCCAAAATTATTTACTGTAACACTACAGGTGTTCATTTCTTACAATGAGAAAGTGTAACAGCATCAGCACTAAGCAAAGTGAGTCAAGGTTATTAGCTGTGCCACTAGAGATCCTGGTTCGAATCCAGGCTCTGTCGTAGCCGGCCGCGAACGGGAGACCCATGGGGCGGCGCACAATTGGCCCAGCGTCATCCAGGGTAGGGGAGGGAATGGCCGGCAGGGATGTAGCTCAATTGGTAGAGCATGGCGTTTGCAACGCCAGGGTTGTGGGTTCGATTCCCACGGGGGGCCAGTATGAAAAAAATAATAATGTATGCACTCACTAACTGTAAGTCGCTCTGGATAAGAGCGTCTGCTAAATGACTAAAAATAAATGTTATTCTAAATCAAGTGTTATGTTTCACACTGTAGGTGTTGGTACAGTAGAGATATACAAACACCACGATCAAGTTTCACGTTTGAACACTTTAAGAGTTGAATGGGGAACACTGCAACAGAATTAAATATTTAACACTTTTCAAATGTGTTATTTGAACACCAGTTCAGTGGGACTCATATGTTCACTGAAAATAGTGTATATTTAACACTTTCAGTGTTAAATGTACACCATTGATTTTGCTGTGTACATACATAAATCAAAGCGATGTACTTCACATTGGACATAGGTAGTCTCTCTCCATGTTTATTTTGTAATGATTATCTCTATCTAATTGCAGGCAGATCTCTTCTACATCCCATTCTGTTGATGAAAGCAGCTATGATCGATAGAAACATATTTGCATAAAAATCTATTTCACACAGTGACATGCACCCTGTGTAAATGAATGAAAAGAGAACTGTAATGAAAAATAAATAAATATACATTTTATCAACAAGCATTTTGCCATCTTCATGTTTTTTCTGCATGATAAAATCGATTTCTGAACTAGTACTGCCCAAATATGCAGTGATCTAGTGCAAAATGCGCAAGGTGGCCAGGGGAAAAGTAGCCTTGCCATATGCCTTTCTCCCACCCATCAAACTCCAAACTCAATGCAAGGCATTGACATGACTTGTGCATTTCTCCTTATACTGCCAGCTAATGGACACCGAAAAGGCAGGCAGAGAGCTTCGCTGCCTTTCATGTGTCAATATATCCCATTCATTTTCATTGCACTCAAATAATAAATGCACATGCGTACTGGAGTGAAACATTTAATGGGATAGGCAGGAGGATAGGCAGAGCTCGCTCCTGCCTGTTGACGACACATGTCATCTGCCGCCTTTTGGCGGTTACATTCGTTTTACTGCTAGCTAAAGTAAGCTGATCAGGATGGCTAACATATTGCATCCGAAACAGTTTTCAAAGTAAGATTTTCTAGCGAAACAAGGGGTGATAAGGGATGGAAGACCAACACCTGAGCTTAGGGACCTACATCAAAGGAAGAGACAAAGAATACATTTACATTTAAGTCATTTAGCAGACGCTCTTATCCAGAGCGACTTACAAATTGGTACATTCAACTTAGGATAGCCAGTGGGACAACCACCACTGGGGGAGGGGTGGTGTAGAAGGATTACTGTTAGACTATTCCAGGTATTCCTTAAAGAGGTAGGGTTTCAAGTGTCTCCGGAAGGTGGTCAGTGACTCCGCTGTCCTGGCGTCGTGGGGGAGCTTGTTCCACCATTGGGGTGCCAGAGCAGCGAATAGCTTTGACTGGGCTGAGCGGGAACTGTGCTTCCGTAGAGGTAGGGGGGCTAGCAGGCCAGAGGTGGATGAACGTAGTGCCCTCGTTTGGGTGTAGGGTCTGATCAGACCCTAGTAGATGCGAGCTTCAACTGGAAGCCAGTGGAGTGTGCAGAGGAGCGGGGTGACATGAGAGAACATGGGAAGGTTGAACACCAGACGGGCTGCAGCGTTCTCGATAAGTTGTAGGGGTTTAATAGGACAATCATTTCAATCTGAGTGGTATCAACGGAAAGACTGGCTCTGTGGCTGCACTGCTAGCAGCCGACTCTACTGCTTCCCCTGCCTGCTGTTCTCCATCAGCGACAGCAACTTGAACAACTTACCTATAGCACTCAACAAGCATGAGAAATATGTGTCTCACATCCAAAGCCAGATAGCTCTTAAGACATTTGGCAGTTCAGCTCACGGATAGATCTGGTATTGAATGAACAACAGAGATTGAACATCAGCATGCACAATGCAAAGGTAAAAGAGAACCTTGAGATTTTGAAAGACCTAGCTAATTATTGCTACATGCTACCTAGGTAAACAGAAGTTGGCATTTCGTGGCAACGATGAGAGTGCCAGCTCATCAAACAGGCCCAGGGGCAACTATGTGGAACTAATACATGCCTTTGCTGAATGAACAGTTAACAACCCATTTAGAGACCGCCACTGTGTTTGCTTTTTACTCATGAAACGGTCACGCTCTTCCGTGTTCTGCAGAACAAAGTGATGGATATGGGTTTCTGCCGTACCCTCATCAGTGACACAATGAAAGCCCTGGAATGGCATTGACAAAACTTTGATAGTTTCTAGGAGTGATTTGAGTCAAAATGCAATTAACTAAGCCTAGCAGAAAGCAAATCAGAGTAGAATCTACTACAACATTGTTATGATCGTTATATAGCTCCTGTTAGTTTGTGTGTGGGTCTTTTGACTCACCGTATTGTTATCCTGAAGGGCCACCATACTTTGGCTAAACATTGTTGTTATGCTAGCTCAGGAACGAAAGCATGTTAGAGTGAGAGCTAATAAACCCGAGCCATTTATGAAGATATGTCTTGTTCTTCCAACACATTGGCAACGAGGATGGCTGATCCTGCACCCGTCATCCCCACCATCTCTCTACCTCCTCTGGACCCGTTTCTGCCTCACCCAGGTGATCCTGTCCTTGCCTGGGTGCAATGGAGAGGATAGTTTGAAATGCACCTTTTAGCCATAGGACTGGATACTGTTGCCGGCGCTAGGAAATGTGCTCAAAACGTTCTACTGAGATGGCTTCTGTTCAAAAGACGAAGTCAGCAAGCTGGTGAGCTAGCAAGCCAGTTTGTAGCTGATTTGAAATCTCTAGCACAGTCATGTAATTTTGGAGCAATACAAGACGAACATGGTTGGGTAGGTTACTTTCTAATTGTAATCGATTACAGTTACTTGTCACAGTGGGCTGGCCCTACTCCGACATGCCACCCACATGGACACCTTAAGCCCTCTGTCCCCTGGCTGCTCCTGCAGCTGATGGAGTGGATGCATGGGGTAACTACACAGGGTGGCGGGGACCACCAATACTGACATTCCATCAGGGGAATTCTTTTTATTTTTGTAAATATGCTGCACATACAAATTTAGGGGTGGCTGCTACAGAATCCCCCTGCCGAGGGCGCTGTGGGACTAATTTCCAGCATGTGTGTTGTTGTTTATATCTGGCTGGCGCTGCGTAGTCTAGCTCCCCTTCACGTGAGCGATATCGATAACCCCCAGCTCGTGGCTTCATCCAATCAGACTCTCCCCATGCCACCCCACACTCTATCCAGGAACTGGTCAAGCATTCTCTGATTGGTCAGATGCTCATAGCTAGCCCTGCACAGGTCAGACAGGTCCGGTGCACGCTCCCGCAATGGTATAAATATTGCCCTGAGCCTGACAGTGTTATCATGGATGGAGTTATGTGCATGGGATGCTGTTACGTTCCCCAGTTTCTATGTTGTGGTTTGTGTATTTTCATGTAGGTATTTCAGGAAATGGGTTCCTGAAATTCCCCAACAAGCAGCTGATTGAGTTGAAAAACATTGATGATTGGAGAGCTGACACCGCGCCCTCGTCAGGACGCAGCTGTCTCCAATTTACCAACTCGTCCTGAAGCTATATAAGCCCCAGTTGCTCAGAAAAGGCAGGGAAAAGGGGAACCAGAATTACTGAGAGTTACAGCATGTTGGTTGTATGCTAAGAGTTTGGTATGTACTGTGTTGTTGCTGCTCTGAGAACCAATTGTAATGTTTTGTGTTAGTTTGTGGCTCAGAGTTTCTTTAATGTCCTGAGTTCGTTTTTTTTCTCAGGTTTTTGTTGTGAACCAGTTTGTGCTATTTTTGTTTCATTTGTTCCCAAGGGGGGAAGGGGAAGGCACCTAGGGAGTGCTTAGGCAAGAGGCCCGCGGGCATACATTACCCGTAGAAGTTGACTGTCTATGCACACTAGGAAAGACCTGGGCGGACCATCCCTTGTATTTTGGTTAGTGCACCAGGTGGTGCTAGTTAAGTAAGTAGTGGGTAGGCAGGTAAGGTAGGAGAGGGGGCTTTGATATTTACTTTCTTTGGTTCCGTCCAGCCCCTTTTCCCCAAACTTACCGTGCGAAGGAATAAATTCCCTGTTAATGGTATTCTCTGCCTTTTGTCATCCTTACTCACACCTACAGTCCCATACCTCTTTCACACCATGGAGAGTTGAGTTGTAGCAGGGTGTTGCGTTCCCTCTTCCGAGAGGCGTGCGTAACAGATGCGTGAACACAAAGTAAGTTGTAGTTGTTGTTTAACTTGGCATTGTATGCGTCTATAAATAGTCATATTATAACAATTGCTATGTTATGTATGTATGCTGTCTTCTTTGCCTGTAGCTCTGCTCTAGGTAACTTACCGTCATGTAAATACAGACCTTTTTTACACTGCCATTCAACTGCATTCATGTCCTTTCACTACTCTGCTCTATCCATTGTAGCCTGTATGTGAATATTCATTATTCCTTACTCTGTACGTTTGAGAACCATCCCCATGTTCATCTTCTCCTGTGTGTGACTAAAGTTCCCTGTGTGTGCTAACTCTTGGACTGCCTTATACCCCTGTAACCGGGGGCGGTGTCAGTGGGTCTTATAGGATTATTTTATGTATCATTATGGCACATGTAGGGAGATGCCAAAGATAAAATATAATAAACATGTTTGATATTTTATAATTCAGATACATGCTTAAATAAGGAATATAGACATGTAGTATATGCTGTGTTTTAAATGAATGCATGTGTTCTTTCACAGAGGCTCTCAAACAGTGTGCATTACATTCGTTTTTTAAGAAGGGGCCTAAGCCACGCAGCCAATAGAATGATAGAATGAGAGGCTTCATATAGAAAAAAAAGCATTCATGACATTTTGGAGTGGACATTGTGTGACAGCTGGACGTTGAAAAAGAAGGGTGGGGCAGAACTAAAATAAGTTAGGAATGTACGCATGTTTTTTCATTTGTGTGTATATAAGAGATCTCTAAGCCAGAGAGAGACAGTTGTTCCATGGGGCAAGCTCGGCTTTGTTATGCAATAAAGTCTAATTCTTGAATTCACAAGCTCCGGTGTCTTGAGAGATATTTTTGAGTTGATTATCTATTAGTCAAATATTTCTACCACAGTCTCAAACCAGTAAAATACGTAGAGCCGGGTCGCTCTCTTTCACATTTGGTGTGTCATCATAATGGTCTCTGACTTGTGTTCAAACTCCCTCAGGCAGAACAAACTGAAACTTGCACCTTTGTTCAATGCTTATTTGAATGTCATTGAGAAAACAAAAAGTTATCAAAAAAAATGTGTGCAAACATCCCTTCTAAAATTAAAAGTAATCCTAGAAGTAATCATCTAGTTTTTCAAAAGTGTCTGTAATCTGATTACAATATTTTTGCTGGTAACGTAATGGATTACAGGTACAGTTTTTTTGTAATCCGTTGCATGTAATCTGTTACTCCCCAACTCTGAAGATGAACTAATAAGAGATCAGCTTATTGAAAAAAAAGGCAAACTTCGGGGACAAGAAAGACTGTTACTATGGGGTGTCTTGAGAGATATTTTTGAGTTGATTATCTATTAGTCAAATATTTCTACCACATAATTGGCGAGCTTGCCAGGAGTTGAAAAATAGGATAGGGATCAGAGACGGTGTACATCTGCAGTTGTGAAACGGCTTGGACGGACCATACAAACAAAAGCGTCCGCTTTTAAGAGGTAAGCCAAGTTCTTACTTATATAGTATAACGTTTGTGTGGTTCGATCCGGGGCTCGGCAACATCTGCAGAAATACCTAGTAGGTCTCTCCAAATATAAGAACCAGAAAATTAGACACTGGGAGCTTTTGAATTTAAAATACATGCTAAATGATGAAAAGCCTCGAGGGTTGCAATAAGTAGAAAATAGTATAAATAGGTCTGCCTGGGTTGGTGTAGGTCAGTCATTGTGGTTGAGTGGGGTGGGTTATCTGTCTCGTTTGAGTTGATCATTTGGTCAGTATGAATGAATCTGTTTGACTAAACCGACGGTTTGACGCGTCTTGTACTCGTCAATGACACTCGGTTTTTCGTCTGAACCGTTTCTTCAAAACATTTGATTCAATTGTTCATCCTGCTACTAATTCTGTTTAATCCTTTGTGATTTGATAGATTGTGGTCAGGTTGGATGATTAATCTGTCTCATTCGGGTTGCTGAGTTGGACAGTCTGATTGATCTGTTTGATTCGACTGCTCAACTCGTGCGTTCAATCGTCGGGGTCACTCGGTTGCTCATCTGATGCGTCTGTTCGATTCGGTCGATTCATTTGATTCATTTTGCTGATCGCTCTGTCTGGGTCATTTCGACACGGGCGGCTGTCCAGCTGGTTGAGCGATCAGACAATAACATGTTAAGTCCTGCGAATACCGCTATAAACGTGTAGCGAAAGTGTATCGTTTATAGGCTGCTTAGGTAGGCAGAAATCCTGTGTAATACCGCTCCTTTTTCTGTGTTGAGGAAGTGTAACAGAAAAAATAGGGCAGAATTTACAGGTCGCTTAGGAAAGCGTAGTAGAAGTCCAGGTGTGTAGAGGAAGTGTAACACCTAGGGGGCTAAATAAATAGAAATCCTGTGGATACCGCTTTGGAGAGCTAAAATTAGCACTCCAGAGGTCTGAACGGGCAGGTAGGGCATCATCCTGTGTTGTGGTGATGCCAAAATTAGGTAGGGTCGATCAGGTAAAAAAGTTAGGTCATCCGGCGTAGGTGACACCATAAATTGGAGTAACACCGGTCATCCTGAGTAGGTGAATGGGTTAAATAGTCACAAGGGCTTAAACATTTTGATAAAGTGTTAAATAGAGTAGGTCTGCTCATCTTGTGTGAGTGAGTGGTTTGCTTTGGCGGCTGTGAGTCATTCAACTGTCTGATTCATTTGGGCACAAGTGGCTGCTCATCTATATGAATGAGAATAATAAGAAATCCTGCAGATAACAGCTCATTTTCTGTGTTGAGGAGAGAAGCTGTGTTTGAGGTCGTTTGAAGTGTCGGTGTTTGGTGGGGAAAGGTTGACGCACCTTTTCTGGACCGTTACTTAAGTGTAACCTGGTAAGAAGGACGCACCCGGTCTCACACCAAGAGTGAAAGAGTGAAAGAGTGAGAGTGCAAGTGAGTGTGAAAATCTCTGTCCTTGGAAGGGAAAGATTTATGAGGTGTCCACACAAAAGAAAAGTGGACATCAGGATAAATCATTTTATTATTACATAAAGAATATAGCTGAGTGATTTAAAGCTAAGAAAAAAACACTAGTAAGGGAAAGATTTATGAGGTGTCCACACAAAAGAAAAGTGGACATCAGGATAAATCATTTTATTATTACATAAAGAATATAGCTGAGTGATTTAAAGCTAAGATAAAAACACTAGGAAGGGAAAGATTTATGAGGTGTCCACACAAAAGAAAAGTGGACATCAGGAAATATTATTATGATATAAGGAGACTGTCAAATGCCCATTAATAATAAATAAGTTCTAACCAAACAATAATCAAAGAAGCACAAATAGTCTAACAATAAAAGCAAATACTAATATAAAAATAAATAAATAGGAGGAATACTAAAATAGATTAAAAAGGAAGTTAAAAAATATAGGCCATAAATATGAATAAAACGGCGGTAGAAATACTGAGTGCCAGGTATCCCTTAGGCAAGGAAGAAATAGCGAAAACATCTGAAGAATGGGAGAAACGCACCAGGAAAATGGGCACCAAATGGCCAGAAGGAGGAACATTTGATGTCTCGGTGTGTGAGGAAATGGAAACACTGATAAAGAACCATAAAGCAAAAGACACAGGAAAGAAGAGAAGCGTCAAAAAAGAAAGAGAAAAAGAAGTACTCAACATGTTCAAAATGGAAGGAGAAGGATTGCTAAAGAACATGCGAGAAGCCAGAAACATGTTGAGAAAAGATGATGAGAAAACAAACAAAAAGAAAGCAGATTGGTCTGTGGGACCCCCACCATATGTTGGTGGACAATATCCCCAGGTGTCCGGAGTAGTATCAATAAAAGGAGAAATAGAAATGGAAGAAGAAAGACCTTTGTTTACATCCTCCCAAAGGATGGAAAAAGACTCAAAGGAAACAGAAGGAATCAAGCGAAGGGTAGAAATCAAGCCAAATAGATTGGACTGCTATGGAGAGCTGAGGGAAGCATTGGGAAGAATGAAAATGACGAAGAGAGATGATGGAGAACTCTCAGATGAAGAAATGGCAGATATTGAAGCAACAAACGAACAAATAGAGAGAGAAATGGACAGGATGAGGCGAATGTTGAGAGAAAAGGAAGAAAAAAAGAGGGAGCAAAGTGAGGTAAGACAGCATACAGGCAGAGAGCTAGAGGGGGAAGAAGGAGCATCAGCTGAGATATGGGGAGATTGCAATCAAGGTGTAAGGGAAGAAAGATTGCGCAATAGGAGAACATTGAGAAGACCTGAAAAATATAAGGGACAATATCCAATTCTGATAAAAGGTACCCAGGCTCACTATGTTCCGTGGGGATCACAGGACCTGGAAGGATTGGTTGCCCGTCTGCCAGATTTGCATGATGGGGCGGGAAAATGGATTAGGATTTTTGAGGAACAGACCATGGGGAAACTGCTGGCTGTGGGGGATCGGAAGGCACTGTTGGCAAGGGTGGTTGGAAAGGCAAAGATGGAGGATATACTGGGGAACAGTGACCTGAGTAGAGAAGTGAGTGACCCACAAGGAGATGGGATGGACTTTGATTCACACCGCCCCGAAGTCTGGCAAGCACTAAGACTGGAATACCCGGCGAGAATTGACCCCAAGTCACTGAAAGGGGGGACACTGGGAGAAACTGAGAATCCAGCTGCCTATCTACATGAACAGATGAAACGATGGAGACTGGAAACGGAACGAGATCCAGAAGGGGACCCACTGATGACAACTCTATTCCGAAACTCCATAATAGAGGCAATGCCCCAATCAGTAAGAAGCAGGCTGGAGGATGTGGTGGGACTAACCTCAAAGACACACAAATAATTCTGTGACCATGTGATACATGCAGTAGAAAAACACAGAAAGGATGAACAGAGACTTATGGAGCAGGGGAGAGACATTCAGAGGAAACTGACTCAACTCCAATTGGAAGAACTGACAAACAGAGGGAAGAAGAAAATCCAGGCCCCAGTAGCAGCACCTGCGAATGAAACAGGAATGATGGCTGCAGTTACTCCAGGAGGGCCATATCTGCCTCCCGCGCCACAGGCCCAAGTACAACCCACAGTACCAGTAGTGAATGTGTATGCACAACAACCCCGGCAATGGAATAATAACAATAAACAACAAAAATTTCAGCAAAATAATCAAAAAGGAGGAAATCAGGGCCCACAAGGGCAACCTGGAATTTGCTGGGGATGCCAGCAGCAAGGGCATATCAGACGAAACTGCCCCACAAACCCCTGGCAACAACAGGGGAACAAAAACCAAAATAATTGGAAGCAACCTGGCGGCTGGCAACAAAATCAGCAACAAATCCAAGGTCCTGTGAATCCATGGGCTGGGCCTAATCAGGGGTACTAGGGGTGCCCAGAGAATCCTACCGGGGAGGGTCAGTTTACAGTACTAACTACACAAGCTGATCAAGAACCTATCCTGCAGGTTCAAATAGAGAACAGAGGCACACCAATGATGGTTGATACTGGAGCCACTTACACTTGTGTAAGTCCAAATTATGCCTCTCACCTCCCCATGTCTGTCACGCTCTGGTTCCGGGACTTGGTATTTTAGCCAGAGTGTGTTAAGTATTGTTGTGTTTGGGTTGGTTGGGTGGTTATTGGTTGTTTCTGTGTTTGGTTGAGTGACTCCCAATCAGTGGTAACGAGTGTCAGCTGTCGGCTCGTTATCTCTGATTGGGAGCCATATTTAAACTGTCATTGTTCACCTTGGGGTTGTGGGTTTTTGTTCTATGTTCAGTCGGTGTAACTGAGGACGTCACGGATCGTGTTTTGTTTTGTCGTGTGTTTCTACATTAAAATCATCATGTTCACTCCCAACGCTGCGCTTTGGTCGTACTTCATTGGCGCCCGTGACAGAAAAACCCACCACAACGAGACCAAGCAGCAGTTGGATAACGAGTGGTGGAGCCAGAAGAGCGAAGGTTGGGAGAGGACTATGGAGGCCTGGTCCACCGAGAGGAGAGACCCCCAGAAAATTTTTAGGGGGGGGCTCACGACGTCGGGGCAGAAGGTGTACGGCCCGGAGGAGTGCAAGAGGTTGGCAGATATGGCCGCCAGTTTAAGGGGGCCACTGGTTACGAAGGGGATGGAAAGTGTGGAGGCACGGCGAGAGGTACTGGGGGGTGTTTCCAGTCCGGTCCGGCCCGTTCCTGATCCCCGTGTAGGGCCAGGGGTGTGTGTCCCCAGTGCGGTTCTGTCTGTTCCTGTTCCTCGCATTGAACCTACGGTGCGCGTCGCCAGCCCGACTCGGCCCGTTCCTGCTCCCCGCACCAAGTCTGTGGTGCGTTTCGCCAGCCCAGCCCGGCCTGTCCCTGCTCAACGCACCAAGCCTACGGGGTGCGTCGCCAGCCCAGCTCGGCCTGTTCCTGCGCCCCGCACCAAGTCTGTGGTGCGTTTCGCCAGCCCAGCCCGGCCTGTTCCTGCGCCCCGCGCCAGGCCTACGGGGTGCGTCGCCAGCCCAGCCCGGCCTGTCTCTGCTCTACGCACCAAGACTACGGTGTGCGTCGTCGGCCCAACTCGGACTGTTCCTGCCACTCGCACCAGGCTAAGGAGGCGAGTCGTCAACCTGAGGAGGTCCGTTCCGGCTCCACGTACCAAGCCGAGGGTGCGTATCGTCGGCCAGGTCCGGTCCATCCCTGTCTCACGCGCCAAGCTAGGGGTGCGCGTCATCAGTTTGGATCCAGCCAGCTGGGTTGGATTGGACCGGGGCCATTACGGGGGGAGTTATGTAGGGTGGTGGTCAAGCCCGGAGCCGGAGCCGCCTCCGAGGAGCAACACCCACCCAGCCCTCCCCTATTTGGGGTTTTGAGGCGCGGTCGCAGTCCGCGCCTTTAGGGGGGGGTACTGTCACGCTCTGGTTCCGGGACTTGGTATTTTAGCCAGAGTGTGTTAAGTATTGTTGTGTTTGGGTTGGTTGGGTGGTTATTGGTTGTTTCTGTGTTTGGTTGAGTGACTCCCAATCAGTGGTAACGAGTGTCAGCTGTCGGCTCGTTATCTCTGATTGGGAGCCATATTTAAACTGTCATTGTTCACCTTGGGGTTGTGGGTTTTTGTTCTATGTTCAGTCGGTGTAACTGAGGACGTCACGGATCGTGTTTTGTTTTGTCGTGTGTTTCTACATTAAAATCATCATGTTCACTCCCAACGCTGCGCTTTGGTCGTACTTCATTGGCGCCCGTGACAATGTCTGGCAAATATGCAAAAACTATAGGATTCTCGGGACAAACGCAGTTAATTCCAATGACAGCTCCAGTTCGCCTGACAGCGGATGACAAATCCGCAACCCTCCCTATACTTGTATCAGAACACACCCCTGTCAATCTATTGGGAAGAGATGCCCTATGCAAAATGGGTATACAAATTCGATGTTCCTCTGAAGGAGTAATTATAGAGAGGGCAGGGTTAAACTTACAAATGGTAATGAAACAGGATACAGCAAATGTCTATTGGTTAGGGGATATTGAGACAGAAGTAGATAGAGTAGTAAAGAAATGGGGTAGGTTTATTCAGGCTCAGATACCAGAAGCGGAAAGAGGAAAGTCAGAATTTCACTGCACCATGCAATATGATCCCTATCGTGATGATCTTTTAGAGCAACTGTGGTTGTTAAATACAAATGGGAAATCAGTACCTATAATGTCTCAGTACATAATTATAGGAAAACAAGGAGCAGCAATGGAGGTGACGGACATGGATGGCTCAGACTTTGTGGCAAAATGGTATAATGTTTCTGAAGCTGCCCCACACATTACCTTGCTGGTGAACAAGGGAATGGAGGCTAAGGATTTGGGCACCATGATGATGTGAGCAAAAACAATTCAATGGAACAAAACAGAAAATCCACTGATTTATCACTCGAAAGATAAAGCCTTAATCAAGATACACCATACTACAATAATGACTGGGGACCCCAGGGCAGTGGAAGTTACATCCCAACAGCTAACACAGCTAGGGGAAGTAACAGAATTTGAGGACAAGCTAAAACAGGAAATGGAGAAAAACATACCTCAGGAGGTATGGTCACAACATGATACAGATGTTGGATTGGTAAAATCGGCAAGTCCTGTGTTTGTCAAAACAAAGCCAGATGTTAAGCCCCCTTGGAGGGCTCAATACCATATGAAACCTGAAGCAGAAGAGGGCATCAGTGGCACAATTGAAGGACTGATAAAAGCAGGAGTACTAATAGAAACACAAAGTTGTTGTAATACACCTTTGTTGCCGGTCCTTAAAGCAGATGGGAAAACGTGGAGGCTGGTACATGATTTAAGGGCCATAAATGAAATAGTACAAGATTGGTCTGCTGATGTTCCAAACCCTCATACGCTACTCACCAATGTTCCCCCAGAAGCAAAGTACTTCACAGTGATTGACCTATGTGGAGCATTTTTTAGTGTGCCCCTGGCAGAAGAATGCAGACACTTGTTTGCATTTACCTACAAAGGTAAACAACTTACATATACTCGAACTCCACAGGGATTTAAGCATTCTCCTCATGTGTTCAATCGGGTGTTAAGAGTAGATCTAGATGATCTAATACTTGAAGGAACATTGATCCAGTACGTGGATGACCTGTTGATCTGCGCTCCCTCCTTAGAACAATGCCATGCTGATTCTATGAAGGTTTTAAAGCGACTGGCAGAAGGAGGACACAAGGTGTCAAAAAAGAAACTTCAGTATTGCCAATCTCAAGTTGAATATCTAGGAAGAACAATTGCACATTTTTTATTTTTTTATGTCACCTTTATTTAACCAGGTAAGCCAGTTGAGAACAAGTTCTCATTTACAACTGCGACCTGGCCAAGATAAAGCAAAGCAGTGCGATAAAAACAACACAGAGTTACATATGGGGTAAAAAATACATAAAGTCAAAAATACAACAGAAAATATATATACAGTGGTGCAAATGTAGCAAGTTATGGAGGTAAGGCAATAAATAGGCTATAGTGCAAAATAATTACAATAGTATTAACACTGGAATGCTAGATGTGCAAGAGATTATGTGCAAATAGAGATACTGGGGTGCAAAAGAGAAAAATAAATAACAATATAGGGATGAGGTAGTTGGGTGGGCTAATTTCAGATGGGCTGTGTACAGGTGCAGTGATCGGTAAGGTGCTCTGACAACTGATGCTTAAAGTTAGTGAGGGAGATAAGAGTCTCCAGCTTCAGAGATTTTTGCAATTCGTTCCAGTCATTGGCAGCAGAGAACTGGAAGGAATGGCGGCCAAATGAGGTGTTGGCTTTGGGAATGACCAGTGAGATATACCTGCTGGAGCGCAGACTACGGGTGGGTGCTGCTATGGTGACCAATGAGCTAAGATAAGGCGGGGATTTGCCTAGCAGTGATTTATAGATGGCCTGGAGCCAGTGGGTTTGACGACGAACATGTAGTGAGGACCAGCCAACAAGAGCGTACAGGTCACAGTGGTGGGTAGTGTATGGGGCTTTGGAGACAAAACGGATGGCACTGTGATAGACTACATCCAGTTTGCTGAGTAGAGTGTTGGAGGCTATTTTGTAAATGACATCGCCGAAGTCAAGGATCGGTAGGATAGTCAGTTTTACGAGGGCATGTTTGGCAGCATGAGTGAAGGAGGCTTTGTTGCGAAATAGGAAGCCGATTCTAGATTTAACTTTGGATTGGAGATTCTTAATGTGAGTCTGGAAGGAGAGTTTACAGTCTAACCAGACACCTAGGTATTTGTAGTTGTCCACATACTCTAGGTCAGACCCGTCGAGAGTGGTGATTCTAGTCGGGTGGGCGGGTGCCAGCAGCGTTCGATTGAAAAGCATGCATTTAGTTTTACTAGTGTTTAAGAGCAGTTGGAGGCTACTGAAGGAGTGTTGTATGGCATTGAAGCTCGTTTGGAGGTTTGTTAACACAGTGTCCAATGAAGGGCCAGATGTATACAAAATGGTGTCGTCTGCGTAGAGGTGGATCTGAGAGTCACCAGCAGCAAGAGCGACATCATTGATATACACGGAGAAAAGTGTCGGCCCAAGAATTGAACCGCTTGCTAAAGTGTTTTAGGGAGCGTTTGACAGTGATGAGGGGTGGTCGTTTGACCGCGGACCCGTTACGGACGCAGGCAATAAGGCAGTGATCGCTGAGATCCTGGTTGAAGACAGCTGAGGTGTATTTAGAGGGTATGTTAGTCAGGATGATATCTATGAGGGTACCCATGTTTACGGATTTAGGGTTGTACCTGGTAGGTTCGTTGATAATTTGCGTGAGATTGAGGGCATCTAGTTTGGATTGTAGGATGGCCGGGGTATTAAGCATATCCCAATTTAGGTCACCAAGCAGTACGAACTCTGAGGATAAATGGGGGGCAATCAATTCACATATGGTGTCCAGGGCACAGCTGGGGGCGGAGGGGGGTCTGTAGCAAGCGGCAACAGTGAGAGACTTATTTCTGGAAAGGTGGATTTTTAGAAGTAGAAGCTCAAACTGTTTGGGCACAGACCTGGATAGTATGATAGAGCTCTGCAGGCTATCTCTACAGTAGATTGCAACTCCACCCCCTTTGGCAGTTCTATCTAGACGGAAAATGTTATAGTTGGGGATGGAAATTTCAGAATTTTTGGTGGCCTTCCTGAGCCAGGATTCAGACACTGCTAGAACATCAGGGTTGGCGGAGTGTGCTAACGCAGTGAATAACTCAAACTTAGGAAGTAGACTTCTGATATTTACGTGCAAGAAACCAAGACTTTTGCGATTACAGAAGTCAGCAAATGATAGCGCCTGGGGAGTTGGAGTGATACTGAGGGCTGCAGGGCCTGGGTTAGCCTCTACATCACCAGAGGAACAGAGGAGGACTAGAATAAGGATACGGCTAAAGGCTTTAAGAACTGGTCTTCTAGTGCGTTGGGTACATAGAATAAAGGGGGCAGATTTCCGGGTGTTGTAGAAAAGATTCAGGGCATTATGTACAGACAAGGATATGGAAGGATATGAGTAAAGTGGAGGTAAACCTAAGCGTTGGGTAACAATGAAAGAGATAGCATCTCTGGAGGCACCAATTGAGTCGGTCTCGGCGTGTATGGGGGGTGGGACAAAGGAGCTATCTAAGGCAGGTTTAGCTGGGCTGGGGGATCTACAGTGAAATAGTACAATTAGAAATAACCGAAACAACAATAAGCTAACCATGTTTGGGCTGAGGCTAAACATAAACAGGATGTAGTACCGTAAAAAGGAACAGTCCAGCAGACATCAGCTGTATAGCTGAGTTATCATAAGGTCCGGTGAACAGCAATAGGATAGTTCGGAGGCTGCTAAAGCACTAGCGAGTAAGAGGCCACGGCTAGCGTGTGCTAGCGGGCCGGGGCTAGCAGATGGAATCTTCGTGGTCGACGTCGTAACCACATCAGACGATTTCGTCGGCAGACCAGTCGTGTAGGATCGGCGGGGCTCCGTGTCAACACTAGGTGGTCCCGTCCGGTTGACAGAGAGGTAGATAGCCGGGAGATGGGCCTAGCTCAGGATGATTAGCCAGACCACAGCGTCCATTTTGTTGCAGCTAGCTGGTAGCGATGAATCCGGAGTTAAAAGTCCAGTGATTCAGTGATTCCGGCAGAAAAACTGATATGTTCTGGGTCGATAACGCGCTGTGCAGACTGGCCGAATAATAGTCCAGACTTGAGCTGGCTGGTGAGTGGTGCAGGCCACGGACAATGGTGAAAAACCGCTAACGGTAGCTGATAGCAAGTAGCTAGTTAGCTGGCTACTCCCGTCCGGTACACCTAGAGGTAGATATGAGCCTGGATCTAGGCTAGCTCGAGGCTAACTGGTGCTTGCATCGGGGGCAGTGGTGATTAGCCAGACAGCAACATCCATTCGGTTGCGGCTAGCTAGTTGCGATCCGGTGATTAATGTCCAGTGATTAAAATTAATCCCGCAGAAAAAAAATCCAATGTTCTGGGTGAAATACCGCTAACTGTGGCTAATAGCAAGTAGCTAGTTAGCTGGCTAGGTAGTTTCAACTGGAGATTCTAGATAAAAGGTAAGTCAATAATAGAATCCGTTCCACATTGAGTGAGGCGGGTTGCAGGAAAGTATATTTTGTAGAAGGATGAAAAGTCTGATAGGGAAATATGTACGAAAAATACAAAAAAAACAGGGTATTTACAGGCTATTTACAGACACACGACAAAAACAGAACTGCACTACTACGCCATCTTGGAATTTAGAACAAAGGCAATACCACCAGGACAATTGGAAGGAATCAGCAAGGCACCACTACCTCAAACAGTTGCTCAGATGATGACGTTCTTAGGGATGACTGGATTCAGCTCAGACTGGATAGAGGAGTATGCAGTTAAAACTGCTCCTCTACGAGAAATCATGAAAGAAGCAGGACAACTAGACCTTAGAGCAAGCCTGGAATGGAACAGTGACGCATTGACTGCGTTCGAAACAATAAAGAAGGAAATACAGTCAGCTCCGGCTCTAGCAGCCCCAGATTACACAAAACCATTCTTGTTGTATGTGGCAAATAGATGTGATAGGTATGCGACAGCGGTACTTATGCAAGAGACATGCAGTGGAAGACGAAAACAACCTATTGCGTATTATAGTTCTAAACTAGATTCTGTTGCCCAGGGATATCCACCCTATTATCAAGGTCTAGCTGCATTACGATATGCATATGACAAAGCGTCCACAATTACTATGGGATACCCGGTAATAATATATACACACCATAAAATAGTGGAACTAATAGAACAAGGGAAGTTTGTCCTTACCAATGCTAGAACTTTGGAATACTTGACTCTATTGACCTATCCAGATGTTTCCATTAAACGATGCAGTACAGTAAACCCAGCTGAAAGAATCCCCTTAGAGTTTGAGGGGCAAGCACATGACTGTGTAGCAGATTCATTGACATTTACTCGACTAAGGCCAAACTTAGAGTCAACCCCGTTGTCCAGCCTAGGGGAAGAGTGCATAGAAGAGTATTTTGTTGATGGATCCTGTTATAAAGATCATGTGGGAAATCATGCAGGCTATGCAGTAGTGCAAAAACAAGGAGAAAGTTTCAAAGAGGTGATAGCAGAGTACTGTCCACAGCCATGCTCAGCCCAGTTGGCTGAACTAAAAGCACTCACTGCAGCTTGCATCCTAGGAAAACGAAAAACTGTTAATATCTATACTGATTCAGCATATGCACATGGGGTGTGTCATCTATTTGGGGCAGTCTGGAAGCAGCGAGGGTTCAAGAAAAGCGATGGTACACCCATACAACACCACGAGCAGATTGTGGAATTAATGATGGCGTTAATGTATCCCACTAAATTGGCGAAAGTGAAATGTCAGGCGCATAGAAAAGGAAAAGGATTTATAACTAAAGGAAACAATGCAGCTGATGAAGCTGCAAGAAAGGCATCTAGATGCACCGTCCCAGTGTTAACAGCACCAATGGTCATTATTGAATCCATGCCACAGCCAGACGATATAATAAGGATGCAGGAAAGAGCAGGACCTTATGAACAGACTATGTGGCACCAAAGAGGGGCCACCAAAGATGTGAAGGGATTATGGAGGTCTCATGAAGGAACCATAGTAGCACCCATTGTGTTGCTCAGTTTACTGATAACTGATGCGCATGGTTTTGACCATTGCGCAAGGGGGGAAATAGTAAGGAAAATTAAAAAACAAGGATACTGGTCTCCATACCTACAGGCAACAATAGATGAGGCATTAGCAAGATGTGAGGTGTGTGCACAAAACAATGTAAGGAAAGGAATAACAACGCCTATAGGGCACATACCGGTTCCTGAAGGACCATTTCGACATTTAGTCATGGACTATGTAGATATGATAAAAAAGGTGAATGGCAAAAGGTACATGCTAGTGATCATAGATAGATTCAGTAGATGGGTAGAAGCGGTACCCTCAGTAGATCTAGGATCAGGAACAGTAATCAAATTTCTAACTAGAGAAGTAATACCCAGATTCGGAATACCAACAGAAATCAGTTCAGACAATGGATCAGCGTTTATTCAGAAAAGAGTGAAGCAAGTATTACAGCAGCTAAGGATTAAGCAAAGATTAGGGTGTGTGTATCGGCCGCAATCTCAGGGGATGGTTGAGAGAATTAATGGCACCCTCAAGGCTAAACTGAATAAAATCTGTGCTAGTGCAAAGCTCAATTGGGTGGATGCACTATCACTAGCATTGATGAGTTATCGCATGCAAACTAACAGAAATACGCATCTAACCCCGCATGAAATGCTTACGGGTCGACCCATGCCAGTGCCAGGTCTAAGAGGGCCCTACAAAGGACCCTCATTGGAACAATTAGAGATGGAACTTAAAGCATATGTAAGACAACTAACTGCTATACATAAAGTGATCTATCTCCAGGAAAATGGGCGAGAACCGGAACCTGGACCAGAGGAGCCAGGGCCAGTGATTCCAGGAGATCAAGTCTACATCCGAGTGTTTCGTAGGAAGTGGAACGAGCCCAGGAGAGAAGGACCATATACGGTGATCCGAGCGACGCCCACAGCAGTACAGGTGGAAGGAAGCACGACGTGGTACCATCTAAACCACTGCACCAGGGTCCCAAAGAGAACCGGTCTGCCATCGGCGAGCCATGGGGAAGAGGAGGATGTCGAGGCACCAGATGGAGTCCAAGAAGAAGAAGCATGCACGAGTCCAAGTGCCAACGTCGAAGGACAACAGGCACTCCCACCTGAAAATCCAGAGAGTCGGGAGGTGGGGCCTGATGATGTGGGGAATACTGCTGATAGGATGCCTGCCATGGCAGATCCCCCAAACACAAGCAGACACCCAGGGAGTGGAGGGACAACAGGAGAAGGAGGAAGAAGCTATCTTTCTACCATTGAAGGAAGAGACTCCTCTGCTGTTGAGGAAAGAGACTTTCCCACAATTGACTTCTCTGCCCTCACATGATCTCCGACAATTTAAGAACTGTGGAATTGCTCTAATGGTAATAGCAGTTAACCTAGGAGAGATGGTGGTGGGTCTGCCTACTACTATACAATATTCTAGAGATAGTCTTACTGAGCCAGGAAGAATTGCTGTTGTAAACAAAGAACAAGTATCGTATACAGGATGGCCTAGATTGGGAAAATGTCAGATTGAAGGATATGTAATGTTTAGAATAAAATGTCTAAAAAATCATTGTGTAGAAGTTGAGCTAAAAGGGAATGGACATGAAAAAATAATGGATATAAAACAAGCCAATCATCTCATGATTTCGTCAGTACTTAAAAAATTGGTTCCTGAAGCTAAAATAAGGATTAGAATAAAAAAGCATGTACCTTTGGAAATAGCTCGAAACAGTATTTCTATTCCAGCCCAAGTACTGACAGTTATGGAAACTCAAAAATCCTTTTCAATACGAAGGATGAAACCTCTGCCGGAGAAATCACTTTGTGGGTGGGCTAATCATCAAACAAGAGGAGAAGCAATCTGGGATGAATATGGCTGCCAAATAGAAGTTAACAAAGGAGACACTAGTTGGGAATTTACCTTTAAGGAATTGGCTCAAGAAAATAATGCAAAGTACATATTGGAAATAGTTAGTGTTAAGGGGTTAGAAGGGAATAGTATGATAACAATGGATATTGATCCTATTTCCAAACACCAATCTAGACAGGAAGAAGAACCTGAAATAGTTAATGTAACTATGACCACTACCCAAGGACCACTAATTACTATAGCAGTAGAACCAACAAAGACAGGATTAGAAAAAATAGGAATAAATGGGTTTTTTCAAAATGTGTGGGATTCTTTAACAAACTGGGGAAGTCAGGAAAATAGACAATCTACCTCAGCCCCAACAGTAATACCGAAAGTAATAATAGCATCACCAAAAATAGAAAGGCTATGGGAGGGAGCCATGCAAAATGATTGGTACAAATGGGCACAATATTCAGCTAAAATAATTAATAGAAAAGCTAATTGTTTAGTATGTGCTCCTTCTCCATTAAAATAATTGATAGTAATACCAAGTCCACACAGTTACAAGGACTGTGCTAACTTTAAAAGGAGCTACTGTCATCTTAAAAGAGGAGAAAGGCCCTACTGTCCTGCAGAATGTTTATCATTTTAGGGAAATCCCTATCATTACAGATTCTATAATCAAGTAGGATGGGGAGAGTGGTGTAAAAAATTAGATACCAGAATAGAGCCGAGGAAAATGGAAGCACCGGAAAAATACCGTATAGACTATAATCAAAATTATGAATGCTACAATAAAACAGATGGGGAGCACGATTTGGGAAAATTTAAGGGAAAGTGTGAGATCATATGGCACCTAAATAATGATATGTCCTGGAATGCAGATACCCCCCACAGAGCAGTTTATCAGGCAGCAGGATCAAGTACTGGGGCAATAGCTACAAATGGAGGGCCGGGTGACCCTGGGGAATGTGAGAAGCAAACACTGGCAATGCCATTGATTTCTCCTTATGAGGATCAATCGGTGGCAGTGGGAGATTTCTTTTGGGTATGTGGAGGACAAAGGATTAGAGCTACTTTGCTTAAAGGATGGAAGGGAGTATGTGCTAGAGTACAAATGCTTCAGGAGGTGGTTATATCGGAGTGGGAGGTAGACCAAACAACAAATAGGGATGCACAGAATAATAATAAAAGGGTAAAAAGATCATATGAACATGACCCCAGTGTATATTTGGATGCAATAGGTCAACCCAGAGGAATTCCAAATGAATATAAGGCAAGAGATGAAATTAAAGCAGGATTTGAATCAATATTTGTCTTGATTTCAACCGACAAAAACCTAGAATGGATCAATTATATTTATTATAATCAACAAAGGTTTATTAATTACACAGACTCTGCATTATCAGCTTTAGGAGAGCAAGTACAGGCTACCAGTAGAATGGCATGGCAGAATAGGCAGGCTCTAAACTGGCTATTAGCGGAAAAAGGTGGAGTTTGTGTTATGTTTGGAGATGAATGTTGTACTTTTATCCCCAATAATACTGCCCCGGGTGGTTCTTTCACTGAAGCAATGACTAAACTCAAGGGACTACAAAAAGAGGTTAAGGATAATGCTGGGTATGATGCTCATGTTTGGGACTGGATGGAATTAACTTTGGGAAAATGGGGTGCAATGTTTACAAAAATGGCAATAATGATAGGAATATCACTTGTAGTAATGGGAGTAGTGTTTTGTTGTATACTACCTCTGTTAAAATCACTTTTGATTCAAACCACAGTAAAACAAATGACTGTACAGACAATTGTTACTAGTTCAGCCAAAGAAATACACCCAGTTCAGGGAGCTCCAGGACAGTATGTTAATAAATATGGGAAATCTTGTAATGTTAAAGGAGGACCAATGGACTGTCCATTTGGGAATCCTGAATGTCTGTATGGAGTTGTTCCTGGGGGTGGATGGGCCTGCCATGGTTACAAAGCCCAACAGGAAAATGTGGAGGTTAATTTAGAGGAAAACCTTGCAGACTTGTATCCAATACCTGACTGGGCTATGGGTCCTCATCAGGATGGGTCAAGTAATGAGGAAGATATATTGGTTTAAATATATGCGTGTGAAATGAAACCACATATGGCAAGGCTAAGAATAAGTAAATGCACATGCTTACATTCATTTTAAAATTAATCTTTGTATTATTTGGGACATTGTTGGAATGTCCCATAGGGGGGATTATATATGATTATTTTATGTATCATTATGGCACATGTAGGGAGATGCCAAAGGTAAAATATAATAAACATGTTTGATATTTTATAATTCAGATACATGCTTAAATAAGGAATATAGACATGTAGTATATGCTGTGTTTTAAATGAATGCATGTGTTCTTTCACAGAGGCTCTCAAACAGTGTGCATTACATTCGTTTTTTAAGAAGGGGCCTAAGCCACGCAGCCAATAGAATGATAGAATGAGAGGCTTCATATAGAAAAAAAAGCATTCATGACATTTTGGAGTGGACATTGTGTGACAGCTGGACGTTGAAAAAGAAGGGTGGGGCAGAACTAAAATAAGTTAGGAATGTACGCATGTTTTTTCATTTGTGTGTATATAAGAGATCTCTAAGCCAGAGAGAGACAGTTGTTCCATGGGGCAAGCTCGGCTTTGTTATGCAATAAAGTCTAATTCTTGAATTCACAAGCTCCGGTGTCTTGAGAGATATTTTTGAGTTGATTATCTATTAGTCAAATATTTCTACCACAGTCTCAAACCAGTAAAATACGTAGAGCCGGGTCGCTCTCTTTCACATTTGGTGTGTCATCATAATGGTCTCTGACTTGTGTTCAAACTCCCTCAGGCAGAACAAACTGAAACTTGCACCTTTGTTCAATGCTTATTTGAATGTCATTGAGAAAACAAAAAGTTATCAAAAAAATGTGTGCAAACATCCCTTCTAAAATTAAAAGTAATCCTAGAAGTAATCATCTAGTTTTTCAAAAGTGTCTGTAATCTGATTACAATATTTTTGCTGGTAACGTAATGGATTACAGGTACAGTTTTTTTGTAATCCGTTGCATGTAATCTGTTACTCCCCAACTCTGAAGATGAACTAATAAGAGATCAGCTTATTGAAAAAAAAGGCAAACTTCGGAGACAAGAAAGACTGTTACTTGAAGATGCTAATATAACCCTTGCTAATTCATTCCCACTTGCTCTACAAATTAAGTCAGCCACTGAATGTGCTTCAAAAATTGCTGAAACACAAGCTTACCCCACAACAAGTGCTAGCATTAGGGAGAAGTCAGTGAGCAGCTACATACTAGCTATGATGTGTGTGACACAGACTCAACCGCCGTAATACAGCTAGCACGGCCCCACCAAGGATGCCAGCAGTGGCGCTGTGGAAATTGTGGGTCTACCTGTCACGCTACAAGGGCTCCAGATTGTCCAACTAAGGACCAGACAATGAAGACGCTGTCAAAAGTTGAACCATTTTGCAAAGTGGTGCCGCTCCACACCCGCTGACGCATCAGCTCAACCACGTGCCTACGACAGCCACAACACACAGGCAGTGATCAATATAGTGGGGCCCCACTCACTGAACATTACTATGTGTCTTCTCTACCTGGAAGAGAGCTGCGTCCCCGCTCCCTTTGACACCGGTGCCAAGGTGTATTTGCTAAATGCAGCAACATACAACCAGTTCTTCCAGCACATACCGCTGCAGCCTCCGTCCACCATGCTCTGTGTCTACGGCCAGAGCAAGATAGACGTCATTGGCCTCCTCCTTCACCTCCCGTATTATTTGGGACGCTGTCTGTGGTGCTGAAAGTCACCTGGGGCACAAGCTATAATGGCCTGTGAATGTGTGTCTAATGGTTGTGCTGCCTACCTGCTGCTGTTTGATGGTTAGTTGTGTTTGTTTGATGGTTACAGTGGGGGAAAAAAGTATTTAGTCAGCCACCAATTGTGCAAGTTCTCCCACTTAAAAAGATGAGAGAGGCCTGTAATTTTCATCATAGGTACACGTCAACTATGACAGACAAAATGAGAAAAAAAATCCAGAAAATCACATTGTAGGATTTTTTATGAATTTATTTGCAAATGATATGGTGGAAAATAAGTATTTGGTCAATAACAAAAGTTTCTCAATACTTTGTTATATACCCTTTGTTGGCAATGACACAGGTCAAACGTTTTCTGTAAGTCTTCACAAGGTTTTCACACACTGTTGCTGGTATTTTGGTCCATTCCTCCATGCAGATCTCCTCTAGAGCAGTGATGTTTTGGGGCTGTCGCTGGGCAACACGGACTTTCAACTCCCTCCAAAGATGTTCTATGGGGTTGAGATCTGGAGACTGGCTAGGCCACTCCAGGACCTTGAAATGCTTCTTACGAAGCCACTCCTTCGTTGCCCGGGCGGTGTGTTTGGGATCATTGTCATGCTGAAAGACCCAGCCACGTTTCATCTTCAATGCCCTTGCTGATGGAAGGAGGTTTTCACTCAAAATCTCACGATACATGGCCCCATTCATTCTTTCCTTTACACGGATCAGTCGTCCTGGTCCCTTTGCAGAAAAACAGCCCCAAAGCATGATGTTTCCACCCACATGCTTCACAGTAGGTATGGTGTTCTTTGGATGCAACTCAGCATTCTTTGTCCTCCAAACACGATGAGTTGTGTTTTTACCAAAAAGTTCTATTTTGGTTTCATCTGACCATATGACATTCTCCCAATCCTCTTCTGGATCATCCAAATGCACTCTAGCAAACTTCAGACGGGCCTGGACATGTACTGGCTTAAGCAGGGGGACACGTCTTGCACTGCAGGATTTGAGTCCCTGGCGGCGTAGTGTGTTACTGATGGTAGGCTTTGTTACTTTGGTCCCAGCTCTCTGCAGGTCATTCACTAGGTCCCCCCGTGTGGTTCTGGGATTTTTGCTCACCGTTCTTGTGATCATTTTGACCCCACGGGGTGAGATCTTGCGTGGAGCCCCAGATCGAGGGAGATTATCAGTGGTCTTGTATGTCTTCCATTTCCTAATAATTGCTCCCACAGTTGATTTCTTCAAACCAAGCTGCTTACCTATTACAGATTCAGTCTTCCCAGCCTGGTGCAGGTCTACAATTTTGTTTCTGGTGTCCTTTGACAGCTCTTTGGTCTTGGCCATAGTGGAGTTTGGAGTGTGACTGTTTGAGGTTGTGGACAGGTGTCTTTTATACTGATAACAAGTTCAAACAGGTGCCATTAATACAGGTAACGAGTGGAGGACAGAGGAGCCTCTTAAAGAAGAAGTTACAGGTCTGTGAGAGCCAGAAATCTTGCTTGTTTGTAGGTGACCAAATACTTATTTTCCACCATAACTTGCAAATAAATTCATTAAAAATCCTACAATGTGATTTTCTGGAATTTTTTTTCTCAATTTGTCTGTCATAGTTGACGTGTACCTATGATGAAAATTACAGGCCTCTCTCATCTTTTTAAGTGGGAGAACTTGCACAATTGGTGGCTGACTAAATACTTTTTTCCCCACTGTATCTTTTGGATCGTGTCATACCGATAAACATCGAAAGTCCCTACCGGGCCTCAGACCTCACCGCATGTCACTGATTTCACAGCAACTGCATGATCAAGATTGAGCCTCCTGGGTAAGGATGCCTTTGGCCTCGTTGTGTGTCTAACCTGCTCAGTAATTTATTTGCTTCCTAAACGTAATATTGGTGTGTCATGTGGCAAAAGGGGGTTATTGTGATTAATGTACGATGTGTCAATCTTATGCTATTAAGCTGCCCCTGTCTGTGTGTGAGCCCAAAGCATGTTAGGTTGCCTCTGATTGCCTGAACGGACGCACCTGCTTGGCTCCCCTTATAATGAGGGATGGACGCACCCGCTTGGCTCCCCTTATAATGAATGAACACCAGCCACCTTCCCAAGTTCTCTCACGTCACCCCGCTCCTCCGCACACTCCACTGGCTTCCAGTTGAAGCTCGCATCTGCTACAAGACCATGGTGCTTGCCTACGGAGCTGTGAGGGGAACGGCACCTCCGTACCTTCAGGCTCTGATCAGTCCCTACACCCAAACGAGGGCATTGCGTTCATCCACCTCTGGCCTGCTGGCCCCCCTACCTCTGCGGAAGCACAGTTCCTGCTCAGCCCAGTCAAAACTGTTCGCTGCTCTGGCACCCCAATGGTGGAACAAGCTCCCTCACGACGCCAGGACAGTGGAGTCACTCACCACCTTCCGGAGACACTTGAAACCCCACCTCTTTAAGGAATACCTGGGATAGGATAAAGTAATCCTTCTACCCCCCCTTACCCCAACCCCCCAAAAATAAATAAATACATATTGTAAAGTGGTTATCCCACTGGCTATAAGGTGAATGCACCAATTTGTAAGTCGCTCTGGATAAGAGCATCTGCTAAATTACTAAAATGTAAATGTAAATGTAATGAGGGATGGACGCACCTTTCTCCCTCTCTTCTCCTGTACTCGCTACCAGATCCACGCTCCGGCACAGCTACGCCGAAACCACACGTTACCACTACAGCCACAGCCAGCTAACTACCAATTTAACAGAGCCAGTGATGAAGGATGAGAAGTAGATGAATAGAAACTGACGTAAAGAAGCAGACGGCAGCCATGTACAGTGGGGAAAAAAAGTATTTAGTCAGCCACCAATTGTGCAAGTTCTCCCACTTAAAAAGATGAGAGAGGCCTGTAATTTTCATCATAGGTACACGTCAACTATGACAGACAAAATGAGAATTTTTTTTCCAGAAAATCACATTGTAGGATTTTTAATGAATTTATTTGCAAATTATGATGGAAAATAAGTATTTGGTCAATAACAAAAGTTTCTCAATACTTTGTTATATACCTTTTGTTGGCAATGACACAGGTCAAACGTTTTCTGTAAGTCTTCACAAGGTTTTCACACACTGTTGCTGGTATTTTGGCCCATTCCTCCATGCAGATCTCCTCTAGAGCAGTGATGTTTTGGGGCTGTCGCTGGGCAACACAGACTTTCAACTCCCTCCAAAGATTTTCTATGGGGTTGAGATCAGGAGACTGGCTAGGCCACTCCAGGACCTTGAAATGCTTCTTACGAAGCCACTCCTTCATTGCCCGGGCGGTGTGTTTGGGATCATTGTCATGCTGAAAGACCCAGCCACGTTTCATCTTCAATGCCCTTGCTGATGGAAGGAGGTTTTCACTCAAAATCTCACGATACATGGCCCCATTCATTCGTTCCTTTACACGGATCAGTCGTCCTGGTCCCTTTGCAGAAAAACAGCCCCAAAGCATGATGTTTCCACCCCCATACTTCACAGTAGGTATGGTGTTATTTGGATGCAACTCAGCATTCTTTGTCCTCCAAACACGACGAGTTGAGTTTTTACCAAAAAGTTATATTTTGGTTTCATGTGACCATATGACATTCTCCCAATCCTCTTCTGGATCATCCAAATGCACTCTAGCAAACTTCAGACAGGCCTGGACATGTACTGGCTTAAGCAGGCGGACACGTCTTGCACTGCAGGATTTGAGTCCCTGGCGGGGTAGTGTGTTACTGATGGTAGGCTTTGTTACTTTGGTCCCAGCTCTCTGCAGGTCATTCACTAGGTCCCCCCGTGTGGTTCTGGGATTTTTGCTCACCGTTCTTGTGATCATTTTGACCCTACGGGGTGAGATCTTGCGTGGAGCCCCAGATCGAGGGAGATTATCAGTGGTCTTGTATGTCTTCCATTTCCTAATAATTGCTCCCACAGTTGATTTCTTCAAACCAAGCTGCTTACCTATTGCAGATTCAGTCTTCCCAGCCTGGTGCAGGTCTACAATTTTGTTTCTGGTGTCCTTTGTCAGCTCTTTGGTCTTGGCCATAGTGGAGTTTGGAGTGTGACTGTTTGAGGTTGTGGACAGGTGTCTTTTATACTGATAACAAGTTCAAACAGATGCCATTAATACAGGTAACGAGTGGAGGACAGAGGAGCCTCTTAAAGAAGAAGTTACAGGTCTGTGAGAGCCAGAAATCTTGCTTGTTTGTAGGTGACCAAATACTTATTTTCCACCATCATTTGCAAATAAATTCATTAAAAATCCTACAATGTGATTTTCTGGATTTTTTTTTCTCAATTTGTCTTTCATAGTTGACATGTACCTATGATGAAAATTACAGGCCTCTCTCATCTTTTTAAGTGGGAGAACTTGCACAAATAGTGGCTGACTAAATACTTTTTTTCCCCACTGTATAGTCCACAGGGCCCGTCGACTCCTGGGCCTCTGGTGAGCTTGTCCAAACCTTGAGTATGTGTTGAAGTGTGGAGGTGAACGTAATTGAAGACGAGGCCAAGAATTGCTGTAGTAGCCTACTTGTAGCTAGCTGATTGTGGAATTACTGGTGTGTGCATTTTGTGTGTGCATGTTCCTTGACTAGCGGAGCATGTTAGCACTGGAACGACTGTGGGTTTCAGATTGAGTTATTACCGTTTTTTTCAGTTGCTAACATGCATTGGTCAAAACTGAAGTCATACTGTCAAAACTCTTCACACAGTCAGTGAAACAGAAGTGTATGTGGACCAAACTGTGAATCATTTTTTATTGCTTTCACACAAAATGCATTCAATGACCACATTCTCCGAAATCCATGAACTCTTTTCTCATTCATACTCCACCACCTGCAAACGATATATTTGCAGTACATATTTTCAAATGCTAACACACTGTTTCCAAAACTGTTAAAAACACATTCAAAACAGAATGATGGCAAATGTTGCACATTTCTGCAGTAACCAGATTGAAACATATCGAAAATCTCAGCAGAATATTTAATTATTCCAAACACAACTGATTGCAATTTCAGCTGAAAGCCTACCAAAGTGTCCTGTTTTTAGATTCGTTACCAAACAGACAAAGAGGTCGGCTTCGGAATGATTTCGTTTGGAAACATGGATCAAGGAAGATAGGTTGGTGGAGAAAGAAGAGTGGCAGGGAGAGGGAGAATGCGTTGAGGACAAAGGAGAGGAAGACCAAGAGTGGTGGTCTCTGATGAGATAAGAGCCACAATTATTGACCATGTTGTAAACCATTGTCTCTCTTTGAGAGAAGCCGGTTTAAGGGTGCAACCAAATCTGCAGCGTTCAACAGTTGCATCAGTTGCACGAATTTTCCAGCAAAACAACAGGTGAGTTGTGCATCCTTCAATGATAATTGAACTACATATTACAGTACAATACAGTATGTTTATATTTTTACATGTACTGACATTTTGAAATATATTGATTGTTTTGTGTTTTTCAGTAGGATCCAAAGGTTGCCTCCCACAGGAGGGAGAGCCAGAATATTATCAGATGCGCAGGAAATTGCCATTGTTGACAGAGTGCTGGCAGACAATATCACTTTTGGGAATGTGAATACGGTCAGCACAACGACGATTGCCAGAGTCCTACAGAAACGTAAAATAAGGATGAAGCAGTTGTACACTGTACCCTTTGAGAGAAATTGAGAACTTGTGAAAGAACTCCGGTATCAATATGTCCAGGTAAGATGTCTGTTCAATGACCAAACAGGGTACATACACAGCTATGCATAATGTAAAGTACTGTAAAACTGTGGATTTACTGTATTTTAGAGAGTAATGGAGATGGAAGCCAGGCAAACTGCACATACATTCATCTGTGTGGATGAAGCTGGATTCAACCTGGCAAAAACATGCCGCAGGGGAAGAAATGTGATTGGACAGAGAGCAACCGTGGATGTCCCAAGCCAGACAGGAGCTAACATCACAATGTGTGCAGCACTGTCCAATGATGGTTTGCTGTTACACAAACCACTCATTGGCCCCTACAATACAGAGAGGCTCATTTCTTTTCTGGATGACCTGCATAATCGACTTGTGCCAGCGGAGGAGAGAGGGGCAAGAAACTCCCCTACCTTCGTTGTTGTGTGGGATAATGTGGCATTCCACCACTCTGCTGCAGTCACAGACTGGTTTGCTGCACATCCCAGGATGTCAGTACTATTCCTGCCTCCGTACTCCCCCTTCCTAAACCCCATAGAGGAGTTTTTCTCTGCGTGGAGGTGGAAGGTTTATGACCACCATCCACATGACCAGATGTCCTTACTGGATGCCATGAATGCGGGGTGTGGAGACACTTCTCCTGAAGACTGCCAGGGTTGGATTAGACATCCCAGAAGATACTTTCCAAGATGCATCGCCAGAGAAGAAATAAGATGTGATGTTGATGAGAACTTGTGGCCAAATGCAGGAGAGAGGGAGAACAAGAACCCTCACTGTACTATACAGTATGAGTGATTATACTATACATGTTGTTGATGTTTTTTTTGCAATTATTATTGCAGCCCTGGAATTTCAGGAATTTGTTATTTGTTTCAACTTTTTATTTTTCACAAGTAAATTACTATATGCAAAGATATAGACAAAATTAAGGCTATTGAAGCAAATTGCTGCATTTCTGAATCATTCTTGTTACATATACTTTAGTACAGTCAATAAAGTGAAAAGGTGTTATTCCTATTCTATAATGAAATACTGATTTATGTGAAAAATCATTCAAACTTCAAAGAGGAAAGTTCATCATTTATGTAATGCTCCCTGTTGTTAGTGTTTTTTAGGTCAGTATGTTATGAGTGACAATGTATGCTTTCTGAGTGAGAATTGTTGCCAGTGTTATGGTCGTGCAAGCTTATTTTGAGACATGTATGAAGTGTTTTGGTGGTTTAAGTAAGTTTTGGAGGTGAGATTAACTGTTAATCCAAGATGCATGTTGGTAATGCAGACTGTATGAAGAGTTTTGAAAAAGTGACTTCAGTATTGACCGATGCTTGTTAGAAATAGAAAAAAGCTGTAATTGAATTGTTTCTTTCTTTTGTGGCACCCTTGCTATTTTGATTTGGTTTAGTCCTTGGGCATATTGTTTTACAATTTTTCCTGATGATTTAAGACTGATAGAGTTATTCAGGATTCAGCCACCATACTGTCACCAGTTTTCTCTGTCTTGCAGTTCTTATGTGGATGTTGTGGGTGGCCTTGACGCGACTCCCCTAGAGCTTTGAACTCTCGCCACGGCCCATTCCTCAAGTGCACTACTGCTAATCTGCACTATAGGCCTAAACTACTGTGGGAGCGTCAACCAAGGACCTATCTTTGTTGTATTTTACATTGTATCTTTATTGTTTTATTATTTATTATTTTCATTGTTATTTTTAAATACTTTGTACCATTTTAAAGAGACCATAGTCCGTATTGTATGGTTAGGCAGAGCTCCCCATGCTCTGGTTTAAACCTGGGGTGGCGTAGAATCGGCAACACTTATATTCTCTACCACCTCACGGGTGTTCTTTCTCCTGAGATTTTCATATCACCTTTAACCCATAAGAGTCTAAGCCCTGTCTATGCCGGGGGAGGGGAGGGGGTGGGGGGGTGGGGGGATTGTTTTAAGAAGGTCATACCAAGGATCATTTTGCTATTTCATTTAGAATTTGAAGACCCATTGAAGTATAAAAAAAATATATGTGTATTTGATGAAAACATGTATTTGGCCTTACTGCTATTAGCCCATACAAATGCATTGAATAACATATTCACTACATGGAACAACATATAGTCCCCCAAAAAAAGTTTGTTCTGAAGTGTCCATCCTATATCTTTTTTTAAACATGTATTTAACCCCTTATTTTTGGCACTAAACACTCTCCATATATACTTCCATTAATTTTTTTCAACTGGTATCGGGGACCTTCTGACGAGTCTTGTGAAGCCTGTGGGCATCCTAGAGCACCTTTACACAGAAGGGTCACATTAGTGTGTAGCCCAAACTGTTCGGATGCTACAGACAGAAGTTGGCAGATCAGCTGTACTGACTTCAGACGAGTCCCAAGACTCTTGTGGGGGTCGGTGGATTGAGACACATCCAATGGAAAAAACAGATATCTCCAGCTTAAACTGACAGATTTTTTGCGGGGATTTTTTAAAATTATGCTAATTACATTTCCATGGGGCCGCGGACATCAACCTTAGGGGGTTTTAAAGTGCAAGCAAATGTGGTTGAGCGGGAGAGGTATCTTACAGAAATGACATAAGAATGCTTATTAACAATTCATTTCTAGTTAAATTGTAATGTTTTTACTTTAATTAGATTTAAAGGTTTCTAAACACATTTACACATTATTGCTTTATAACTGTTATAAATGGTGAATAGCTGCTTTTACTTCATCCAGATTACACGACTAAACGTGATTATGCCTCGTTACTTGTCAGGCAGTGGTCATTGCATAATGATACATGTTATGTCTGACACCAGTGTGGAGGGAGACACCAGGGAGGAGGACAGATCTAGTGTAAGTGATCCTGCTGGAGTGACTGCTGGCCAGGAGCCATGGCCATGTGAGTAGCAGAGAGAGAAGGACCAGTATGAAGAGGCTGCCTCATGGCCTGAGCTGGAGGTGAAGGAGAAAGTATCACACTCCCCTTGTCAGCTGCAAGGGTAATTACTGCTGGCTGAAATTACTCAACATTTGTTTATTAGCTCCCCAGAGCACACTGTAAATAGATTGTCTGTTAGCGTCTGATTGCATTAAAACCCTGCTACCTCCTCGCAGCCAGGCAGCACAGCAAACTCCCTGCCTGCTGTTTGCTGTAAGCTAGCCTGCTGCTCACTTATTGAACAGCTAGAACCAAGCAGCCATGTTAAATGTGATTGTTTTCCCATTAGCTACATCCTGTCTAATACCTCACTTGTGCATGGCAATTACTGAATTCTACCATGCAACATCAGCTTCATTAGCCCACTGTGTACTCCTACAACACTAGCTGCCCTATACCCAAACTCTGTTTTTTATTCATGAGCTTCGGGTGTTTTAATTCAATATTGATTTCCATGTACACTTGGTGCTGTGTGTGTGTGTGTGTGTGTGTGTGTGTGTGTGTGTGTGTGTGTGTGTGTGTGTGTGTGTGTGTGTGTGTGTGTGTGTGTGTGTGTGTGTGTGTGTGTGTGTGTGTGTGTGTGTGTGTGCGCGCGAGCACACACACACACATATGTCCCCTCCACAGTTGCTATGCATTTGTGTGTATGCAGTGATTGAAAAACTTGGGAAGGCCAGGTTCGTCCCTGTATTCATTGTGTTGGATGGTTCCTGTCAAAGATGACATTCTGAAACACTTGACCCACAAAAATGAATTCTTGGCCGGGGCCCAGTGACAGCGCAGAGCAATTCATTCTCCTAAAATGTGGGAAGATAAATAGCAGAGGCATGCAATAGTGCTGTCAAAGGAAGAAATGGGGGTATAAAAAAAGAGAACGGGAGTACATTAATTTTTAAAAATGTGCATTACATTTATAAGCAGAGCTAAAGAGAAATCCTACCATTATTCGAAAATGTCTCCAAAGAATGCATCAACAAACAACAAAATCATTACAGCGATGAACGCAAAAATAGTTACACAGACAGACACCTTTATAATAGAGAGCATAGCACCCTAGAAACCAAAGTATTAAAATCCCATCTTTGTGTGGCATTCTCCCTCCCTCTGCCTCTAAGTTCCTCCTAATAAAAGCCACCACTGAGGTGACTGTGCACAAATAGGTGCTGCTGGACATATATCATATCTCTCTGGAGAAACATGACACACACCTAATCTGCACTCTTCACTTCATTATGAGATTCATTCTGCACATTTCTGAAGTGATTCCATCTGTAATGTGACAAAGTCTGGCTGCTTGGCCAGACAACTTGTATGTATGCTCTCCTCCTCCTTTCTCCTCCCCCTTTAACATATTGTTATTCTTATAGTGCCCCTGTCTTAGGTCTTCCAGGGAGCAGAAATCTGATAACAGTTTGAGATAGAGGCCAGTGGAGCAGCTCTAAGCACTGCCAACAACATACTTCTGACCGGTGGACCAGATGGTCGCTTACACCCGGGGTCTGTGAAACAAGCAGCAACGTAAACATTAGATGTAATTTTGCATTTTTAAATACATATCACATCCTCCCACCTGCAGAATGTCAAAAGCACATAGTCTGAGCCAACGGTCACGGATAGTGTGTGCCTCAATAATGGATTTATTTCTAAAGGACAGTTTTGAGAAAGAGCATGTAAATTCCAAAGTTAAATGAGGACAAATAAGTCAAGTTGCCTTTGTGGACTAAATGAATACAGTGGCTGTTAAATTATTTGGGTTAATTAATTTGGTATAATGAACAACCTGAGATACTCATTACCTCCTTGTAAGCCTTAAAGGCCCAGTGTAGTCAAATTTCAGTTTTTCCTGTGGTTATTTCATATTGTACAACAGCTGATGAAACTAACACTGTAAAAGCGTGATTTAAAAAAAAATCTGTGTTATTTCCTGATAGTTGCAGGTTGAAAATACAATCTACACAGGACCTTCTAATCAGCAGGTTTGCATGGGCGGGAGTTTCGGCTTTCCAGGGTGACATCACCATGCAGTAAATTGGTTAATAGACCAATAACAAAGATAGTTCCATACTTCTCTGCCAATAACAGCTAGTTTTCCTCTCCCCACTCAGACCATTTCCAGACAATCCTAGCTAAATTCTTGCTGGAGAAATAGTTTTTTGCTAAAAAGCTATTTTTGCCACTTTTAGTGGAAATCTATTACAGTAATGTACTTAATTGTTACCCAGAAATGACTTAATATTGTTATAAAAACGGCAGCTTTGGGCCTATTGAAATCCTGTAAAATCAAAATATTTATCACTGTTAATTGTTCACCATGATAAACTAATTTATATCTTTGGAGGTTGTACATCTTCCATCTGTTTTGTGGGGAGGGGAATATCACTGAGCTAAGCTAGCTGGGACTAGCGTACTTCTGCTACATCTGCATGGCTGGCTCAAACCTGTCATCATATTCATGGGTTGCATGTTTCATCACAATATTGTTTTGAACGTTCGTTTTGGACTGTTGCCCGACTGAGCATTCTACTCAATGCATCATCAAATAACATTGATGAAGATTTAATCAAAAATGCATTACAGTGGCTTGGAAATACAATGTCATTCAAAAGGAGGCAAATAATTGGTAGGAAAACCTTTTCTCATCATTTTGATGTCACCAGATTGACTTTAGATGCAGTATAACGTTAGCTAGCTAGCTAAGATTGAATGGAGGCCACCGGATTTTAGATAGCTAACGTTAGCATTGCTAGCTATTTTTGACAAACCTTGCTAGCTAATGACAACATTGCCATCTGTCTAAAGTAAATCTGACAACATGATAATGCTGGCAAAGTTGTTTCCTACTAAATATTTGACTACTTTAGCAATGTCATCGTATTTCCAGGCACTGTAGTGTAATTTAGACTAAACAGTAGTTAGCCTCCATCCAGAATGACTGGGTTTATCACCACTTCAAATCAAATCAAATCAAATTGTATTTGTCACATACACGTGTTTAGCAGATGTTATTGCGGGTGTAGCGAAATGCTTGTGCTTCTAGCTCCGACAGTGCAGTTAAATCTAACAAGTAATACCTAACAATTTCACAACATATACCCAATACACACAAATCTAAGTAAGGAATCAAATTTAAGAATATATACATATATGGACAAGCAATAATAATAATAATAATAATAATAATAATAATATGCCATTTAGCAGACGCTTTTATCCAAAGCGACTTACAGTCATGCGTGCATACATTTTTGTGTATGGGTGGTCCCGGGGATCGAACCCACTACCTTGGCGTTACAAGCGCCGTGCTCTACCAGCTGAGCTACAGAGGACCACCTGAGCTCAATTTCAAAGCAATGACAGAGCGGCATGGACTAAGATACAGTAGAATACAGTTGAAGTTGGAAGTTTACATACACCTTAGCCAAATACATTTAAACTCAGTTTTTCACAATTCCTGACATTTAATCCTAGTAAAAATTCCCTGTTTTAGGTCAGTTAGGATCACCACTTTATTTTAAGAATGTGAAATGTCAGAATAATAGTAGAGAGAATGATTTATTTCAGCTTTTATTTCTTGCATCACATTCCCAGTGGGTCAGAAGTTTACATACACTCAATTAGTATTTGGTAGCATTGCCTTTAAATTGTTTAACTTATAATAATAATATGCCATTTAGCAGACGCTTTTATCCAAAGCGACTTACAGTCATGTGAGCATAAATTTTTACGTATGGGTGGTCCCGGGGATCGAACCCACTACCCTGGTGTTACAAGCGCCATGCTCTACCAATTGAGCTACAGAGGTCAAACATTTAGGGTAGCCTTCCACAAGCTTCCCACAATAAGTTGGGTGAATTCTGGCCCATTCCTCCTGACAGAGCTGGTGTAACTGAGTCAGGTTTGTAGGCCTCCTTGCTCGCACACGCTTTTTCAGTTCTGCCCACAAATGTTCTATAGGATTGAGGTCAGGGCTTTGTGATGGCCACTCCAATACCTTGACTTTGTTGTCCTTAAGCCATTTTGCCACAACTTTGGAAGTATGCTTGGGGTCATTGTCGATTTGGAAGACCCATTTGCGACCAAGCTTTAACTTCCTGACTGATGTATTGAGATGTTGCTTCAATATATCCACATGAAGTGCACCAGTCCGTCCTGCAGCAAAGCACCCCCACAGCATGATGCTGCCACCCCCATGCTTCACGGTTGGGATGGTGTTCTTCAGCTTTTTTTATTTTTCCTTTATTGAACTAGGCAAGTCAGTTAAGAACAAATTCTTATTTTCAATGACGGCCTACCCCGGCCAAACCCGGACGATGCTAGACCAATTCTGCGCCGCCCTATGGGACTCCCAATCATGGCTGGATGTGATACAGCCTGGAATCTAACCAGGATCTGTAGTGATGCCTCTAGCACTGAGATGCAGTGCCTTAGACCGCTGCGCCACTCGGGAGGTTATGTCGATATAGGACTCGTTTTACTGTGGATATAGATACTTTTGTACCTGTTTCCTCCAGCATCTTCACAAGGTCCTTTGCTGTTGTTCTGGGATTGATTTGCACTTTTCGCACCAAAGTACGTTCATCTCTAGGAGACAAAACGTGTCTCCTTCCTGAGCGGTATGACGACTGCGTGGTCCAATGGAGTTTATACTTGCGTACTATTGTTTGTACAGATGAACGTGGTACCTTCAGGCATTTGGAAATTGCTCCCAAGGATGAACCAGACTTGTGGAGGTCTACAATTTTTTTTCTGGGGTCTTTCCCATGATGTCAAGCAAAGAGGCACTGAGTTTGAAGGTAGGCCTTGAAATACATCCACAGGTACACCTCCAATTGACTCAAATGATGTCAATTAGCCTATCAGATGCTTCTAAAGCCATGACATCATTTTCTGGAATTTTCCAAGCTGTTTAAAGGCACAGTCAACTTAGTGTATGTAAACTTCTGACCCACTGGAATTGTTATACAGTGAATTATAAGTGAAATAATCTGTCTGTAAACAATTGTTGGAAAAATTACTTGTGTCATGCACAAAGTACAGTGAGGGAAAAAAGTATTTGATCCCCTGCTTATTTTGTACGTTTGCCCACTGACAAAGACATGATCAGTCTATAATTTTAATGGTAGGTTTATTTGAACAGTGAGAGACAGAATAACAACAAAAAAATCCAGAAAAACGCATGTCAAAAATTATATAAATTGATTTGCATTTTAATGAGGGAAATTAGTATTTGACCCCTCTGCAAAACATTACTTAGTACTTGGTGGCAAAACCCTTGTTGGCAATCACAGAGGTCAGACGTTTCTTGTAGTTGGCCACCAGGTTTGCACACATCACAAGAGGGATTTTGTTCCACTCCTCTTTGCAGATCTTCTCCAAGTCATTAAGGTTTCGAGGCTGACGTTTGGCAACTCTAACCTTCAGCTCCCTCCACAGATTTTCTATGGGATTAAGGTCTGGAGACTGGCTAGACCACTCCAGGACCTTAATGTGCTTCTTCTTGAGCCACTCCTTTGTTGCCTTGGCCGTGTGTTTTGGGTCATTGTCATGCTGGAATACCCATCCACGACCCATTTTCAATGCCCTGGCTGAGGGAAGGAGGTTCTCACCCAAGATTTGACGGTACTTTGCCCCGTCCATCGTCCCTTTGATGCGGTGAAGTTGTCCTGTCCCCTTAGCAGAAAAATACCCCCAAAGCACAATGTTTCCACCTCCATGTTTGACGGTGGGGATGGTGTTCTTGGGGTCATAGGCAGTGTTGAGCTGAATCTCAGGAGTGAGTCAAAGAACTACACTTCCCAGAGTGCACCAGCAGCAGCAAACCGGCTGCTTGTCACCTGATCAATCATTTTCATTGATTTGGAGCACCTGTGAAGGCATGGAGGGGCTCAGTCATTCAGAAGAACAAACTTCAGAGAGAAGACTCCAAGTTCACTCACAGGTTCAGTCCAAAGACGCCAATGGTAAAAGGCTTAAATGGTTAATTCATTTAAGTTATTTAGAATGTTTATTTAAATGTTTAAACTAATTTAAGTTCTTTAAAATGTTTAATTAAAATGTTAACTTTTTGTTCTGTCTTTAAAGGTTTACAACCTAATTTACTGGCTAATTTACTGGACAGACCAATCAACTGAAAGCAAACAAAAAATAAAAAAGATTGAGTCGTAAATTTGAGTTGTCCCTGTGTCCTTTGGATGGTGAACAAGAGGAGGACTTGACAGTTGTAAACCACGCGGAGCGGCCTGGCCCTGAGGATAAACGGCTTCAGATCCAGAAATAAGCTGTTGACGCAGAGGAAGTCAAGATGGCGGAAGATGTCCTGGGGAAGTCGGTCCAGCAGCTCAAAAAGGAGAGGACCACTGCAAAAAGCAGCTTCACCAGACAAGCCAACTTCATTTCAAGAGGAGCAAGCAGCATGCTTCAAGTGGAGTTAAAGGAGGAATTCGCTAAGCTTTCAGATTGTTTCAGAAAGATGCTCGATGCCAACGATGACAACAGGATTGGACTGGAGGCTGACATGACTGAGGATAAGGAACCAGGTCTTAATGAACAGCAAGAGGCTGACATTGATAGATCTGTAAATGAAGGTGAAACAAAGTTGGCGGAAATAAGAGACATTGTTCAAACAAACCTGTGGTCGAGGTATGGAAGGAGTGAACTTCTTGTGGCAATCCTGGAAGCAGAAAAAGCCAATGATAAAGCGACTGATGTACCTGTGGAAAGTGCCAATTTAGAGGGCTATGAAGTGCACCTCGCTCTCTTGGACAAGAGAATAAAAGAGGCCATCTCAGCAATGTCAATATGGGAGCGATGGATCCCTGTAGAATTAAAGGACGAATTAGATGGAAGAGTCAAGGACGTAAGAGTATTCTACTACAGGCTTGAGTTAAGGAGACCTGAAATTGCCACTGCATGGACGATCAATGAGCAAGGCACAGGAGTGAAACTACTACCCCAACCGGCAACATCCACACCAATAGTGAGAATCAAGCCAATCTCTCTACCTATCTTCAATGGAAGCAAGAGAGAATATCACAGATGGAGGAAGGACTGGGAAAGGCTGCAAAAGCAGGGAGAGACATCCGGATCAACTGAAATTAAGAAAATTCAACTCCTGGAGAGTGTGGATGACAAAATCTCAAAAGACCTCAGACTTTCAACCTACACCACTGCCGATGACATGTTCAGAGTCCTGGAGAACAGGTATGGCAACAAGTCAACCATCATATTGGAAATCCTGGAAGAGCTGGAGAAGATGCCACATATGAAAGGGAACCAACCAAGAAAGGTCATTGATCTCATACAGTCAGTGGAGAAGGCTCTAGCAGATCTCACAGAGTTAGGAAACTCTGGAGCCATAAATAACCCACTGGTAATTAGATCCATTGAAAGCAAGTTGCCTGACTTCATTAAAAGAGACTGGGTGATGTTCATGGTTGAACCAAGAAACAATGTCACATCAGACAACCACTTTGTCATGCTCTTGAAGTTCCTGAAAAGTCAAGAAGAAATACTAGAGAGACTTGAACAGCTCAGAACTGTGGAGAAGGTGGAAAATTCAGATCGTTTGGACAAGAAGTATGACATAAAGATTGCCTCAACAAAAACCACAAAGAAAGAAGAGCTTGATGAGGTATGTGGTGTATGTGGTGAGTGGGCACAACAACATTTTCTTCTGTAGAAAGTTCAAAAGACTTAAGCTACCTGAAAAGAAAACTGTATTGAGAAAGCTGGGAGAAAATGTCTCGATGCCATGATGAAGATGGATACTGCAAAGACACTTTCCTATGCAGAAACAAAGACTGTAAAAGGGAAGGTGGTGCCCCAGACCACCATTTTTTCCTCTGCCCAAAAGGAGAAGTCAAAAGAGGGGAAGAGAGAAAGAGTGGAAAAGACGGCAAAGGTGAAAGCAAACTAACGGAGGAACAAGAGGAGATCTTGTCTGAACTTTCCCAGGAAATGGCAGATCGATACAGAAAGGCTTTCACCAACACCAACAAAACCGCAGTGACACTCGATGCTTCAGGCCAGTCTGAGCTACTGCAGAGAAATGGGCTCTCCGAACTTCCTGTCATCATGATGTTGATGCAAGTCACGGCAAACGCAGGGCAGAAGATTGGGACTTTAATTGACCTTGCTTCAGACACAAACTACATTACCTATAAGGCTGCTGAAAGACTGAGGTTAAGACATGAGAAGATAACTTTAGTTGTGCATGGGGTTGGTGGTATGACCATGGAGGTGAACACACAAAGGTATCTCCTCAAGGTCAGAGTCAAGACACCTAAAGGGACAGAGAGAGCTCATGAAATGGTCTGCTACGGCTTGGAGGAAATCGCCAGAGTGCATCAAGTAATTGAACCTGAGAAGTTGAAAAAATTCTTCCCAGAAGTCAAACTTACAGAATTGAACTTCTCATTAGCCATCGAGAGGGAAGACTCGCTCCCCAGAGGGTAAAAATCATGGGAGACCTCGTCTTGTGGGAGGGTCCATTGGGGAAAACAGTGGGTGGAGCACATCCCGACTTATTTGAAGAAGTGGAGGTTGCAGCATATGAGTCCAAAGCACACTTCGCTCGCTCCATGAGGACAGCAGCTGTCAAATATCAAGAAATCACAAGTCCAACATCTGACACAGCCCAGCTACAGCAGGAGGATGTGACTCAGACCAAATTTACAGCTGCCAGTAACCGTGAGTTCCTTGAGTGGTGGCACTGGGACAGCATCGGAGCTGCATGTGAGCCAAGATGTGGAGGATGCCGATGTGGAAACTGTCCACCGGGAGGAAAATAAATGACCCTGGCAGAGGAGAGGGAACTGGAGATCATTAAAGGAGGCCTCACCTACAAGAAGGGGGATGCTCACACACCGGCTCCACATTGGGATGCAAAGTATCCTTGGACGGTAGATCCAGCCTCTCTCCCAAACAACAAAAGTGCAGTCCAGGCTTGTTTCTTAAGGATGAAAAAGCAACTAAGCAGAGAGCCAGACTGGAAAGTCACATATGCTACCCAGATCCATGAAATGGTCGAGCGAGGCGCAGCCATAAAACTCACCAACAAAATCATGGACTAGTGGAACGGACCAGTGTGGTACGTAAGCCACCTGGTGGCACCAAACCCTCATTCGGTGACAACACCGGTTCGTATTGTATGGAATGGTAGCCAGAAATACAAAGGCGTGGGTATGAATGATCTTCTTCTGAAGGGACCAGACGTTCTCAACCCTATAAGAGCTGTCTTGCTGAGGTTCAGAGAAGGGACGTATGCATCTCTAGGAGACATCAAAAAGATGTACAACTCTGTATGGCTGGAGGAGCGTGAGATGCATCTTCACAGGTTCCTCTGGAGGGACAGCCCAGATGAAGAGATAATTGAATATGCAATAACCAGAGTCAACATTAGGGACAGACCTGCTGGTTGCATTGCTCAGTTGGCTATGAGGGAAACAGCACGCCTGCCCAACTTTCTTCACTTGGAGGATGAGCGCAGAGTCATTGAAGAGGACAGTTATGTGGATGACCTCTTAACCTCCCAAAATGACCTGAATAAACTTGACAAAATCACAGCAAATGTCGAAGAGATCTTGAAAGCTGGAGGGTTCTTCCTCAAACCATGGGTCCGGTCATGGCAAAGTGGGAGGCAAGGAATGGAGATGGAGGTTCTAACAAAGACACAAAGTAAAACCTTAATCCTTCCAAATCAAATGAGGGACGAAGACAACAAAGCCTTGGGTATCGGCTACCAAATGGATGAAGACAAGCTCTACAGCTTTTTGAAGAATGTGTGCAGCTTGGAGAGGTGAAATTCCACAGGAGCCTCACACCAGCTGGCTGCGAAGGGAAACCTTGGGGCATCACATTCTCTGATGGAAGTGACAAAACCTATGGAGCTGTGATGTACTTAAGATGGGAGACAAGTCAAGGCACTAAAGTTCGATTCGTTGAATCAAAAGCCAAGCTGACACCCCTGGATCAGAAGGGAGAAGCTGTAAAAGCTAAGATCTGTGGTGCGGTCTTCGCAGCCAGGATCAGGAAGTATGTGGAAAAGCATGCTCGAATGAAGATCGAGAGATTGTTCCATCTACTTGACAGTCAAACGGTCTTAGGAGCCATTCAAAGAGTCAGTTATGGGTACAAAACCTTCTTTGCAAATAGAGTGGGTGAAATCCAGAAGGCTGGACAAGTGCAAGACTGGTGGTGGATCCGTGGGGATCTAAACATAGCTGACATTATAACAAGAGGGGGTGCTCCTGAAGATTTGAAGGAGAATTCCACATGGCAAAATGGACCAGAGTTCCTAAAGTGGCCAGTGGAGGAGTGGCCTATAAAATCAGCTGGAGAGGTTGCAGCTCATGCCAGGGAGAGTGTAAACAAGCTCCAGAGGAAGGCATTCTCAGGTGCATTAACAAGAGCTCAAGCAAGAAGTAGTCAGCAGAAAGAAGACCTACAAGGCACTCAGGAAAGTCCAAAGAGTGAAACTCAAGAGGGAATACCTGTGGTAAACCCAACTATTCTTAGAAGGAAGCCCACTGGCTGGGTTAAAGATCTTGTGGAAGTAAGAAGATTCAGTAGCCTGTCCAAACTGGTGAGAGTCGTTGCCTGGGTTTGTCTAGCAGCCAAGCAGTGGCTGAAGAGGAAGGGCCGGGCCCCTAAACAGGCAAAGAAGGAGGTAAGATCACCCAAGCAAGCTGTGCTGACTGTCAAAGAACATGAAGATGCACTCAAAGACCTTTTCCTCGCAGCTCAAGAAGGTACAGATTTTTCAGACACAACTCTAAGCAGACTGACAGTGTACAAAGATGTGAACTCTGGGCTGCTAGTTTGTGGAGGCAGAATTCAGACATTCAACGAATATAAGACAGCAGTGCCAGTTTTACCATTTGAAGCATGGGTGTCTACACTGCTGGCACAAGAATCCCACAAAGCAAACCACGAGGGAGTGGCGGGAACCTTTCTCTGGATGAGGAAGAAAGCCTGGGTAATAAAAGGCAGTAGACTTGCCAAGAAAATGGTTGACAGCTGTGTGGTCTGCAGGAAAATCAAGGCAAAACAGTGTCAACAAATCATGGCTGACCTGCCTCTAGAGCGAACAGGCCCAGCTGCACCTTTTGAATTCACCACCATGGACCGGTTTGGCCCTTATGAAGTGAAAGATGAGGTCAAGAAGAGAACTAGACTCAAAGTATGGGGAATAGTCTTCTGCTGCATGGCTTCCCGAGCCATACACACTGAAGTGGTGAGTGACATGTCATTTGAAGGATTCCTGCTAGCCTATCAAAGGTTCACTTGACTGAGAGTACACCCCAGGAAACTCTGGTCAGACCCTGGCACTAACTTTGTGGGAGCTAAACCCGCACTTCAAAAATTCCTTATCCAACTAAACAAGTCTGAACTTGAAGACACAGCTGCCAAGCATGGTACAGAATGGTCATGGAAGATCCACCCTGCAGACTCTCCCCATAGGAATGGTGCCGCAGAGGCAGCTGTCAAAGTAGTGAAGCGGGCGTTGAGCAACCTTGGTGGAGATGGTGTTTTCACGTGGGGAGAATTCCAAACTTTTCTCTTCATGGCAGCCAACCTTGCTAATGAGAGACCCATCGATGCAAGAACTCAAAGCAGAGAAGACTGTGTAGAGTACATCACCCCGAATTCTCTACTTTTAGGACGTACCAATCCAAAGGGAGACCCTGGAGATTTCCAGTTTGATGGCTACCCTTACAAAAGACTTAAACATATTCAAGCAGAGTTAAGCCATTTCAGGAAGAAGTGGAGCCAATTGGCTGGACCTAATCTGTTCATAAGGAACAAATGGCACACCAAAGAGCGAAATGTTGCTGTTGGAGATGTGGTCTGGTTGGCTGAACAAAACGCCCTAAGAGGACAGTACAAGCTGGCTAGAGTGGTCGGTGTCAATGCTGACAGCAAAGGCATCGTAAGAGATGTGCTTGTGAAGACTTTTCCGAGCTATCCTGTTCACATCACAAAGTCAAACAGCAAAAAAGGGCCCACAAGAGCAAACGGTGAAAGAACGAAGAGGCTTCAAACCAAAATCCCAGCCACAATTCTTCATAGAGATGTCAGACGCCTTGTCATTCTACTTCCCATTGAAGAACAAACAGAGGTGTGAAGGGCTTGTGTGACCTCTCTGGATTTGAAAAAAACAGGAGCTCAAGTGGGAGGTGTTGAGCTGAATCTCAGGAGTGAATCAAAGAACTACACTTCCCAGAGTGCACCAGCAGCAGCAAACCGGCTGCTTGTCACCTGATCAATCATTTTCACTGATTTGGAGCACCTGTGAAGGCATGGAGGGGCTCAGTCATTCAGAAGAACAAACTTCAGAGAGAAGACTCCAAGTTCACTCACAGGTTCAGTCCAAAGACACCAATGGTAAAAGGCTTAAATGGTTAATTCATTTAAGTTACTTAGAATGTTTATTTAAATGTTTAAACTAATTTAAGTTCATTAAAATGGTAACTTTTTTGTTCTGTCTTTAAAGGTTTACAACCTAATTTACTGGCTAATTTACTGGACAGACCAATCAACTGAAAGCAAGCTAAAAATAAAAAAGATTGAGTCTGAAATTTGAGTTGTCCCTGTGTCCTTTGGATGGTGAACAAGAGGAGGACTTGACAGGCAGCATTCCTCCTCCTCCGAACACGGCGAGTTGAGTTGATGCCAAAGAGCTCGATTTTGGTCTCATCTGACCACAACACTTTCACCCAGTTCTCCTCTGAATCATTCAGATGTTCATTGGCAAACTTCAGATGGCCCTGTATATGTGCTTTCTTGAGCAGGGGGCACTTGCGGGCGCTGCAGGATTTCAGTCCTTCACGTAGTGTGTTACCAATTGTTTTCTTGGTGACTATGGTCCCAGCTGCCTTGAGATCATTGACAAGATCCTCCCGTGTAGTTCTGGGCTGATTCCTCACCGTTCTCATGATCATTGCAACTCCACGAGGTGAGATCTTGCATGGAGCCCCAGGCCGAGGGAGATTGACAGTTCTTTTGCGTTTCTTCCATTTGCGAATAATCGCACCAACTGTTGTCACCTTCTCACCAAGCTGCTTGGCGATGGTCTTGTAGCCCATTCCAGCCTTGTGTAGGTCTACAATCTTTTCCCTGACATCCTTGGAGAGTTCTTTGGTCTTGGCCATGGTGGAGAGTTTGGAATCTGATTGATTGCTTCTGTGGACAGGTGTCTTTTATACAGGTAACAAGCTGAGATTAGGAGCACTCCCTTTAAGAGTGTGCTTCTAATCTCAGCTCGTTACCTGTATAAAAGACACCTGGGAGCCAGAAATCTTTCTGATTGAGAGGGGGTCAAATACTTATTTCCCTCATTAAAATGCAAATCAATTTATAACATTTTTGACATGTGTTTTTCTGGATTGTTTTGTTGTTATTCTGTCTCTCACTGTTCAAATAAACCTACCATTAAAATTATAGACTGATCATTTCTTTGTCAGTGGGCAAACGTACAAAATCAGCAGGGGATCAAATACTTTTTTCCCTCACTGTAGATGTCCTAACCGACTTGCCAAAACTATAGTTTGTTAACAAAAACAGTTGTGGAGTGGTTGAAAAACTAGTTTTAATGACTCCAACCTAAGTGTATGTAAACCTCCGACTTCAACTGTACATAGGAGATGAGTAGTGCAAGAATTGTAAACATTATTAAAGTGACTAGTGTTCCATTTCTTAAAGTGGCCAGTTATTTCAATAGTCAGCAGCAGCCTCTAATGTGCTAGTGATGGCTATTTAACAGTCTGATGGCCTTGAGATAGAATATGTTCTTCATTCTCTTGGTCCCAGTTTTGATGCACCTGTACTGACCTCGCCTTCTGGATGATAGCGGGGTGAACAGGCAGTGGCTCGGGTGGTTGATGTCCTTGATGATCTTTTTGGTCTTCCTGTTTCATCGGGTGCTGTAGATGTCCTGGAGGGTGGGTAGTTTGCCCCCGGTAATGCGTTCGTCAGACCGCACCACCATCTGGAGAGCCCTGCGGTTGCGGGCGGTGCAGTTGCCATACCAGGCGGTGATACAGCCCGACAGGATGCTCTCAATTGTGCATCTGTAAAAGTTTGTGAAGGTTTTAGGTGCCAAGCCAAATTTCTTCAGCCTCCTGAGGTTGAAGAGGCTCTGTTGCACCTTCTTCACCACACTGTCTGTGTGGGTGGACCATTTCTGTTTGTCAGTGATGTGTACGCCAAGGAACTTGAAGCTTTCCATCTTCTCCACTGCAGTCCTGTCGATGTGGATAGGGGGGTGCACCCTCTGCTGTTTCCTGAAGTCCTCGATCATTTCCTTTGTTTTGTTGACGTTGAGTGAGAGGTTATTTTCCTGGCACCACACTCCCAGAGCCCTCACCTCCTCCCTGTAAGCTGTATCGTCATTGTTGGTAATCAAGCCTACTACTGTTGTGTCGTCTGCAAATGTGCTCATTGAGTTGGAGGCGTGCTTGGCCACACAGTCATTGGTGAACAGGGAGTACAGGAGGGGGCAGAGCACGGGGGCACCACTATGGTGCCGCCGATAGAGGGCGGCTTAGAACGTTCATAACAATGGCATGACGCCACCGAGTGACGGAGGTGCAACCTATGAATATCTCTTAGCTTTGCTGTTTTTTCTATATGTCATTACTAGGTCCATAAGTTTATCCTGACCATGTGACCAGACGAGAAAGAGCCCTAATGGCCCACGTTATAGCTTAACTAGAGCCCAGAATGTTTCCTGGTCAAGTCACGTGGTCAAGGAAAACTCAAGGTCTTAATCATAACCCTATTTAGTACAGCTATATGCCAATTTGAGCACATTACACAACCCGTTCCCAGTGCTGCCACCATGTTAACGCAGAACCTTTGAAATCTAAAACTTCTCAGTCAGCATCTAACGTATAGCATATTCTCACAGTCTATAGCTTAAAATAACATGACTGATAAAAACTAGGCTCTTGGAGAGAATCAAAGCAGAAGGAAATTAATGGGAGTATTTAAAATGCAAAAAGGCCAATATTTTCCCAAGGCCAATATCAGCGGGGTGGGGGTGGGGGGGGGGGTGGTGGTGGTGGTGGTTAATCATCTTTGCCGGTGAAGAATTTCATTCATCCCAACAAGGCCCCTGAAAATACAACTGAAGTGCAAGATTCTGACATCTCTAAAGTGAAATGATAATTGCCTTTAAAGACCAAGGAGGGGAAAGAGAGAGGAGATGAAAGATAAAGGGTGTGTACTAAAGAGAACATTAGGATGTAGAGAGAGACATTCAAGCCACAGATAGTAGCCACATAAATAGTCATGAAATGAGAACTTTCTGCCTTGTATTGAAGTTGAGAAATACTCTCTGGGAGAGGCCAGCAGGCCAGACTAAATAATCCTTGATTTAGTGTCCCATTCTGAATCCCATATTAGCTGCCGAGATTTTAATGTAAATATGCCATTACGCTGTCATTATTGTGATCTTGTGGGCTTACAGGTCAGCCCAGCCACTGTTAATTTTGCAAACAAAAGCTTTTTTTCCTCTCTTGAAATGTTAATAACTTTCTATTAGTTAATGCAGCGTGACTAAAATTCAAATTAGACACAATTTATTGTCATATCTGTGACTAGCTTGCCTGACCATTTAGCAATGGTATACTGCTGAATACAAGATTCTAAATTGGGGTAATTTGTATAAGACGGTTGAGGCACGCCTTGTCTCACAGTTGTGCCATTGTGAAGACAAGGATGATTCATTTTGTATTCATGAGAATGTGTTCTCAGTCAACTTACCTGGTAAAATAAGGGTAAAATAAATATTCAGAATTGAATAATAGCATCCATCACATTTATGTAGTAACATTTGTGGGACAGTGCTTTTTGTTATGGTTTTGAAAAAGCAAGAGAGCAGTCCAGTTTGAACCAGTAAGATTTTACATTGTTGTATATTTTTCTAAATACATTTTATATTTATAAATTGCTGGTTGGTGTTGTGAAGTGTAAGTCGAACATACAATCTTATTCCAACCAGGTTGTTATAAAATCTCATTCAACTCTTTAATTAACATCTTGCTTTCCCAACATTCCATGCCCTCTCTGAAGTCATGTAATCTATGGTAAACATTAAAAGACAATTAAGAACAGATTGTATTTAATTGGCGACATGCATTAGAAGAGCGTTACATGTGACACGTTTACGATGAGTACCCCTTCAACTTGTTGTCGAAACCATGTCGGTTGCACTTTAAACGCAGGATGTGCTGACAGTGGGTGAACAGGATAGGAGAAGCCCAGCTGATTGGAAACATCTGGGCGATTGTAGGGAGCACTCCCACATCACATAGAGCTCGCTGAGATTTGACAGTGCCCTCTGAAGTGACAGCTTTGACCTCGGCTAGTGTGCATGCGTGCAGCTGCCAGAGACAGGACTGCCTGGCTGAAAAACAGTGGCTGGAGCCAGCCACTCAAGGCACTGGATGGTACCACAGCCAGCCACAGACTTGATAGGAACGTAGTCAACAGGCATAATTTCAGCAACAGTAAAATAAAAACTGTTGTTGAAATATAAAAGGAAAGACAGTCCTTAAAAAATGGTGTACAATTAAGATGAATGAACCATAAGAATGTAGTGTGTATGTGTGTGTGTTTCCTTCATTACTTTGCCTTTAAACCGAACGCAACAATTGTCAAATTAGACAGTAAGAAAAAGAGATGGGAATCAAGCTGCAGTATAGCCATGGTTCGTTGGACAAAGCCTATGGAAAAATGAATGGTGTTTTTGGAGTGTTTTTGGATAAACGCCAAAAATAAGGTCTGTGGTAAACACAGGTTTAGGAGATCAGATTAGGTTTGGTTCTATGAGATAATCATCAGCTAACGTAACTTTTGGTAATTTTTCTGCATTTATATAAATCAGAAAAAGCACATGAAGGCTTCATAATTCATAAAGGTCATGTTAACTGACTGATATTATCTCATAAAACAAAAACATATAAGATCTCCAAAGCCTGTGTTAACCTCAGACTTTATTTTCGGCGTTTATCCCAAAACCCCATTCTTTCCCCATTCATTTTCCCCATAGGAATGGTTGAACGAACCAGAGGTAACTAATTTCCGGTTTTTAGGACTACAAGCTCACGACTTTGTTACTTCATACATTATCATGATGCATTACTTATGTTGTCCACCAAAACTACCTCCTTCCCAACATACAGCTGTATCAAATCCAAAGACTAGGGAGCAGCTGTACACATTTAAGTAGAGCAGATGTTAAAGTGATTAACCTTAAAGTGCAATTCTGCCACTTTTCAACCTCATATTCATCCTCTCCAGCACCAAACCAGTGTCTGCATATGTGAAAACAGGACGTTTCTATGATCTGTGGTTAAAAAGATAAGGACCTAAAAAAAATGCTCCTCTGTGACATCACAGATTAGGATAAAAAATTTTAAAAAACAGTGATTTTGAAAATAAGTTTCTAGCCCAAGGGAGGGTATTTTCTTGCTCCCCCCGTCACAGCGAATTTAAAATGTTTGAACTTTTGATGATGTCATCGTGTAGAACTTTCTATAAAAAAAAAAAATTCTACAAAACATAGAAATGCGCCATTTTCACATATATTCACAATGGTTTGTGCTGGAGATATTGAAAATGAGGTTGAAAAGTGGTGGAGTTGCCCTTTAACAAATAAATGGGAACCAAACCTTGCCTTGACAGCAACTCCTTTACAACCTTAACCAGACCCAGGACACATTAACGCATACTCTGTAACAACATAACAAGCACACATACACAACTTTGCTACATATCTTTCTTCTGAGTAATTTAATGTTTGCATTTTGCCAAAACAGAACATCAACACTTTTGTTTGGAGTGTGGCATAGTTTATACATCTAAATGTGTTAGGTATTTAGAGCTCACATACAGTGCATTCGAAAAGTATTCAGACCCTTTGACTTTTTCCACATTTTGTTATGTTACAGCCTTATTCTAAAATGGATTTAAATGTTATTTTCCCTCATTAATCTATACATAATACCCAATAACGATAAAGCAAAAACAGGTTTTTAGAAATTTCGCAAATGTATAAAAAATTAAAAAACGGAAATACCTTATTTACATAAATAGGTCACTATAGACTGTGAGAATATTCAGGTCACTCCAGAGATGTTAGATCGGGTTCAAGTCCAGGCTCTTGCTAGGCCACTCAAAGCCATTCCTGCGTTGTCTTGGCTGTGCACTGTGCAGGTTTTCATCGAGGATCTCTCTGTACTTTGCTCCGTACATCTTTCCCTCAATCATAACTATTCTCCCAGTCCCTGCCGCTGAAAAACATCCCCACAGCTTGATGCTGCCACCACCATACTTCACCGTAGGGATCGTGCCAGGTTTCCTCCAGACGTGACTCTTGGCATTCAGGCCAAAGAGTTCAATCTTGGTTTCATCAGACCAGAGAATCTTGTTTCTCATAGTCTAAGATTCCTTTAGGTGCTTTTTGGCAAACTCCAAGCGGGCTGTCATGTGCCTTTTACTGAGGAGTGGCTTCCGTCTGGCCACTCTACCATAAAGGCCTGATTGGTGGAGTGCTGCAGAGATGGTTGTCCTTCTGGAAGGTTCTCCCATCTCCACAGAGGAACTCTGGAGCTCTTTCAGAGTGACCATCTGGTTCTTGGTCACCTCCTTGAACAAGGCCCTTCTCCCCCGATTGCTCAGTTTGGCCGGGCAGCCAGCTCTAGGAAGAGTCTTGGTGGTTCCAAACTTCTTCCATTTAAGAATAATGGAGGCCACTGTGTTCTTGGGGACCTTCAATGCTGTAGACATTTTTTGCTACCCTTCTCCAGATCTGTGCCTCAACACAATCCTGTCTCGGAGCTCTACGGATAATTCCTTCGACCTCATGGCTTGGTTTTTGCTCTGACATGCACTGTCAACTGTGGGATGTCTTTCCAAATCATGTCCAATCAATCGAATTTACCAAAGGTGGACTCCAATCAAGTTGTATAAACATCTCAAGGATGATCAATGGAAACAGGATGCACCTGAGCTCAACTTCGAGTCTCATAGCAAAGGGTCTGAATACTTATGTAAATAAGGTATTTCTGTTGTTTATTTTTAATACATTTGCAAAAATTTATAGAAACCCGTTTTCGATTTGTCATTATGGGGTATTGTATGTAGATTGATGAGGAAATGTTTTATTTAATCCATTTTAGAATAAGGCTGTAACGTAACAAAATGTAGAAAAAGTCAAGGGGTCTGAATACTTTCTGAATGCACTGTAAGTGTTAAAGAAATCCTACAGCACACCTTTTCCTACTGCTCTATTTTGCATACATTCTACACTTAAACATGCCATTATAGAGTTTAGCTCAACGTCACTCTATAACCATATTAATATGAATGTTTATGTTAATGAACATTGTTTGATGGGGAACACTTATTCATATTGGATTCATTAATGTAATGAATGCAAGAAATGATCATATAATATGTTCTTGTGTCCTTGATATGCAATGAGGGGTATTAAACAGACTGTAAGGGAAGATGGGTGTTTTTAAGCTGCATTAATCGGCACCAGTATTTATATAAGTTAAAAAACGGACTAAGAAAAGATTGCTGAGAACCTACAATGTTATAGATTAAACAAAACAGAGAGCGAAATGGAGTTCATTTGCATCAACCTCCTCTTTTGACAAGAGCTCAACTGCTTACCATTATTCAAAGATATCATTTAAATGAGGCCCAAATATGAGGGTGAAACCAATTTAACGAGTGGCCACCAAAGACGTTTGTCAAATGATCTATATTGAGATTTTGACTGCATAAGCCTCTTATCGTGGCTGCTATAAAACACACATCATTCTCTTTCACCACTGAATTTCAGAGATATAGAAATACAATAAATGTTACATTTGAAAGCTTGGCTTACTTGTTAATTACAGAATTATTTAAAATGTAACTTCGGGAACTTAAGTGCATATTTGGGTAGAGGAATGTGCTTAGCTTTGAAAAGGGAAAGTACAGTGCCTTGCAAAAGTATTCACCCCCCTTTTTCCTATTTTGTTGCATTACAACCTGTAATTTCAATGGATTTTTATTTGGATTTAATGTAATGGACATACACAAAATAGTCCAAATTGGTGAAGTGAAATAAAAAAAATAACTAACGGAAAAGTGGTGCGTGCATATGTATTCACCCCCTTTGCTATGAAGCCCCTAAATAAGATCTGGTGCAACCAATTACCTTCAAAAGTCACATAATTAGTTAAATAAAGTCCACCTGTGTGCAATCTAAGTGTCATATGATCTGTCACATGATCTCAGTATACATACATCTGTTCTGAAAGGCCCCAGAGTCTGCAACACCACTAAGCAAGGGGCACCACCAAGCAAGCAGCACCATGAAGACCAAGGAGCTCTCCAAACAGGTCAGGGACAAAGTTGTGGAGAAGTACAGATCAGGGTTGGGTTATAAAAAAATATCAGAAACTTTGAACATCCCACGGAGCACCATTAAATCCATTATTAAAAAATTGAAAGAATATGGCACCACAACAAACCTGCCAAGAGAGGGCCGCCCACCAAAATTCATGGACCAGGCAAGGAGGTTATTAATCAGAGAGGCAAAAAAGAGACCAAAGATAACCCTGAAGGAGCTGCAAAGCTCCACAGCAGAGATTGGAGTATCTGTCCATAGGTCCACTTTAAGCTGTACACTCCACAGAGCTGGGCTTTACGGAAGAGTGGCCAGAAAAAAAGCCATTGCTTAAAGAAAAAAATAAACAAACACGTTTGGTGTTTGCCAAAAGCCATGTGGGAGACTCCCCATACATATGGAAGAAGGTACTCTGGTCAGATGAAACTAAAATTGAGCTTTTTGGCCATCAAGGAAAACGCTATGTCTGGCGCAAACCCAACACCTCTCATCATCCTGAGAACACAATCCCCACAGTGAAGCATGGTGGTGGCAGCATCATGCTGTGGGGATGTTTTTCATCGGCAGGGACTGGGAAACTGGTCAGAATTGAAGGAAAGATGGATGGCGCTAAATACAGGGAAATTCTTGAGGGAAACCTGTTTCAGTCTTCCAGAGATTTGAGACTGGGACGGAGGTTCACCTTCCAGCAGGACAATGACCCTAAGCATACTGCTAAAGCAACACTTGAGTGGTTTAAGGGGAAACATTGAAATGTCTTGGAATGGCCTATTCAAAGCGCAGACCTCAATCCAATTGATAATCTGTGGTATGACTTAAAGATTGCTGTACATCAGCGGAACCCATCCAACTTGAAGGAGCTGGAGCAGTTTTGCCTTGAAGAATGGGCAAAAATCCCAGTGGCTAGATGTGCCAAGCTTATAGAGACGTACCCCAAGAGACTTGCAGCTGTAATTTCTGCAAAAGGTGGCTCTACAAAGTGAATAATTATGTACGCTCAGGTTTTCTGTTTTTTTGTCTTATTTCTTGTTTATTTCACAATAAAAAAATATTTTGCATCTTCAAAGTGGTAGGCATGTTGTGTAAATCAAATGATACAAACCCCCCAAAAATCCATTTTAATTCCAGGTTGTAAGGCAACATAATAGGAAAAATGCCAAGGGGGGTGAATACTTTCGCAAGCCACTGTATCTTCTTGGCTGATGCTTTTCACAAAAGATTGTCTAAAGGTATTGAATTTTAGGTCATTTTATTTAACTTCTTAACTTCTAATCGAGTTGTATTCCAGGTGGGTTCTTTCTTGGGTGACGTACAACTTTCACATCACATAGTTTTGTGTTTAGAATGAAAATATGCTATTTCGTTTAATTTTGCATTTAAGGCTGTTTTGTAAATTGAACAAGCGACGGTCATGAAATCACATTTACATCAAGCAGGGGGCAATGAGGACAGTTTCAAAGATAATCTAATTAATACATCTTCTTTAATTGTCTACTGATAATCAATGTCAGTGTAGAAAGAATTGCACAAACAAAAGTAGGTTGCAGCACTACATATGATTCAGTATACAGTATATATGTCTATTAAAGTACTGTAATTTGTAACATGATTCATTATACTGAAATAGGTATAGTGTATTATACAGTATAATGCATTTACAGTATATATACAGTAAGTGTATATAATGTAACATACAGTATCTATACATTCCTATGTGACATACTTATGTAGATATCCTTTCTCAATTTACAGTTAAGGTTCTCATGCTTTGTTTTCAGTGATAGCCGTCAGCTCTGTGAACACTGAGCCATCACTCCCAGTGAGAGGCATATCACTGGAGAGACGCCTGTAAAGAAAATTGCCACATAAGTCACCACCCCCTCCAGTAATGAATGGTGGAGTTATCACATCTATTGTTCCTCGATTAAGACTTTAATATCAACAATTATTCCCAAGTCAAATTAAACAGAAAACGGTCTTTTACCTTTTTGACAGGCCTGTTTAACAGTCAGAATTCAATTGAATCTTGCCTGATGAGTTGTTACTTTGTGGCACCTAGCTGGGTCCACTGATTAAAAATGAAAAATGTTAGCCAATGTAGATAATTCCATTAGAATAATTATAATTGATACACTTTCTTATACAAAGACAAGCCCCCCCATAGGGGCACAGGGCCATGTGCCCCCTCAGATTTGTCCTGTTAAAAAAAAAAAAATCAAAATGGTTTGTTTAATTTGTTGTTGTTGTTGTTTCTCTGTAAAAACCACCTAGCAATTTTATGAAGTTGGCTTTAGCTAGCCCAGATAGGTCTCCCAACTAGCTACAAAGAAGCCATTTCACGCTATCAATCAAGTTAGAGTTCTAGCTTGTCTAACTAGCTTAGCTGGCATGCCCGCTGGCAAGGTTGGTAGACTTTAGAAACGCAAGCAATTACTAAATGTACTGAATAAGACTCAAATTCCTTTCAATCTTTTACCCAGATTTTAGCAGAGATGCAGAGAAGCAAATTTAGTTTCTTTAAAAAAATAACCGCCAGTCAGGAGGATACAGACAGCTCAAGAGGTATGCTTAGATATACAGAAAAGTAAACATTTTTTACATCAATTAAGCATAATGATTATGGCTCTATACTGCAGGAAAAAGCTGTTTCAGGTGTTTGAAAAATTCTAAATTCTCCAACATCCGGGCTGGGGGCCTAGCCTACCTCCGGACCACCCCCCAGCCATCCACACGTACTGTGTGCCCCCTCAGATTTCTGGGGTGCATGACGCCCCCGGTGGGGACAAACTTAACCCTGCTCAAGTCATCTTTCTTGTAAATGTTCTTGATTACCTGTTAGCAGTTTGTATAATACACATCGACTTTGTATATACATTAGATGAAGTAGAGTCGTACACACTCCCAAAGACGGATGAGCAGTACTCCTCAGTCATAGCATACACATTTATTTAGAAGAGAGGAGCAAGTTTTGGTAAGAATAACTGTAGCCAGTGGTTGGTATCCAGTTTGAGAGAGAGAGAGGCGGATCACCACTAGTCCACCTGACAGTGATGAAGAACATAGGCATGTACTGGCAGATTCATCTTGAGCCACAGTAGAGAGGTGAGAGGAGAGGAACTCAGAGGAAAGAACAGCCAGTGGCTGCACACTGAGATTTACCAATGAAAACACCCATTAAAGCTCTTTCTTTGAGCCATCACAACCACAGCACACTGCTGCGTACTCTTTGTATAGCAAAGATAGAGTATAACATAAAGACGGTCTGTAGGAGTAAGAAGGAAACAAAAGAGGTTCTGAAATATAATACATGTACATAATTCAACTGACGTTATAGTCATTGAATCTGTCATTATAACATTCCTTTCATTCGACCACTTCTTCCAGTCTTTGTGTTTTGTGAGGTTGTGATACAGTTGATGTTGATCAGTCTGTGCTCTCTATGGTCCGGCCGTCTGTCTGTCTGTCAGAGCTGAGTGGAATGAGAAACAGCTGAGCCCAGGGATGTAAAGGAAGGCATACCTTTCAGATGACTGGGAGATGCTACACTGAGTATTTATACATTCAATCTGCCCTCTGCTGTTCACAGACTCAATGACAAGACAAAGGGAAGGGAACACTGGGGAATTACGGACCTGTTGTGGTGGTAGTGTTTCATACTAGGCAGTGCCAACGAAATATCTCTTTCACACCAAGACTTGTTTCTTTACACATTAAAGATATGTGGAGGAAACTCGTTTTTTCCAGTTGTAAAAGCATTGAATGCCAGCGTGTCTCTGTCAAGCACCTCAAGGATGATAGACCTCAGGATGAAAGGGTTGTTACTTATGTTGCTGATTGTAAATCTGTGGGTAAGGCTCTCAGTTGGTGATGTAGACAGCTTAGCTTCAGGCTAGCTATGTCCGCAGAATACAAATTTCACAGCAGACACACAGACACTTCGGGAGATTTACTTCCCATCAAACCAAATGGGTTCTGTGAAAGTTCCCAGAACATTTGTTAGGTTGCGGCAAATGTTCTCAATGCAAAAAACTGTCCAGTCGTGCTGATGATTATAGAATGTTTGCTTAAAAAATTTGCCTGATGTTGCAAGAACATTTCTAGAACACGTTTAATCTGTTCTTTAAAAGGTTCCCAGAATGTTTCATTAGGTTGTGGAACAGTTTGGTTGAAACATTGTGGGGACATCACAAAATATATGTTCCCAAAACACAAAAACTGCCCAGTTGTGTGGATGATTCTATGTTTCTTTTGGGTGCAAAAAACATTCACCTGATGTTGCAAGAACGTTCCTAGAACAAATGTAATCTGTTCTTTAAAGGTTCCCAGAATGTTTCATTAAGTTGTGGGAACAGTCTGGTGAGAACATTGTGGGGACCTCACAAAATATATGTTCCAAAAACACTAAAACTGTTGTGCTGACGTTCAGATAATTTCTGTACCAGGGTGCACAAAACATTCCTTTGATGTTGCTAGAATGTTTACAGAACAGCCTTTCTGAGTTCTTTAAAGGTTCCCAGAACATTTAATTAGGTTGTGACAACAGTCTGGGTACATTACAAGAGATATGTTCCTAAAACTAAAAATATGCTCAGTTGTGATGACATTCATACAATGTTTAAGGTTAGGTTGGTAAGAACATTCCTATAATGTTGTAAGAATGTTGACAGAACACCTGGTCTAAGTTCTTTAAAGTTTACCAGAACATTTCATTAAGTTATGGGAGTTGTCTGAGATGTTGCAAGAATATTCTTGTGATATTCACATAGGTTGCACAGAACACTCCCAGAATGTTGCATAATGTTCCACAATCTCCCAATAAGTCTGTTTTTATGACGTTAATTGCATATTTGTTTTAGGTTTAACATAAAATTCCATTGATGTTCATGCAATATACATTTTAGCTTGTCTTGGAGGTCCACATAAAATGTCAAGAACATTTAGAAATTGTTACATTTAAGTTTTACCTAATATTACCACAACATTCTCAGCATGCATATTTGAAGCAGATTGGAATACAGCCCCATTAAGTGTTTTGCATTTGAAGGTGATATAGAGACACATGGCAATTCATTCATAGGACATTTGCACAGCATTTAATAATACATACACAATCATACGTTTTACACTTCTTAAGTTGACAACCTGCACATGTGGGTTTTGATCCTGCAATGTTTGGTTCCCAAGCCAGGTCTTTTATCCTCTGCAAAACCAAGGAAGCTCTCTTACATCTTCTTTTTGCAGTATATAGCAATGGCAGTATGGTCAATCAGAAATTCCATGCATCCTTTTTAGACATCTTAGAAATAACTAACCCAGGAAAATACTGGCATCTGGATTATTCACCATCACTTCACCCATCCTCTTTATATGCTGCGTACTTCTGGGCCCATATTTACAAGATGTCCAAGACTATGCGTGCTGATCAAGGATCACTTTTGCTTTTCAGTTCATTAAAAATAAGACGGGGGACCATATCAAGCATCTCAAAGTAGGACTTACAGTGCCCTCCACAATTATTGGCACCCCTGTTTAAGATGTGGTCGAGGACTTCCAAAAATTCTCCTTTTTTTTTTAAACAACATAGAACCCAAATGCAAAAAAAGAGAAAAATCCAACCTTTTATTTAAGTACATCACTTTGGCGTAAAAAAAAAAAAATCACACATTTAGAAGAAAAAAAAACTTGAAATCATGTGTCCCACAATTATTGGCACCCCTGATGTTAATACTTTGTACAACCCCCTTTTGCCAACAAGACAGCACTTAATCTCCTCCTATAACATTTCACAAGATTGGAGAACACAGAGAGAGGGATCTTTGACCATTCTTCTTTGCACAATGTTTCTAGATCATCCAGTGTCCTGGGTCCTCTCTTATGCACTCTCCTCTTTAGCTCGCCCCACAGGTTTTCGATTGGGTTGAGGTCTGGGGACTGAGATGGCCATGGGAGGACCTTGAGTTTGTGACTGCTGAACCATTTTTGTGTAGATTTTGCCACATGTTTTGGATCATTATCCTGCTGAAAGACCCAATGACGACCCATCTTCAGCTTTCTGGCAGAGGTCATCAGGTTTTTATTTAAAATGTCCTGGTAGTTCAAAGCGTTCATAATGCCATGCACCCTAACAAGGTTCCCAGGGCCTTTGGAAGAGAAACAGGCCCACAGCATCACAGATCCTCCACCATACTTCACAGTGGGCATGAGGTGCTTAGAGTGTTTGTTGCCAAAAAGCTCAATCTTAGTCTCATCTGACCAAAGCACACGATCCCAGTTGAAGTCCCAGTGCCGCTTAGCAAACTCCAGACGTTTACGTTTGTGAGTGTTAGTGAGAAAATGATTTTTCCTTGCATGCCTCCCAAACAGCTTGTTGGCATGTAGAGAGCGTCTGATGGTTGTTTTGGAGACTTTGTGACCCCAAGATGCCACTCTTTGATGCAATTCTGTGACAGTGAGCTTAGGACTTTTTTTTACTTCTCTTACCATCCTCCTCACTGTGCGTTGTGGCAAGATAAACTTGGGACCTCTTCCAGCCTTGTTTGTCACTGTTCCAGTTCTTTTAAACTTCTTAATGATTCCTCTGACTGTAGATACAGGCAAGTTAAGGCGAGTGGCTATTTTCTTGTAGCCATTGCCTGACTTATGAAGGTCGACACAATTATTATTATTATTATTTTTTTTTTTTTTCCACCTTTATTTAACCAGGTAAACCAGTTGAGAACAAGTTCTCATTTACAACTGCGACCTGGCCAAGATAAAGCAAAGCAGTGCGATAAAAACAACAACACAGAGTTACATATGGGGTAAAAAATACAACAGAAATACATATATATACAGTGTGTGCAAATGTAGTAAGTTATGGAGGTAAGGCAATAAATAGGCTATAGTGCAAAATAATTACAATTAGTATTAACACTGGAATGATAGATGTGCAAGAGATGATGTGCAAATAGAGATACTGGGGTACAAATGAGCAAAATAAATAACAATATAGGGATGAGGTAGTTGGGCGGGCTAATTTCAGATGGGCTGTGTACAGGTGCAGTGATCGGTAAGGTGCTCTGACAACTGATGCTTAAAGTTAGTGAGGGAGATACAGTGGGGAAAAAAAGTATTTAGTCAGCCACCAATTGTGCAAGTTCTCCCATTTAAAAAGATGAGAGAGGCCTGTAATTTTTATCATAGGTACACGTCAATTATGACAGACAAATTGAGAAAAAAATATCCAGAAAATCACATTGTAGGATTTGTAATGAATTTATTTGCAAATTATGGTGGAAAATAAGTATTTGGTCACCTACAAACAAGCAAGATTTCTGGCTCTCACAGACCTGTAACTTCTTCTTTAAGAGGCTCCTCTGTCCTCCACTCGTTACCTGTGTTAATGGCACCGGTTTGAACTTGTTATCAGTATAAAAGACACCTGTCCACAACCTCAAACAGTCACACTCCAAACTCCACTATGGCCAAGACCAAAGAGCTGTCAAAGGACACCAGAAACAAAATTGTAGACCTGCACCAGGGTGGGAAGACTGAATCTGCAATAGGTAAGCAGCTTGGTTTGAAGAAATCAACTGTGGGAGCAATTATTAGGAAATGGAAGACATACAAGACCACTGATAATCTCCCTCGATCTGGGGCTCCACGCAAGATCTCACCCCGTGGGGTCAAAATGATCACAAGAACGGTGAGCAGAAATCCCAGAACCACACGGGGGGACCTAGTGAATGACCTGCAGAAAGCTGGGACCAAAGTAACAAAGCCTACCATCAGTAACACACTACGCCGCCAGGGACTCAAATCCTTCAGTGCCAGACGTGTCCCTCTGCTTAATCAATCAATTCAATCAATTTTATTTTATATAGCCCTTCTTACATCAGCTAATATCTCGAAGTGCTGTACAGAAACCCAGCCTAAAACCCCAAACAGCTAGTAATGCAGGTGTAGAAGCACGGTGGCTAGGAAAAACTCCCTAGAAAGGCGAAAACCTAGGAAGAAACCTAGAGAGGAACCAGGCTATGAGGGGTGGCCAGTCCTCTTCTGGCTGTGCCGGGTGGAGATTATAACAGAACCATGCCAAGATGTTCAAAAATGTTCATAAGTGACAAGCATGGTCAAATAATAATCAGGAATAAATCTCAGTTGGCTTTTCATAGCCGATCATTAAGAGTTGAAAACAGCAGGTCTGGGACAGGTAGGGGTTCCATAACCGCAGGCAGAACAGTTGAAACTGGAATAGCAGCAAGGCCAGGCGGACTGGGGACAGCAAGGAGTCACCACGGCCGGTAGTCCCGACGTATGGTCCTAGGGCTCAGGTCTCTCAGTTGGCTTTTCATAGCCGATCATTAAGAGTTGAAAACAGCAGGTCTGGGACAGGTAGGGGTTTCGTAGCCGCAGGCAGAACAGTTGAAACTGGAATAGCAGCAAGGCCAGGCGGACTGGGGACAGCAAGGTGTCATCATGCCCGGTAGTCCTGACGTATGGTCCTAGGGCTCAGGTTCTCAGAGAGAAAGAGAGAACGAGAGAATTAGAGAGAGCATACTTAAATTCACACAGGACACTGGATAAGACAGGAGAAGTACTCCAGGTATAACCAACTAACCCCAGCCCCCCGACACATAAACTACTGCAGCATAAATACTGGAGGCTGAGACAGGAGCGGTCCGGAGACACTGTGGCCCCATCCGAAGAAACCCCCGGACAGGGCCAAACAGGAAGGATATAACCCCACCCACTCCGCCAAAGCACAGCCCCCGCACCACTAGAGGGATATCCCCAACCACCAACTTACAATCCTGAGACAAGGCCGAGTATAGCCCACAGAGGTCTCCACCACAGCACAAACCAAGGGGGGGGCGCCAACCCAGACAGGAAGATCACGTCAGTAACTCAACCCACTCAAGTGACGCACCCCTCCCAGGGACGGCATGAAAGAGCACCAGCAAGCCAGTGACTCAGCCCCTGCAACAGGGTTAGAGGCAGAGAACCCCAGTGGAGAGGGGAACCGGCCTGGCAGAGACAGCAAGGGCTGTTCGTTGCTCCAGCCTTTCCGTTCACCTTCACACTCCTGGGCCAGACTACACTCAATCATATGACCTACTGAAGAGATAAGTCTTCAGTAAAGACTTAAAGGTTGAGACCGAGTCTGCGTCTCTCACATGGGTAGGCAGACTGTTCCATAAAAATGGAGATCTATAGGAGAAAGCCCTGCCTCCCGCTGTTTGCTTAGAAATTCTAGGGACAATTAGGAGGCCTGCGTCTTGTGACCGTAGCGTACGTATTGGTATGTACGGCAGGACCAACTCGGAAAGATAGGTAGGAGCAAGCCCATGTAACGCTTTATAGGTTAACAGTAAAACCTTGAAATCAGCCCTTGCCTTAACAGGAAGCCAGTGTAGGGAAGCTAGCACTGGAGTAATATGATCAAATTTCTTGGTTCTAGTCAGGATTCTAGCAGCCGTATTTAGCACTAACTGAAGTTTATTTAGTGCTTTATCCGGGTAGCCGGAAAATAGAGCATTGCAGTAGTCTAACCTAGAAGTAACAAATGCATGGATTAATTTTTCTGCATCATTTTTGGACAGAAAATTTCTGATTTTTGCAATGTTACGTAGATGGAAAAAAGCTGTCCTTGAAACAGTCTTGATATGTTCGTCAAAAGAGAGATCAGGGTCAAGAGTAACGCCGAGGTCCTTCACAGTTTTATTTGAGACGACTTTGCAACCATCAAGATGAATTGTCAGATTTAACAGAAGATCTCTTTGTTTCTTGGGACCTAGAACAAGCATCTCTGTTTTGTCCGAGTTTAAAAGTAAAAAGTTTTCAGCCATCCACTTCCTTATGTCTGAAACACAGGCTTCTAGCGAGGGCAATTTTGGGGCTTCACCATGTTTCATTGAAATGTACAGCTGTGTGTCATCCGCATAGCAGTGAAAGTTAACATTATGTTTTCGAATAACATCCCCAAGAGGTAAAATATATAGTGAAAACAATAGTGGTCCTAAAACGGAACCTTAAGCCAGTACATGTCCAGGCCCGTCTGAAGTTTGCTAGAGTGCATTTGGATGATCCAGAAGAGGATTGGGAGAATGTCATATGGTCAGATGAAACCAAAATAGAACTTTTTGGTAAAAACTAAACTCATCGTGTTTGGAGGACAAAGAATGCTGAGTTGCATCCAAAGAACACCATACCTACTGTGAAGCATGGGGGTGGAAACATCATGCTTTGGGGCTGTTTTTCTGCAAAGGGACCAGGACGACTGATCCGTGTAAAGGAAAGAATGAATGGGGCCATATATCGTGAGATTTTAAGTGAAAACCTCCTTCCATCAGCAAGGGCATTGAAGATGAAACGTGGCTGGGTCTTTCAGCATGACAATGATCCCAAACACACCGCCCGGGCAATGAAGGAGTGGCTTCGTAAGAAGCATTTCAAGGTCCTGGAGTGGCCTAGCCAGTCTCCAGATCTCAACCCCATAGAAAATCTTTGGAGGGAGTTGAAAGTCCGTGTTACCCAGCGACAGCCCCAAAACATCACTGCTCTAGAGGAGATCTGCATGGAGGAATGGGCCAAAATACCAGCAACAGTGTGTGAAAACCATGTGAAGACTTACAGAAAACGTTTGACCTGTGTCATTGCCAACAAAGGGTATATAACAAAGTGAGAAACTTTTGTTATTGACCAAATACTTATTTTCCACCATAATTAGCAAATAAATTCATTAAAAATCCTACAATGTGATTTTCTGGAATTTTTTTTCTCATTTTGTCTGTCATAGTTGACGTGTACCTATGATGAAAATTACAGGCCTCTCTCATCTTTTTAAGTGGGAGAACATGCACAATTGGTGGCTGACTAAATACTTTTTTACCCCACTGTAAGTGTCTCCAGCTTCAGAGATTTTTGCATTTCGTTCCAGTCATTGGCAGCAGAGAACTGGAAGGAATTGCGGCCAAAGGAGGTGTTGGCTTTGGGGATGACCAGTGAGATATACCTGCTGGAGCGCATACTACGGGTGGGTGTTGCTATGGTGACCAATGAGCTAAGATAAGGCGGGGATTTGCCTAGCAGTGATTTATAGATGGCCTGGAGCCAGTGGGTTTGGCGACGAATATGTAGTGAGGACCAGCCAACAAGAGCGTACAGGTCACAGTGGTGGGTAGTATATGGGGCTTTGGAGACAAAACGGATGGCACTGTGATAGACTACATCCAATTTGCTGAGTAGAGTGTTGGAGGCTATTTTGTAAATGACATCGCCGAAGTCAAGGATCGGTAGGATAGTCAGTTTTACGAGGGCATGTTTGGCAGCATGAGTGAAGGAGGCTTTGTTGCGAAATAGGAAACCGATTCTAGATTTAACTTTGGATTGGAGATTCTTAATGTGAGTCTGGAAGGAGAGTTTACAGTCTAACCAGACACCTAGATATTTGTAGTTGTCCACATACTCTAGGTCAGACCCGTCGAGAGTAGTGATTCTAGTCGGGTGGGCGGGTGCAAGCAACGTTCGGTTGAAGAGCATGCATTTAGTTTTACTAGTGTTTAAGAGCAGTTGGAGGCTACTGAAGGAGTGTTGTATGGCATTGAAGCTCGTCTGCCTTACTTGAATGGTGTGTTCTCTTGTCTTTGCCATGTTGACAAATGGGTAAGAGAATTAGGCCTCTGTGTCACGTCATATTTATACCCCAGGGAAACAGGAAGTCATGAATTACTAATTAAAAGTTCCTAGATACCCTGACCAACTTTAGCAACTACAGAAAAATATATTTTTTTAAAAATCAATTAAAATTTTCAGCGGAATTGTTAGGGGTGCCAATAATTGTGGGACACATGATTTCAAGTTAATTTTTTTCTAAATGTGTGATTTTTTTTTAATCACCAAAGTAATGTACTTAAATAAAAGGTTGGATTTTTCTCTTTTTTTGCATTTGGGTTCTATGTTGTTAAAAAAAAAAGGAGAATTTTTGGAAGTCCTCGACCACATCTTAAACAGGGGTGCCAATAATAGTGGAGGGCACTGTATATTGGGTGTGTTTTTTAAAGTTGAACAGTCATTTCTGGGCGGCAGGTAGCTGGGCGGCAGGTAGCTTAGTGGTTAAGAGTGTTGTGCCCGTAACCGAAAGGTCACTGGTTCTAATCCCAGAGCTGACTAGGTGAAAAATCTGTCGATGTGCCCTTGAGCAAGGCACTTAACCCTAATTGCTCCTGTAAGTCGCTCTGGAAAAGAGCGTCTGCTAAAATGTAAATTTCTTACACAATTTTACAGTTAGTTTAAATTCTGCATTTCTGACTAATTTATAAATCTGGACGAAATAAAGACATCCTTTCTTTTAGTAGATTATATATTCTTCTTTTTTTACATGGTTAAAGAATATGTAGGATGGAACCTGCAATCTTCAGCTCTGCAGTCAGATCATTAACCCGCTGCCCCAACAGGAGATAACTGGTGTGTTCTGGGGGGGTTTCAGTCTAATATGGTCAATCAGGACACAGAACACAATTTATGAGTTATTAAAAGGGTCCCATCCTCTTCATATGCTGTGTACTTGTACGTGTTTAAAGATTTATGAAATGTGATTTTAGTTGGATTGAGCTTCCTTTAAATAACTTGTATTCTTGTGTATTCATATGCTTCTTAAATACAGTCTCAGAACCTTCAAACTAAATAAGAAAACAATTGTACCTTTTCTCAATTTCAATCAAAACACATACAAATGCATGCAATACCCATTCTGAAAAATTATGATACATAATAAATATATCAAACAAATTCAGGTTCAATTCAATAATCTTTTATTGATTTAAAGGTCCAATGCAGCCGTTTTTATCTCCATATCAAATTATTTATGAGTAACAATTAAGTACATAAAAAAGCGCAATAACAAAGAGCAAAATGATAAAATAAAGTGTTACAAGTACAGTTGAAGTCGGAAGTTTACATACACTTAGGTTGGAGTCATTAAAACTCGTTTTTCAACCACTCCACAAATGTCTTGTTAACAAACTATAGTTTTGGCAAGTCGGTTAGGACATGTACTTTATGCATGACACAAGTAAGTTTTCCAACAATTGTTTACAGACAGATTATTTCACTTATAATTCACTGTATCACAATTCCAGTGGGTCCAGTTAAATTGAGTGTGCCTTTAAACAGCTTGGAAAATTCCAGAAAATGATGTCATGGCTTTAGAAGCTTCTGATAGGCTAATTGACATCATTTGAGTCAATTGGAGGTGTACCTGTGGATGTATTTCAAGGCCTACCTACAAACTCAGTGCCTCTTTTCTTGACATCATGGGAAAATCAAAAGAAATCAGCAAAGACCTCAGAAAAAGAATTGTACACCTCCACAAGTCTGGTTCATCCTTGGGAGCAATTTCCAAATGCCTGAAGGTACCACGTTCATCTGTACAAACAATAGTACGAAAGTATAAACACCATGGGACCAGGCAACTGTCATACCACTCAGGAAGGAGACAGATGAGACAGATGTTTTTATTAGGTTTTATTTACTGCAGTGTCTATTAATTGTCCAAACGCACGGCCACTTTCCCACTCTATACTGCCTATAATGTCTTAGTATACGTAATTCCCAAACATTCTAAGAATGTATCAAAATGTGAAAATGACCATGTCTAAGTGCTCACTTGTCAGAAAACAATACAAAAGGTGTCATATTCTTCCTGGGGGTGTATATGATTTTTTTTTTAAATACGATTTAATGTTGCTAAAATACTGTCAGTTCCACTTTAAGGGGCTACAAATGTGCATGCTAAGAATGTTGTGGTAATATTAGTTCAAACTTAAATATGAAATGTTCTAAATGTTCTTGAAATGTTCAGAGGAACTCCAAGACCAAGTAAAATGTATATTGTGTGAACATCAATGGAATATTAAACCTAAAACCAATATGCTATGAATGTCATAAGAACTGACTTATTTGGAAATTATGTAACATTGTGCGAATGTTCTGTGCAACCTTCGTGAATATCATAAGAATATTCTTGCAACATTAAGGGAATGTCCTGTGCAACCTAACTTAAACATTATATGAATGTCATCACAACTAGGCATATTGTGTGTTGTGGGAACCAATCTCTTGTAATATATCCACACTGTTCCCACAACCTAATTAAATGTTCTGGGAACATTTAAAGAACTCACAAAGGCTGTTCTGTAAACATTCTTGCATCATAAAAGGAATATTTTTTGCACCCTGAAAATCATTATCTGAATGTCAGCACAACTGGACAGTTTTAATGTTTTCAAATCAAATCAAATGTTATTTGTCACATGCGCCGAATACAACAGGTGTGGACCTCACCATGAAATGCTTAATTACAAGCCCTTAACCAACAATGTAGTTTTAAGAAAATAGAGTTAAGAAAATATTTACTAAATAAACTAAAGTTAAAAAAAAAATATATATATATATAACACAATAAAATAACAATAACGAGGCTATATACAGGGGGTACCGGTACTGAGTCAATGTGCGGGGGTACAGGTTAGTTGAGGTAATTTGTATATGTAGGTAGGGGTAAAGTGACTATGCACAGATAATTAACAGCGAGTAGAAGCAGTTTAAAAACAAAGGGGGGTCAATGCAAATAGTCTGGGTGGCCATTTGATTAATTGATCAGCAGTCTTATGGCTTGGGGGTAGAAGCTGTTAAGGAGCCTTTTGGACCTAGACTTGGGACTCCAGTACCGCTTGACGTGCAGCAGCAGAGGCGGTGATGCAACCAGTCAGGACGATCTCGATGGTGCAGCTGGGGACCCATGCCAAATCTTTTCAGTCTCCTGAAGGGGAAAAGGCATTGGTGTGCCCTCTTCATGACTGTCTTGGTGTGTTTGGACCATGATAGTTTGTTGGTGATATGGACACAATCGAACTTGAAACTCTCGACCCGCTCCACTACAGCCCTGTCGATGTGAATGGGGGCGTGTTCTGCCCTCCTTTTCCTGTAGTCCACGATCAGCTCCTTTGTATTGCTCACGTTGAGGGAGAGGTTGTTGTCCTGGCACCAAACTGCCAGATCTCTGACCTCCTCCCTATAGGCTGTCTCATTGTTGTCGGTGATCAGGCCTTCCACCGTTGTGTCGTCAACAAACTTAATTATGGTGTTGGAGTCGTGCTTGGCCACGCAGTCTTGGGTGAACAGGGAGTACAGCAGGGGACTAAGCACGCACCCCTGAGGGCCGTGTTGAGAATCAGCGTGGCATATGTGTTGTTGCCTACCCTTACCACCTGGGTGCGGCCCGTCTGGAAGTCCAGGATCCAGTTGCACAGGGAGGTGTTCAGTCCCAGGGTCCTTAGCTTAGTGATGAGCTTTGTGGGCACTTTGGTTTTGAACGCTGAGCTGTTGTCAATGAGCAGCATTCTCACGCAGATGTTCCTATGGCGGTAGTCATTTAGGCAGGTTACCTTCGCTTTCTTGGGCACAGGGACTATGGTGGTCTGCTTGAAACATGTAGGTATTACAGACTCGGTCAGGGAGAGGTTGAAAATGTCAGTGAAGACACTTGCCAGTTGGTCTGCGCATTCTCTGAGTACAAGTCCTGGTAATCCGTCTGGCCCCGCGGCCTTGTGAATGTTGACCTGTTTAAAGGTCTTGCTCACATCGGCTATGGAGAGCGTGATCACACAGTCATCCGGAACAGCTGGTGCTCTCATGCATGCTTCAGTGTTGCTTGCCTCGAAGCGAGCATAAAAGGCGTTTAGCCCGTCTGATAGGCTCGCATCACTGGGCAGCTCGTGGCTGGGTTTCCCATTGTAGTACATAATAGTTTGCAAGCCCTGCCACATCCGACAAGCATCAGAGCCGGTGTAGTAGGATTCAATCTTAGTCCTGTATTGGAGCATTGCCTGTTTGATGGTTCATCTGAGGGCATAGCGGGATTTTGGGGAACCTATCTATTGTCTTATCGCCACAATGTTCCCACAACCTAAAGAAACATTCTGGGAACCTTTTAAAGAACAAACCAAATGTGTTCTGGGAACGTTCTTGTAACATCAGGTGAATGTTTTTTACACCCTAAAATAAACATTGTAGAATCATCCACACAACTGAACCTTTTTTTGTGTTTTAGGAACATATCTTTTGTGATGTCCCCACAATGTTCCCACCAGACTGTTCCCACAACCTAATGAAACATTCTGGGAACCTTTAAAGAACAGAGTAAATGTGTTCTGGGTACGTTCTTGCAACATCAGGCGAATGTTTTATACAAACATTGTATAATCAGCACAACTGGGCAGTTTTTGTGTTATGAGAACATTTGCTGCAACCTAACGAATGTTCTGGGAACTTTCATAGAACCAATTTTGGTTTGCTGGGAATACATTACTGGTACATTGTGTTATTACCTGGAAACCTAATGATAACTTTTGGGGAATGTTCTGTGTTGGTTGCTACAGATGTTGTGCATAACCTTTTAGTGAATGTTAGGAGAACATTCCAAGGATATTTCATTTAAAACATTAAAAAAATATATATATAATAATAATGTTTTGGGGATGTTATCATCCAAATGTTAGATAAAACCCTAACTCCGTAGAACGAAATTGGCTAATAATCTTAGCTAATGTTCTGGGAATGTTCCCGGTTTGCTGGGTTGATACTGTATTGCAAAATAGGTTCCAAGGAATTAACACCAGGATATTCAGGACCCAACTTCCTGTTTATACAGCATCATCATGTCTTTAAAAATCTGAACATTAGTTTATTACAAAATCTAACCTGTCTGAGTCAAAAAATGCTTAACTTAACAATTTACTTTAGCCTACTTTGAGAACAGAAACCCTTTATCTTGGTTGAGATTAATTTGTATTCTTTATGACACTATCTTTGACCTTATAAAATGATGCAAATGTATTTTTCTACCTGACAATTAGATTATTATTGTGCTGTTAGGAAGATGTGCAAGTGGAATGATAATAAGCATCAGGAATGCAATTGGTCCATATGCTAACTAGGGTAACGTATTTCCCTTTCACATTAACATATCATCTGAATTCAGTTACCTGACAATTGCAGAGATCAACACAGTTGATGTGTCAGCTACATGTATGTGTTGCCTTAGAAAATCTGCTGCACTCAAAGTCAAGTGGATGTTAATGCCCCACAGACCTGTCAATCCAATTTACTTCACAAAGAGTGGGCACATTTGTGCAATGACTCCTCTTTCCTCGCTTTAAAATAGGAAATTGTGGAGTTTAACCTCCAAATATTATCTTTTTCCTTTTCTCTTTGTGCAGGAAATGGCCGTACATCCGCCAGGAATTTGGCACAGTCCATACAGTCAAGACGCTGATAATCCCAACTCTTTAAGTACTGATAAGACAACCAATTTAACATAATTATAAACCGGCTAGTAGGAATGGGTAGGATCTTCAGATATTTAATATACATAGGTAGATAGGTAATTTAAATAATCTTAGCATTTTGCTTGCAATTACCACACGTGATAATAGTTTAACTAAATTCTGCTCAGAATGTGGCATTATAAATATAATTGGCTATCGCAGTCAAAGCTACTGATACATTTATAAAATCACACAACATTAATAGGGATGTGCGCTGGGCATTTGTTTTAGAAATCCTTTTCTAAAACAAATGCTGTTGACCAACACTATTATTACCTCAGCACTTAATTACTTTTTTTGCTTTTTGGTTTAATTGCTTCAATAAAAAATAATCTATAACGCATTTTGAATTACACATTCCAAGTGACCTCTGTAAAGACAGTTTTATTACGCAGGCACAATAATTAGCCTGTCACAATTCAGTTAGGGGCTATTGTCTAGTTATCCTTTTCATTGCTATTCCTGGCATGGCCAACATTCCAAAGTACTTATTTATTGCTCTCATAACTTTTTGAATAGTAATACAATATATTCAGCACAAGCACATTTGGGCTGTCTAATTTGTCCATTCAGAGTCATGGGGAGGAAAAACTCTGGGGAGAATCCTTAACAATACAATTCATATCTAGAACCTCACTGACAGTTCATCTAAAGTTACTGTTTTTGCTGCTTGCTGAAACATGTTAAGATATAGATAAGTCAATAATGTGTGTGTGTGTCCTGTGATTTCAAAGAGTGTGTGCGTGTGTCAGTGCTTGTGTGTGTGCCTCATCCCTTAAAAGTATTGATTGGAGGGGTTACTGAATATTTTTGAGATATCAAAAAGAACGTTGTCTTATCTGAAGTTTCCTGCTTTGAATGGATATTTACTCACATTGGATGATTCATTTTTGTCCCTCCATCTTAACAGGGAATGTTTTGCCCCTACTGGACTTGAAATTGTGACGCAAGAATTGAGGATCTGTCAGCTACTAACTATGAGACTGCTCATTATTGGAAAGACAGGGAAATTAAAATGTGCATGATCAACGCATGGTAGTTATGTGCCCAGATAAATGACATTCTGCATGACATACACATGACATGCATACATTATTTTTTTTACATTGTAGAATAATAGTGTAGATATCAAAACTATGAAATAACACATATGGAATCATGTAGTAACCAAAAAAGAGTTAAACAAATCAAAATATATTTTAAATTTCAGATTCCTCGAATAGCCACCTTTTGCCTTGATGACAGCTTTGCACACTCTTGGCATTCTCTCAACCAGCTTCACCTGGAATGCTTTTCCAACAGTCTTGAAGGTGTTCCCACATATGCTGAGCACTTGTTGGCTGCTTTTCCTTCACTCTGCTGTCAGACTCATCCCAAACCATCTCAATTGGGTTGAGGTCTGGGGAAGAAACAAGCCTAGTGAACATGTATGAGGTGTTGTGTGGCTGCTCTTGGTCTGTGTTAGCGGTTGAAACAGAATGTGTTGTACATCTCTAACTGATCATTGCAGTTGTCTCTCCTCATCCTTCCAACCATCTGGGATGTTTTAGCACAGCCACATCAGTGCTTACCTGTAACAGCAGCCAGGTAGAAACAAAAATGTGATTCATCCATGCTTCGCCAAAGTTCTCTGACTCTCACAGGGAGAAATATGGAGTGATTTCAAAGAGCTGAAAGTATCTAAGGTACTTATAGTCATAGCGGTGGTGTGTTGTTAATGAATATGTCCTCTCCCCTTCCCCACTGGATGGCTTGGTGCTGCCTCTTCCTTCGTTTTTTGGGTGGCCTTGTCAGTCCTCATCAGCTCCCAGCAGCCTCCCCACTGCCTCCCCCAGCTCTTCAGGCTCCGCACAGTCTATTCTCACTGCAGCCTCTCACTGGAGCCTTTGAAGAACTGGAACCCTGCTAGGCATGTAGAAATATCTACAACTAAACTCAGTCATAAAATAGTGTAGGTTTTTATGTGGGTATTGTTTATGTAATCAATTCTACAAATCTAGGGCCTCGTAATCATCTCCCCAACTGGTGTAGTAATGCAAAATGCTTGTAGTTTAATGTAAATGTTATGACTGAGGCTCAGAATAAGGGATCCTACAATACTCCAAGCATATTGATAGTATTTTATTCACTGAGAAGTGTGTGGATGGTATAAACATGATAACGCCTGTGAAGAAGGTATAACCATGTCATACGGAGATGGCACTGTCAGTCAGCCATATTGACTGCAGAACTGCAGAAATATTCTCAGCATTTCCAGGTGGACTTCTGCCTCAGTCAGTATGTTAGAAGCTCAAACCAAACCCTGTCTTCAGACTCCCAGTGTAGGGGCTGAGTGGGGAGCAACGGGACTGCCCTGGGACTGGAGCAGGCTGTGTTCATGCTGGGCTAGAGGAGAGGCGCCCAAAGCGTGAACAATTAGAGGGATCCCCAGTGCCTCTTTGCTCTCTGTGCTTGGTGGGCTGTGCTGTGAGATGCTGTAAGGCACTGGGGGGGGGCTGGGCTGGGCCCAGCCAGAGGCACCGAGCTAGGGGAGGCTTGCTCTCAATAATCCCCCTGCCCCAAGAGGATGTCATAGCACTCACACTGCTGGAGGCTGGATGGAAATGGACTGAGGGCTTTCTGGAGGTTTTACCTGTTAGAGGAGTTCATCTTGAGAGACTCACTATGAAGAATACCTTGTTTCAAATACTGTGCAGGCATCTATCAAGTCATTGTCTGCTAAAATGTGTGCCAATTCATTTGATCAGATGTTTAATATGGTACAGTATATCAAGGTCTCTACAATACAATATCTACTTTCCTCTTATTACAAATGTAATGGATTCATTAGATTAACTGCGCTATGTGACATCTTAAACAAAACAAAAAGGAGCACATGCAGCGTCATCTATAGCAGGGGTAGGCAACAACCCTGGTCCTGGAGTGCAGTAGACACTTCATGGTTTTGATTTAACAGACCTGGTAGACCAGGTGTGTTGAATTTAGCCAATCACTGAACTGATCAATTAGCTCAGTTGGTCAGGTGTGGCGCCTAGTTGGAACAAAATCCTGCAGTACCTGCGGCACTCCAGGAACAGGGTTGCCTACCCCTGATCTAGAGAATATTATGCCCTTCTATGAAATTGTAAGGCAGAGATAAAATGATCAATAAGCTGTTTCCAGGCAGTCTTTTTATGCTTTGATTAGCCTAGAATTTCAACTTGAAATTCCCCCAGACCCCTGGCATAATCTATTGGCCCAGCACAATATATGTAATATAGAGTCACCTTGTTGTACAACTTAAAGTGAGTTGTCCCATATGAATATGACCACAGTCAAAACCATTGCCCCTAATTAGGGCTACATGTCTAAGAATGTAAGGAGAAACTTAGTGCAAATGGAGAAAGGTCTTTCAGTCTACTGCCACTGGCTGTCTCAGTCCCTTAATGTATTACCACCTGCAACCGCAATCACTGCTGGAAAATGTAAATGATGATGATTCAGAAGAGACCCAGTACCAAACTGCAGAGAAACACAGGCGAGGTGATATAAAACATTGGCTGTAATGAAGCTGACCGTTGGCAGATCTGATCTGAATATGATGGGAGAAATTAGGGGCGGGAACAAGGTCAGGGATGGAGACGGAAAAGGGCAGAGCAGTAAATGAAACGCGGAGAAGAGGAATTCTGCCGCCGACTGTCGACGGGGCTGTTGTTTACTTCTTGTCATGTAAACAGCGGCCAGAGGGTTTTGTCGTCTTGGTAAAGATGAGATTATCAATGATCTGTGAATGTTTTTCAGCAGTTAAGAGACTACAGACAGCCCTGTTCCCCTCAGGAGATAGGTGGAGGTAGGATTGGCTCTGACTGTTCACTTTTCCAAGCTAAGGTTTCTCGTTTCTTCACTCTGGCCTATTTTGACAACCTGTTTTTCCCACCGAATTTCCCTATCCCTATACATCCCACAAAGGATCATAAAACACTATTCATTCAGTACTGGCATAACATGCTCAACTCAATACAGTATTATAAGATACATAATGACTATAGCAATACACAAAGTCATATTGGAGTTCTGCCGTGGTCAAGATACCTTGAGTACCTGTAGCAGTCCTGTGGGTGTGAGGATGGGTGGGTGTAGTGGTCCTGTGTGGGGGAGGGGTGGGAGGGTGTGTGTAGTGGTCCTGTGTGGGGGACGGGTGGGAGGGTGGGTGTAGTGGTCCTGTGTGGGGGAGGGGTGGGAGGGTGGGTGTAGGGGTCCTGTGTGGGGAGGGGTGGGAGGGTGTGTGTAGTGGTCCTGTGTGGGGGAGGGTTGGGAGGGTGGGTGTAGTGGTCCTGTGTGGGGGAGGGGTGGGAGGGTGGGTGTAGTGGTCCTGTGTGGGGGAGGGGTGGGAGGGTGGGTGTAGTGGTCCTGTGTGGGGGAGGGGTGGGAGGGTGGGTGGCTACTGAACTTTACACTTTCTTTCTTGCTGTTCTTATGCATCTAATTGAATGTGTATGTGTTTTGGGGGGGGGGGGGGGGGGTCGGTCTCAGGGAGGGGGGAGGGTAAAGGTTTAGCATTCTGCTCTTTTATTTGTTTTTGTTTAATTTCATGACTGAGTGTGAGAGGGGGAGGGTTAATGTGACTCCTCCTTGTTTTCAATATAAATGAAATAAAAAATTGGATAAAGAAATCACACAAAAAAACGATACAAAGTCTGAACCGAACACATTTACAATAGAATTAGTCTACTTCTATGTTTCCAACCCTTTGTGGCATTCCTCCTTACATACATAAGACAACCAACACCAGGGCAGAGACTGATGTCTGCTAACTGATCCCTGAGATTGTGATGGACAGCCACTGACCACCACTCAACTGGCCCTGGCTTCTCCACACTGCTGAGCACAGCAGGTAGTGTGAAGGCTCGCTGAGATTCCCAATAAAATGGACATTACAGGGCTAAACAACAGGAAGCCTAGCAGAGGTGAATGTTAGGCACGTAGCACTCTTCCATCACACAGTGTACTGGGGTTCACAGACTTTGTTCTGTTTCACGATTGCAGCATAGACCCACACTGAGGTAGATCTTATTAAAAAACCAACAGCTTAAATGACCACCAATTCACTCATGGTGTACTCCTATAGAACAAAGAGCTCATGTAAGCAGTAGATTTGTAATAGAGTATTGATCAATTGTATTTGTCTGGTTTTACAAGGCATAATATGCTGATTTGAATTGGTATGTCACCCATTCACATTGACACAGAAAACCACTCTCACTGTTGATAAGTCGTGTCTTAGTATGCATTAGAAGACTTTGGTGTTTGTCTATTTGTCCTTGAAGATGTTAAAGCATACCTAATATCGCATTCAGATGCTTTCAAAAAACAGCTTGTATAATGCAGGTTACATAAGTGTAATCTTTCTCTGGTAAACATTCCCACGAGCGTTGAAAAGAAAGGCTCTAGATCATTTACATGGCTAATTTTCACATCCATTAAAGAGATGAATGCGTTGATACTATTGCAGTGTTTATCAGCGTTCCCGGGGGATTCATTAAACTGAACACTCCCTTCAAAACATAATCTATTGCTTAATTAAACTTCCCAAATATGAAATCTGAACCCACATATCAGGAGAGAAGTTAACGCTTTGTTGTTCCCTCATTTGCACAATATTTTAATGAACATGTTGCAAAGATATAATACCATTTGCATGTAAATAAAGCTTTTCCTCAAGCACTTATGCCTTTGATTTGGGCTGCCATGGATCGTAAATCATCTTTTTTACGGCAAACAAATCTCCCAATTAAAAAAATTCAGACTCATTGACCGCTTAGTAAATTTCACAGCTTCTAGCGCTGAAGCACATCATTACAATGTGTGAAATTTTAATCAGAGATGTTGTGAAGAAACAACGATCGACTGACACCCATAATTAATGTCCTCTGTCATAGAGATTATGATGGCAAATTTGAATGTGCAAGTGTTTTAAAGAGCAAGGGGAAATGCATTAGCTAAATTACATAGCATGAAGGGGGGAGAGCTAGCCGTCATGGTTTTCTGTCACTTTATGTATCCACTGATTTTCTTTGTTATATAGGATACCATTACTTTTCCTTTAATTGAACAACAGTTTGTTAGGCATACCGAACTTTTCATTTGTCATGCATACATTTCATGCATGGCTTGTTGATACGTGTCACGGTCAAAGTGGATTGGTAAAATGTAGGATGCAACAGTGTTGAAATAACGTGGTAATTACTGTAGATCAAATACAGTAGGCTATATACAATTAATATTGTACAAGCAAAATCAAATTAATCTTGATCAAGAAGAAGTCCTTAATGAATGAGTACATAGCACATTTTTATGCTCTTATTTCACATTATAACTACAAATAGAAGTTAAATGTATCCTTATGAAAATTGTATTGTATTACAATAAGCTCCAAGCTACCGTTTTTTAAGTGAGTTGTTTGTGTTGCTGGGATAATTTGTTTTATAATGCTCAATAGCTCATTAAAGGCAATTTGTGTATTATGCTTTCATTTTCCAGCACATTAATCCAGCGCACTTTATCCAATCATCAACTTTACTCAAATTCCAATAAAGAGAGGTTGATACTTAGAGGAGCTTGCTGCTTAGAACACACGCGATGTGCTCACTGATCACTGATTGCAAACTGATGTCTGCTTCAACAGTCTTCATTTGACCTAGTAAGAGAATGTTCCCATTGATCCTATTTGTCAGTTTAAGTCATCTTTCAGTCACAATTTTGCCCTCAAAGCTAAGATTTTATACAATATTGAGAGCTGTACACTTCAGTTATTCTAAGTATTCCATCATGATGGGTAAACTAAACATACATTAATATAAATTAAATCACTTTGAAGGCATTTTTAACATTTTAGTCATTTAGCAGACGTTCTTATCCAGAGTGACTTACAGTTAGTGAGTGCATACATTTATTTTTTATTTTTATTTTAGTTTTCATACTGGCACCCCGTGGGAAACGAACCCACAACCCTGGCATTGCAAGCGCCATGCTCTACCAACTGAGCTACACGGGGAATTGCAGTAATGGCTATAAACAATATCTATAACTTGTGGACATTATTACAGTAATTCCATTCAGGTTGAGATTATAATGATCCTAAGCATCCCACCGGTCGTATAGTGGCTGTCATCAAATCAGAGAATGTAACTTGTGCTGCAGACTGCAGAGAGAGAGACAGGAGCCTGATGGGAGTTTGTGGGCCTGGCAACTTGCCCAACTGTTACCAGGACCGTTGCTCTCTCCTCTGTCACGAGCGTTTGTTTCACAAGCCTCCTAATCAATTGGAATGCGGCCCTCGGAATGGAACTTGGCACTGAGCTCTGTCCTCCCATTGTGGCTCCTGCTCAATGCTCAGAGAATACCACACGTCAGTCATGTTGCTTTCCAATTTTCCTCCACACTAAGCGGGGAGGAAATTAAACAAATTGTACATTATTGTATTGCACTGTGCCGGCCCGCTTCTGAGAGCAGTGTTCCTTTTTTGGGGGTAATCTACAGTGCAGTGTGTGTGCATGTGTCCGTTTGCTTGAGTGCTCTGCCAGGTGTGTGCCCTATTGTGTTTGGCTGACAAGCAGTGTTAATGAAATCACAGGCGACAGGCCGGTGAATAAAGGGGACCTGTGAGAACCTGTGAAAACACTCCCCATGTGGATGAGCTCTGGAAACTGCACTTATTCGAATTACTTCAGACAGCGTTGAGTGGGATCACGACGAAGCCACACTATCATTAGTCCTCTTGATACACTGTCTGGCTGGAGGATGCAAATTGCTGATTCTTCTCACAATGGCAGACAGCGACAAACATGAGATAAAGGACCCGGCTGGAACAAGAAGACTGATAGGCCATCGCCTCCACAACAAGCGAGTGCATCAGTCTCTGTCTGCGTGTTGGCATGTATTCCCAAACAAATTAAGGGCAACTTGCCTCTAACCGTCTCTGTCTTAGCCTGCCAACAGATTCATCACAGCCTGGGTTAAACAGGAAAAAAAACGATTAGTGTCATGTTAGGCTGATAAAGAGTGCTGCCTCAATTGCCCGTCCACAATGGTCAAAGTCTAGCCGGGGTATCGATTTGTGTTACATAAATCTTGTTTTCTGTCTGTAGTAGTGAATCAGGGATGAGCCCAGGAGTTAACAAACATTGTAGAGCCTTTCAGCTGGTGTGTCAGCCAACAGCGGTCGTGCATTGCAATAGCCATGTCCCATCTTGTCACTTCTCTGCCTCCATAGCTTTACTAATTGCTGGCAATCGGCACACAATGCGAAGGGGCTGAAGATGAGTGGGATCCTCCAGTTATGGTACTAACAAGGACTTTGAGCTCCTGTAGCCAAAAACAATCAACAATGGATGTGAATAAGTCGGCAGGAGTCTCTCCCAGTTACAACCTGGATTAATTGGCATGAAAGTTTCCAGCATGGCCAGCGCCAGATCACATTAAGCTGATGTTGATTTGACTCGGTTAATTTCTACAATAGCAAATCCGTCCTTTATCACTGAATGACACCATAGCACATTACTGTAACTTAGCCACTTATTTGGCCATTACTCTGCCATACAGAGTACATTTAGCTCTCATTTAATTGTGTCAGAATATTATTTAAACAAAAACAATTTTGTGGCATACTATCACTAGTGGAGAGCCTCTGCAGTGCATTAAGAGAAGATGAGGATGTGGAAATGTAGCAGTGCTAAACTGGATCAAATGTGTTTGGATGGTTAGGGGCCTCCCCTATGGTCACGTAATGTTTAATAATCATTGAAAAATACATTAAATGTGAATTAAAATTGTTTAATCTTTTTCCAGTACATAAGATCCATTTGTTTGTGGCTTGGGAGATTACAATGGCAACAGTAATGACAATATCTGCAGGTGTCATCATTTATCTTTATGACATACTGTCTCACTAAATGCCACAGGATTCCGTTGAGAGCAATGCTTGGTTATACACTGAACAAAAATATAAACGCAACATGTAAAGTGTTGGTCCCATGTTTCATGAGCTGTAATAAAAGATCCCAGAAATGTACCGTACGCACAAAAAGCTTATTTCTCTCATATTTTGTGCACAAATATGTTTACATCCCTGTTAGTGAGCATTTCTCCTTTGCCAAGATAATCCATCCACCTGACAGGTGTGGCATATCAAGAAGCTGATTAAACAGCATGATCATTACACAGGTGCACCTTTTGCTGGGGACAATAAAAGGCCACTCCAAAATGTGCAGTTTTGTCACACAACACAATACCACAGATGTCTCAAGTTTTGAGGGAGCATGCAATTGGGATGCTGACTGCAGGAATGTCCACCAGAGCTGTTGCCAGAGAATTCAATGTTAATTTCTCTACCGTAAGCCGCTTCCAATGTTGTTCAAGAGTATTTGGCAGTACATCCAACCAGCCTCACAACCGCAGACACATGTAACCACGCCAGCCCAGGACCTCCACATATGGCTTCTTCACCTGTGGGATCATCTGAGACCAGCCACCTGGACAGCTGATTAAACTGTGGGTTTGCACAACCGACAAATTTCTGCACAAACTGTCATCTGAAGCTCATCTGCATGCTCATCGTCCTCACCAGGGTCTTGACCTGACTGCAGTTCGGCATCATAACCGACTTCAGCAGGCAAAGGCTCACCTTCGATGGCCACTGGCACGCTGGAGAAGTGTGCTCTTCACAGATGAATCCCGGTTTCAACTGTACCGGGCAGATGGCAGACAGCGTGTATGGCGTTGTGTGGGCGAGCGGTTTGCTGATGTCAACGTTGTGAACAGAGTACCCCATGGGGGCGGTGTGGTTATGGTATGGGCAGGCATAAGCTACGGACAACGACACATTTGTATTTTATCGATGCCAATTTGAATGCACAGAGATACCGTGATGAGATCCTGAGGCCGATTGTCGTGCCATTCATCTGCCGCCATCACCTCATGTTTCAGCATGATAATGCACGGCCCCATGTCACAAGGATCTGTCCACAATTCCTGGAAGCTGAAAATGTCCCATTTCTTCCATGGCCTGCATACTCACCAGACATGTCACCCATTGAGCATGTTTGGGATGCTCTGGATCAATGTGTAAGACAGCGTGCTCCAGTTCCCACAAATATCCAGCAACTTTGCATAGCCATTGAAGATGAGTGGGACAACATTCCACAGGCCACAATCAACAGCCTGATCAACTCTATGTGACAGAGATGTGTCGCGCTGCATGAGGCAAATGGTGGTCACACCAGATACTGACTGGTTTTCTGATCCACACCTCTACTTTTTTTTAAAGGTATCTGTGACCAACAGATGCATATCTGTATTCCCAGTCATGTGAAATCCATAGATTAGGGCCTAATGAATTCATTTCAATTGATTGATTTCCTTATATGAACTGTAACTCAGTAAAATCTTTGAAATTGTTGCATGTTGCATTTATATTCTTGTTGTTTAGATTTTTAGATTTTTAAACTGCTGGTATGCCATATTCATATGACTGAACATAATGATACAAATTCTTAAACAAGCAGATGATGTTCAGGTTATACTACTGAAAGTTATGCATGGCATATAATGATGTTACGTCCTACCATTGAGAATATTGTTTGGGCATATTGAGATAAACAGCATTGTAAAACCCTCCAAGTGACTTGAGCGAGATATGTAGGCCTACTATTCTATTGACATAGAAATTATGGTCATTTAAATGCACTGCAGATATAAAAACGTATGTTCCTCTGTTCCTTATTGGACAAATCTGTCCATAATACCTTAAATAAATGAACAAATCAATTCCATAGCTGTGGATGTTGTTGCAGTGCACGCATGGGCACCATTTATTAGTGCTTTGGAAGCCATAAAAGTTAATGAGTAAAAGTGGTTAACAGTTATCAGCTGGCCTGCTGAGAGGTGTGTGTGTGTGTGTGTGTGTGTGTGTGTGTGTGTGTATGTGCGTGCGTTAATTTTTGCACTCTCTAGTGGGGACCACAATCAAAAAGCCAAATGTGTAAATACATTATGGTTATTGTTGTTATTTACATTACATTCAGTTCTGGGATTATACCTTAGATTTTCCTACAAACAAGTTTTCATATAAGACAGTGATATGGGCAACATGAAAAAGAAACAAAAAATAATATGTATTATTACTACTGTATGCAATATTTATATGGCATATGGGACATTTCACCACATTTACAGTTACAGTTATCTGTAAGAGTTCAAGAAACTGAGTATGAGGCAATGCTGATATTTTATCTTAAACAGCTGATTATCTAGAGTGTGTATAGATGGGTTAGCTGACAAGGTCAAGAAAACTATGTGCGCGCTTCCATGGGGCAGAAGTCAGCGTGTTGTTGTGATTCTGGATGGCCAGATTGCTAGCAAGAATGACAAGAAGCTGCCATGTGGTGAATCGTAAGTGGCTCGTTTCAGCTCGTTTCATCTTGTTCTTGATACCATGTCTTGTTTTGAGGTGTTTTGACTGATTTCATGTCAATGCTAATATGGCTCAAATTCACTAGCTAGCTAACTAACAACGGTAACAATGTATTTGAGAGACAACAAGTGCTCATTGTGCAAATTCATACATTTTTCCAATAAACATTGGAGACGAAATATAGCTTACATGTTGTCAATAATCTATGCCAACCCGTCTGTTTTGCCCCATAGTTGCGCACGCGTCGGTTTTGTTGCTAAACAACCAACCCATCTGTTGTATTTTTGTTTCCGTCCGTGAGTGAGCATGTGTGTGTAAGAGATAGATAAAAAGATAGCTAGAGAGAGAGAGAGAGAGATAGTGAGCGAGAGTTAAAGTGCTAGATATGGAAAAGGGTGATGGAGGGCCTCTGGAGGCCCCTGAACCAGCGTTCACCCTGCTGCCAGGCACGCTTTACACACCAGAGACCTTATCTCCCCAGCAGCCCTGGAGAGGACTGGACCTGAGATCTTATTTACTCAGAGCCTGGCCAGCCATCAGGTGCTGAGGGGATCTGACCAGCAGCAAAAGAAAATACCCCAGATCAAAACCAACCATTGAGGAAGAGAGGAGCACACAGCCAAAGTCCTGGTCAAGCGCTAATGTTTACTCTTTGGTTTGGAAGGCTTTTGGATAGATTCTGTTTGAAGAGCTCCCTTCAAATTCGCTTATAGTGCTTCCACTGCTAGCTAGCTACCACTGCTAGCCACTCTTTATTCCTCATCTACCTGCACTCATGTGGACCTCGCCTGTCTCTTAAACCTGCCGCTGCCACTGGTCTCCGGGATCAGTCATTGTGTCGGGGAAAGAGATGAAGATGGGGAAAAAAGGCTCAGCTAATGACTAGCTCTTATGCATCAGTGCACTTACTAATGAGCTTCCAGGGAGAGGCTGAAGGAGCCGGGAGCGAAGGCTGAGTCGGGATGTGAGAGGCCTGGGCCATCACTTTCCCGCTGTGATCCCTGCCTTCCCACTCACAGGGAGCCCGGCTCCCAGACACTAATGAGTGTTAGAGGGAAAGTCCAAGCCAGGCGTCCACCTACCAGCCTTGAGAGCCCAGCCCGGTGCAAGACAGCAGGGGTCAGACGCATTCCTGAGCTCTTAATAATTTACATCATATTGATTTCCTTACTGTTAGACACTCTCACCTGCATGGGCTCGCTCTTTCACAAAGAAGCACATTCCAACCAGAGAGAGGAATTATAACGATATAAAAGAAACCATGTTTCTCTGCCACGGTTACAAACGAGTTAAATGTAACATTGAATTGAACCATCTGTGCTCTAGTCAGACTACTGTGCTTTATGCGTGTCAACTAGGGGCCTGTAGACATACAGGTATACAGTTGACTTTCTGCTCATCTAAGGCCCTTACAGCAAGATATGAAATGTACCAATAACAGTGGTTTAATTGTTATGTTTAATATGTTTTAGTGGTAAAGGGGTGAGTACTCCTTTACCTTCTTTGTCATGTAAAACATGTGCTCTCTCATTTGCCTGCAGCGTCTTCCAATACATACATTTTTCAGGGGAAATCATTATTTTTCATAGGAAAAAAAAACAGAGAAGTTATTCAATCAAAAAAAGCCCTATCAAAGGTAGGAAAATGCAAAAACTCAAACTAAATTATGCAGTTAGCATTCTGTTTAACCTCAGAAACAGAGAGGAAGAAATTATTATTCTCCCACTGTCAATATGCTGATCTGTATACTCAAATATGCATCAACTTAGAACATAGACTTATCCTCACTCTGATTTATAATTCAAATGATATGAATGTTACATAGGTATGGTGGCATTTTGCCCCTCAATAGTGCCACTTCCAATACGATATTATCATAGCCAGGCTTTTGAATAACTCTCTCCATCTTCGTGCTTCATGGGAGGGAAAAGAGAACTACAAAGTTTACTCCGTCTGTCTCTTGGTTTAGAAAAACATCCAGACTGTGAGCACACAGCCATGTGGTCAACTGAAAACAGCCATACAGCCATTGGGGCCATAATGTGTTGGGGACGGATGCTCTCCTCTCCTCAACCGTCCCTGGCTCAACTACAAGAGCCCATATGACGGGCTTTTAGCCCAGCTCTGCTCGTCTGACTACAGTATGGTATTCTGACACTGTCACGCATGGCCAGAGCACCACTTCTTCATATCACCAGTCACACACGTCTGTCTTCTGTCCCACAGAGGTCACTATAGGAGCATCTGTCTGAAAACATCCAGTTGTTTTCCTCTGCTTGAGAATGGATAATTAGCACAGGTTGGGACGAATATTACAGTGTAAGTGTGATCTGTAACATATCAAGTTTAGTTAATAAATGAGTGTTAAAACTGGGAGGCAACCGCACAATTAATGCAAAGAACGAGGCCCTCCATTGCTGGATTCAACCTTCAATGTTTAGTGATGAATTCAAAGAGCTTGCCCATAGTTCTTAAATATCATTATTTTGACCTCTCAGTACCTGTACCTTACGTACAACAACTGCTGCTTTTTACTGGCCATTGATGCTATGAGAAATGACATTAATGTGACCATTAAAAACCAACCCTAATAATAACAGTGTCAATGTTTAATATTTTGATCACCAACAATTATGTGCTTTCTTTGGAGAGTAATCTAAAATTGTGCTGGGCTTCATACCTATAATGGTCAATCCTGCCCTCTGCTGGTAAGAAAAGGTATCACTATCAAAGTCAGTTCTATGGCCATTCTATGCTATCTCTCTGGCCTACTGGCACAGGTCAAAGAGTAAGGATATAATGCTATTGTGAATATAGGGGTTGCAGTTATAAAACATTGTGTACAAGGATATTAAAACAGATGAAAAACAGATGAAAAACAGTTCTCCAGCTACTGCTGCATCATAAAGTCAGAGTGAAACTGAACAAAACACCACTGGTGTGGATGGTTGAGAAGAACATTAGACAAATTACCATTAGGAAAAGCGACAATGAGATACTAACTGTAAGGGCATATAATACTTCCACTCCTTCCACTATAAGATTTCCAAGTGTCTTTGAGCTACCTAAAATAAATATTTGATGTTGGTCAATGTCAGTCAATGTTTCCATTGCTGTTAAGCAATCTATTCAAACATAAAAGTCAATCTAACTTCATAATAATTATCTATGTATTTATCTAAATATTTCTCTCAGAAACATAAGCCTGATAAAGAATGTCTCAAGTGATGTGAAGCATTTATTAGGAGTGCAATGCTTACCATCCACAAATATGAACCCATCTTTAAACAATAATGTTTCCAGACTGCTTATACCCGATAGCCAAAACCTCCCTGTGCTGAAATAAAGACCTTGGATCTGCTTTCTGCTTCATTGGGTCTCAGTATTTATTTTAGATGTCCTTAAAAAAACCTGGTAAATTGCCCAGCCATGACTGTAATTGTTTATGAGGTTGTAAATTGCTTTGCAGTGGCTGAAACTAATAGCCGTTGCACATGGAAATTCATCCTGTGGGCTATTTTCCTTACTTCTATTTTAATGTGAACTAGTTTTATTTCCTATTCCTCCACAGAGGTAATGTAGCCTGCCTCTTGCCATGCAGTTCCCCGGGAGCATTTACAGTCTGTCTGCCTATAAGAAATTAGATCCGATAGGCTTTAGCAGTGGGGAAAAGACAGTCTAGTCACTGTTTGAAACCCATATGGATTGTGTTCACTTCACAAGTCAGTGAGTAATCAATAGTGTGAAGGGCTTTGCTTACATTTCTGCAAAGTCACATTTCCCAAATAACATTGTTTACAAACCATGAGTACAATGTCCCATTTTTCCTTATACCCCATGACCGCGATCGATAATAGACAGTACTGTGCAGCCGTTTTCATTGACCTGGCCAAGGCTTTCGACTCTGTCAACCACCGCATTCTTATTGGCAGACTAAATAGCCTTGGTTTCTCAAATGACTGCCTCGCCTGGTTCACCAACTACTTCTCAGATAGAGTTCAATGTGTCAAATCGGAGGGCCTGTTGTCTGGACCTATGGCAGTCTCTATGGGGGTGCCACAGGGTTCAATTATTGGGCCGACTCTTTTCTCTGTGTATATCAATGACGTCGCTCTTGCTGCTGGTGACTCTCAGATCCACCTCTACGCAGACGACACCATTTTGTATACATCTGGCCCTTCATTGGACACTGTGTTAACAAACCTCCAAACGAGCTTCAATGCCATACAACACTCCTTCAGTAGCCTCCAACTGCTCTTAAACACTAGTAAAACTAAATGCATGCTCTTCAACCGAACGCTGCTTGCACCCGCCCACCCGACTAGAATCACTACTCTCGACGGGTCTGACCTAGAGTATGTGGACAACTACAAATATCTAGGTGTCTGGTTAGACTGTAAACTCTCCTTCCAGACTCACATTAAGAATCTCCAATCCAAAGTTAAATCTAGAATCGGTTTCCTATTTCGCAACAAAGCCTCCTTCACTCATGCTGCCAAACATGCCCTCGTAAAACTGACTATCCTACCGATCCTTGACTTCAGCGATGTCATTTACAAAATAGCCTCCAACACTCTACTCAGCAAATTGGATGTAGTCTATCACAGTGCCATCCGTTTTGTCTCCAAAGCCCCATAAACTACCCACCACTGTGACCTGTACGCTCTTGTTGGCTGGTCCTCACTACATATTCGTCGCCAAACCCACTGGCTCCAGGCCATCTATAAATCACTGCTAGGCAAATCCCCGCCTTATCTTAGCTCATTGGTCACCATAGCAACACCCACCAGTAGTATGCGCTCCAGCAGGTATATCTCACTGGTCATCCCCAAAGCCAACACCTCCTTTGGCCGCCATTCCTTCCAGTTCTCTGCTGCCAATGACTGGAACAAATTGCAAAAATCTCTGAAGCTGGAGACACTTATCTCCCTCACTACCTTTAACCATCACCTTACCGATCACTGCACCTGTACACAGCCCATCTGAAATTAGCCCGCCCAACTACCTCATCCCTATATTGTTATTTATTTTGCTCATTTGTACCCCAGTATCTCTATTTGCACATCATCTCTTGCACATCTATCATTCCAGTGTTAATACTAATTGTAATTATTTTGCACTATAGCCTATTTATTGCCTTACCTCCATAACTTGCTACATTTGCACACACTGTATATATATTTATTTCTGTTGTATTTTTGACTTTGTTTTGTTTTACCCCATATGTAACTCTGTGTTGTTGTTTTTATCGCACTGCTTTGCTTTATCTTGGCCAGGTCGCAGTTGTAAATGAGAACTTGTTCTCAACTGGTTTACCAGGTTAAATAAAGGTGAAAAAAATAAATAAAACATTTAAATAAAAATGGCATTGCTCAGATATCAAGTTAGTGAAGCCATGTCTGAAGTATAAATCTAGGACCCATATGGACTCCAAACTTTCTATAATTCTGAACTCTGACCTAATCAATCAATTTCCTAAGGACTAACATGTTGATCACAAGCATTGATGTATATCAATATACAATTTTGTCATAAAATAGAACATATTGTGTTAACATCCCCTGCCATGTGGATCATGTTGTCAAGTCTACGGCAGCAGCATCCAAAAATGCATTCTGATTGGGCACCTAGTCATGCAATGTCATAAGGTATCACCTTTATTGCCTTGTTTAGGAAGCTCATTGGATCCCAGGGTGGGGTCAAATTGACATTTTTTTTCTCACAGAGAGGGAAAAAGGTTGTTCACTTTTGCAGACAGCTACAGCTAGCTGGGGGTGTGTGGGTTCTAAGCGGACATATGGAATTGTTTTAAGAAGGTCATAACATGGATCATTTAGTCATTTTATTTTCAATTTTAGGACCCCTTTAGGTATGAAAAAAATATTAGATAAAATATTGCATTTAGCCTTTACTACTATAGCCCATAGAAACGCATTGAATAACAGTCAAAAAGTGAATCATAAGAAATAGGGCTTTGAAGTGTCTGTCCTATATCTAGGAGATATAAGAAAGCTCAGAAAATATTTATAGCCTAGATATTTTTTTACATACTGTATATTTAACCCCTTTGTTTTGTTGCCACAAAACTACCTCCATTCTTCCATTCGTTTGAATGGGTTTCCTTTAGAGGAGTCCCCTGACAATTGTGGGGGTCATAGAGTAGAACGAAGAACACAATCATGTCAGCGAGTCTCATCTTTCCATAGAGAGGTCATATTATACTGAACAAAAATATAAACGCAATATGTAAAGTGTTTGGTCCCAGCCACACAGAAAGACTCATGTGAAGGTGAAATTACAGAGGAGGAACTTCTGGATGCAATTAAAGACTTTAAGTCTGGGAAAACTCCAGGGTTGGATGGCATACCAGTCGAGGTATACCAAACCTTTTTTGATATACTAAGAGGACCGTTATTAGCATGTTTTAACCACTCCTATGTAAATGGTAGATTATCTGACACTCAAGAAGAAGGACTGATCTCATTATTACTGAAACAGGATACAAGTGGAAAATATAAAGATCCAGTCCATTTACAAAATTGGAGGCCCCTTACACTTCAGTGTTGTGATGCAAAAATCCTAGCAAAATGTATAGCGCATAGAATTAAAAAGGTATTGCCGGATATTATTCATTCTAATCAGACAGGTTTTTTACATGGAAGATACATTGGAGATAATATAAGGCAAGTATTGGAAACATTAGAACACTATGGAAAATATGGGAAACCAGGCCTGCTATTCATAGCAGACTTTGAAAAGGCATTTGATAAAGTTCGACTGGGGTTTATATATAAATGCCTGGAGCATTTCAATTTTGGAGAATCTCTTATAAAATGGGTCAAAATCATGTATAGTAACCCTAGGTGTAAAATAGTAAATAATGGCTATTTCTCTGAAAGTTTTAAACTGTCAAGAGGAGTGAAACAAGGTTGTCCACTATCGGCATATCTATTTATTGTGGCCATCGAGATGTTAGCGATTAAAATCAGATCTAATAATAATATCAGAGGATTAGAAATAAAGACCTTAAAAACAAAGGTGTCATTGTACGCTGATGATTCATGTTTTTTTTTAAATCCACAACTAGAATCCCTCCACAGCCTCATAGAGGATCTAGATACATTTTCTAACCTCTCTGGATTACAACCAAATTATGACAAATGTACTATATTACGTATTGGATCACTAAAAAATACAATTTTTACATTACCATGTAGTTTACCAATAAAATGGTCTGATGGTGATGTGGATATACTCGGAATACATATCCCAAAGGAAATAAATGATCTCACTTCAATACATTTTAATAGAAAATTAGCAAAAATAGATAAGATCTTACTACCATGGAAAGGAAAATACCTGTCAATTTGTGGAAAAATCACCCTGATTAACTCATTAGTATTATCACAGTTTACCTATTTGCTTATGGTCTTGCCTACGCCTAGCGAACAGTTTTTTAAATTATATGAGAAAAAAATATTCAATTTTATTTGGAACGGCAAGCCAGACAAAATTAAAAGAGCATATTTATATAATGAATATGAATTCGGAGGACAGAAATTATTAAATATTAAAGCATTAGACCTATCACTAAAAGCTTCAGTCTTACAAAAGTTATACTTAAATCCGAACTGGTTCTCAAGCAAATTAGTAAGATTGTCTCACCCAATGTTCAAGAAAGGCCTTTTTCCCTTTATTCAGATTACAACCTCACACTTTCAGTTATTTGAAAAGGAAATAATCTCCCAAATGTCACTATTTCTAAAACAAGCCATAGAAAGTTGGTTGCAATTTCAATTTAATCCTCCAGAAACGACAGAACAAATAATGCAACAAATATTGTGGTTAAATTCAAATATACTAATTGACAAAAAACCTTTATTTTTTGACAGAATGTTTAAAAAAGGTATAATCTTTGTAAATGATATCATCGGTAGGACTGGTGGAGTTATGACGCACATGCAGCTAACAAAAACATATGGAAATGTCTGCTCTACCCAAAATTACAACCAAATAATGGCAGCTTTACCGCAAAAATGGAAGAGGAAAGTGGAAGGGGGAGAAAGTAAGGAACTTGTCTGTCGGCCTTGCATTAAAGAACATAATTGGTTAAGGAAAACTGTGATAAATAAAAAAATATATCAGTTTCACTTAAGGACCAAAGGATTGACAGCCGTCCCATATAGATTGCAAAATAGTTGGGAAGAGATCTTTGATGTACCGATCCCATGGCATAGTGTTTATGAACTGACACGCAAAACGACACCGGATTCAAAAATTAGAATCTTTCAATTTAAATTATTATATAAAATCCTTGCTACCAATAGAATGTTATTTATATGGGGGATACAATCTTCCCAGCTCTGCAGATTTTGCTGTGAAGAGACGGAATCATTGGACCATTTGTTTTGGTTCTGTCCATTTGTAGCTTGTTTTTGGACACTGGTCCAGGAATGGCTAAAGGATTGCAATATTTACCTGGAACTAACCTTGCAGATAGCATTACTGGGTGATCTGAAAAGTCATAGTCAATCAATCAATAATATAATAATACTTTTAGCAAAGCTGTTTATTTTTAACTCTCAATCTGTAGAAGCAATGAGAATAGAAAGGTTCAGAACTTTTGTAAAACATCACAGTACGGTTGAAATATATATGGCAAATAGAAATCCGATATGGATGGTGTTAAGAGATAGATGGGAGGTATTGAATAGAGTTGAAGGATGGGACTAATAACAAATAACAACAAATAATAACAAAGATAGCTAATAATGTAAAGCATACTGTGTCCATAATAAGTATATAGGCTGTATGTTGGGAGCTTTTGGGAAAGAGCACAGTTAGAAAGATATGGCATATAGAAGCAAACCGGATGGACATCATGAAAACGATCGGAGAGGTTGAGAGTAGAAGTAGTTCAGGAGCAAAAAATAAATAAATAATAATAATAATAATAATAATGATATATATGTATGTATGTATGTATGTATATGTATATATATATGTATATATATAATAGAATTATTGTAAAATTAACTGTGTCCATAAGGTGTAGATAGTAAGTATAGACCGGAAGTAGAGGCCTGGGCATTGTTGTTCACTAATTTCCTCCAAGTAGGGAAAGGATGGTGGGGTTGAAAAGTAATAAAGGGGAGTATATATATAAAAAAATATATATATATTAAAAAAAAAAAAAAAAAAAAAAAAACATGGGGGATTGGAAGTGATGCAGACAATTACATTGATAGAAGATACAATCTATCGGCAATATTAAGCTGATCCATTCCCCCCCCAAAAAAATAAAATAAAAAATAAAATAAAATAAAATAAAAAAACATAAAAGTGTTTGGTCCCATGTTTCATGAGCTGAAATAAAAGATCCCAGAAACTTTCCATATGCACAAAAAGCTTATTTCTCAAAAATGTTGTGCACAAATTTGTATACATCCCTGTTAGTGAGCATTTCGCCTTTGCCAAGCTAATCCATCCACCTGACAGGTGTGTATGTTACTTAGATTGACGCACAGGTGAGTCAATAGACTATAGGGGGTTAAGTTCTGGTAGTGGCGCAATGAATAATTATAGCTAGTTGGCTCAACTTTGATCAGCGTGGATATCTGAAAATGGCTGGGCACTGCCAAGAGCAAAAAAACTGAGGAGCACTATGTCGGGACAATGCAGAGCTCACCGAGCAGCCTGCTAGCCCGACCACCAAGGTTGAGAAGCAGCAAATGCAATACCCACCCACCCCCCACACTGCCCAACAAGATCGAGAAGAGCCATGGCCTACCACCAGCAGCACGAGGGTAACGTCACAACAAGCACATGCACCTCCGTTACCCCAGCCACTTTTACCTGACAACCTCGGTGATGAACAGCCAGCGTCGGTTTGTCTTGACACTTACCCGAGCCGCATTTTCAGTGGGAGAAAGCGGGCCATTTGTAGCGCCTGGTTCAAGGTCTGCATTTGGTTATGGTGCACTTTATGTCGTCTGAGAAAGCGAAATGACTTTTTCTATGTATGTAGCTCCCTGTACAATCTCTCTAGGAAACCCACAGTGGCTGCACAGTACACACGGGGAAAACTGAAAATACTTCTTGATCAGAGATGGACTGGCATCCTCGCCACGGTGTCAGTCATTTTGAAATCAAGTGACATCACAGAGTTGCTCGGTGAAATCGAATCTCCTCGCGCAAAAGGCACAGATGTGAGACTTGAGGTCACAGGCTTATTGAAAGAGGTGACAGAGCCAAACTTTAAGTTTATTGCTAACATGACTCACACAATCCTGGGGCTCCTTGACCCTTCTAACAAGTTACTGCAGTCTGAAGCTACTGATCTGCACACCAGTGTCAAAGTTGTCCATAGTATGTATTGGTGTGTTGAAAAACTGCGTTGTGATGCTGAATTCGAAAAACTTTGGTAGGCATGTCAGGAGCTAGGCCACAAGCATACCATCTCCAAATGCAAGAGTATGTAGCCTAGTTGAGAGCACAGTGGGTCAGCATGATGATGGACATGAGAGGGAGTGTAGATGAACGTTTTTCAGCACTTTGGATGCCGTGCTGGGGAAATGTCATCACAATTTAGCAAAGGAAATAGTCAACTGGTGGAAGCTCTGTGTGCCATGGATCCCGAGAGCCCAAACTTTTTGGATGTGAACAAGGTTAAGCCATTGTTGGATCTAACCAAAACGTAACCAGTGGAAGCAGGAGTTCATTGTGGCTTGCACATTCTTGCGAACTGAATCGCAATCACAGCAAGCAACAACAAATGGACCCCAC